>NC_091328.1:29854075-30022146 GCF_038502225.1 Cherax quadricarinatus
TGTGGAAGATAAACTGACAACCAGGAATGTAAAAAGTAGAAAAAGATCAATGAATGGACTTATATTTCAAGAAGACTTTATTACATTAGTCTAGCATGAGGAAAAAACGCAAAAAGAAATATATGGACGAAGTAAAGCAAAACAAAATCAATTCCTCAACTTGAGAAGTAATCAAGCCAGTTAAGAAGCCATTAAGACATAATGGATGGAGTTTCTCAGGCGAGCTGACTGGTGTTGGCACTATAAAGTTAAATGATTCAGAGTATCATGTTGAGCCACTGACAGGCCAGAGACAGGTGGACACGTGAAGATTAGGGATAATATTAAGTATCTTCGTGATAAAATTCAGCCTATATATTCATGCCTATACTCAGCCCATACCTAAAATCCCCTTCCTATTCAGCTTTCTCAATAAGAAAAGCCAGGAACTGAGGACTGAGAGAAACAAGCGTGATTCGAGGAAAGTAACCAAGAAATATTCATAATTTAGATATTCTGAGAATTACACGATACGATTGGAAGGTATTTGTCAACCTCATAAGTGTAATGTAAATGGCATGAGGCCGTATCGGTAGGGAAAACATTTTTTCTGCTTTGAATCAGTTCAGAAAAGTAGCAAGAGTTAGCAAATTAATGGATGTAATTTTAAATAACCGAAATTAGTTCAGAATCCCATTTACTTATTACATTAAGTCTTCCGAATTCATATGCAATCACGTGTGAGTTATCAATTTTTTAGTCATAACTAAAGAACAGTAAGAGGAAGTGACTGGTTTAGTGAGTTTGTCAATGACAGACATTAGTGCACAGGTACTGATTACATCTTATTTTCATAACTTCCAAAACAGTTAATTCAGCCTGATGTTCAGCAGAGTTGGTATACTCTCCAGGTATACTCCAGATATACCTTAGAAACTTACGAGACGAACTGGTTAATATTGAACTCGTGCGACTTATCTGCTGTCTCGATGGTGATTATATAAGGACATCAAATATCAGAATTAATTACATAAATTATCCTCATCCATTTTATTATCCAGCATCCCATTAAAAGAATTGGCATTTTGGAACTGCTTCAGACAAAAATGATAAATTATATAGTGATATTTCTTACTTATATGTCGAATGTACCATTAGATTCAGTTACATAATACACCTCGACAAGATACAAATAATTCACTGAATTTATCAGACAACAATAGTAGTACTTAATCCTCTATCTTAAAGTTACCTTCTGGAATCTTCAAATAAATTACTTGTCCTTTTACCTAACAAATCAAATTACGTTTAATAAGTGTTCATTATTTTTTTTTATTATCACACTGGCCGATTCCCACCAAGGCAGGATGGCCCGAAAAAGAAAAACTTTCACCATCATTCACTCCATCACTGTCTTGCCAGAAGGGTGCTTTACACTACAGTTTTTAAACTGCAACATTAACCCCCTCCTCCAGAGTGCAGGCACTGTACTTCCCATCTCCAGGACTCAAGTCCGGCCTGCCGGTTTCCCTGAACCCCTTCATAAATGTTACTTTGCTCACACTCCAACAGCACGTCATGTATAAAAAACCATTTGTCTCCATTCACTCCTATCAAACACGCTCACGCATGCCTGCTGGAAGTCCAAGCCCCTCGCACACAAAACCTCCTTTACCCCCTCCCTCCAACCTTTCCTAGGCCGACCCCTACCCCGCCTTCCTTCCACTACAGACTGATACACTCTTGAAGTTATTCTGTTTCGTTCCATTCTCTCCACATGTCCGAACCACCTCAACAACCCCTCCTCAGCCCTCTGGACAACAGTTTTGGTAATCCCGCACCTCCTCCTAACTTCCAAACTACGAATTCTCTGCATGATATTCACACCACACATTGCCCTCAGACATAACATCTCCACTGCCTCCAGCCTTCTCCTCGCTGCAACATTCATCACCCATGCTTCACACCCATATAAGAGCGTTGGTAAAACTATACTCTCATACATTCCCCTCTTTGCCTCCAAGGACAAAGTTCTTTGTCTCCACAGACTCCTAAGTGCACCACTCACTCTTTTTCCCTCATCAATTCTATGATTCACCTCATCTTTCATAGACCCATCCGCTGACACGTCCACTCCCAAATATCTGAATACATTCACCTCCTCCATACTCTCTCCCTCCAATCTGATATTCAATCTTTCATCACCTAATCTTTTTGTTATCCTCATAACCTTACTCTTTCCTGTATTCACCTTTAATTTTCTTCTTTTGCACACCCTACCAAATTCATCCACCAATCTCTGCAACTTCTCTTCAGAATCTCCCAAGAGCACAGTGTCATCAGCAAAGAGCAGCTGTGACAACTCCCACTTTGTGTGTGATTCTTTATCTTTTAACTCCACGCCTCTTGTCAAGACCCTCGCATTTACTTCTCTTACAACCCCATCTATAAATATATTAAACAACCACGGTGACATCACACATCCTTGTCTAAGGCCTACTTTTACTGGGAAATAATTTCCCTCTTTCCTACATACTCTAACTTGAGCCTCACTATCCTCGTAAAAACTCTTCACTGCTTTCAGTAACCTACCTCCTACACCATACACTTGCAACATCTGCCACATTGCCCCCCTATCCACCCTGTCATACGCCTTTTCCAAATCCATGAATGCCACAAAGACCTCTTTAGCCTTATCTAAATACTGTTCACTTATATGTTTCACTGCAAACACCTGGTCCACACACCCCCTACCTTTCCTAAAGCCTCCTTGTTCATCTGCTATCCTATTCTCCGTCTTACTCTTAATTCTTTCATTTATAACTCTACCATACACTTTACCAGGTACACTCAGCAGACTTATCCCCCTATAATTTTTGCACTCTCTTTTATCCCCTTTGCCTTTATACAAAGGAACTATGCATGCTCTCTGCCAATCCCTAGGTACTTTACCCTCTTCCATACATTTATTAAATAATTGCACCAACCACTCCAAAACTATATCCCCACCTGCTTTTAACATTTCTATCTTTATCCCATCAATCCCGGCTGCCTTACCCCCTTTCATTTTACCTACTGCCTCACGAACTTCCCCCACACTCACAACTGGCTCTTCCTCACTCCTACAAGATGTTATTCCTCCTTGTCCTATACACGCAATCACAGCTTCCCTATCTTCATCAACATTTAACAATTCCTCAAAATATTCCCTCCATCTTCCCAATACCTCTAACTCTCCATTTAATAACTCTCCTCTCCTATTTTTAACTGACAAATCCATTTGTTCTCTAGGCTTTCTTAACTTGTTAATCTCACTCCAAAACTTTTTCTTATTTTCAACAAAATTTGTTGATAACATCTCACCCACTCTCTCATTTGCTCTCTTTTTACATTGCTTCACCACTCTCTTGACCTCTCTCTTTTTCTCCATATACTCTTCCCTCCTTGCATCACTTCTACTTTGTAAAAACTTCTCATATGCTAACTTTTTCTCCCTTACTACTCTCTTTACATCATCATTCCACCAATCGCTCCTCTTCCCTCCTGCACCCACTTTCCTGTAACCACAAACTTCTGCTGAACACTCTAACACTACATTTTTAAACCTACCCCATACCTCTTCGACCCCATTGCCTATGCTCTCATTAGCCCATCTATCCTCCAATAGCTGTTTATATCTTACCCAAACTGCCTCCTCTTTTAGTTTATAAACCTTCACCTCTCTCTTCCCTGGTGCTTCTATTCTCCTTGTATCCCATCTACCTTTTACTCTCAGTGTAGCTACAACTAGAAAGTGATCTGATATATCTGTGGCCCCTCTATAAACATGTACATCCTGAAATCTGCTCAACAGTCTTTTATCTACTAATACATAATCCAACAAACTACTGTCATTTCGCCCTACATCATACCTTGTATACTTATTTATCCTCTTTTTCTTAAAATATGTATTACCTATAACTAAACCCCTTTCTATACAAAGTTCAATCAAAGGGCTCCCATTATCATTTACACCTGGCACCCCAAACTTACATACCACACCCTCTCTAAAAGTTTCTCCCACTTTAGCATTCAGGTCCCCTACCACAATTACTCTCTCACTTGGTTCAAAGGCTCCTATACATTCACTTAACATCTCCCAAAATCTCTCTCTCTCCTCTGCATTCCTCTCTTCTCCAGGTGCATACACGCTTATTATGACCCACTTCTCGCATCCAACCTTTACTTTAATCCACATAATTCTTGAATTTACACATTCATATTCTCTTTTCTCCTTCCATAACTGATCATTTAACGTTACTGCTACCCCTTCCTTTGCTCTAACTCTCTCAGATACTCCAGATTTAATCCCATTTATTTCCCCCCACTGAAACTCTCCTACCCCCTTCAGCTTTGTTTCGCTTAGGGCCAGGACATCCAACTTCTTTTCATTCATAACATCAGCAATCATCTGTTTCTTGTCATCCGCACTACATCCACGCACATTTAAGCATCCCAGTTTTATAAAGTTTTTCTTCTTCTCTTTTTTAGTAAGTGTCTACAGGAGAAGGGGTTACTAGCCCATTGCTCATACATAGCCCAGTGTTCATAGAGGTTCTTATTTTAGGTTACGATCTCTGCAGTCTTTTCTAGTCTGTTTCTCAAATCTTAAGGTAACTGGTAAGTGGAGTTCTTTCTTGTACTGTTTTTTGTAGTATAAATTTCGTCTTGGTTATATATGGGACCTCCAGCTGGTCGTCTGTGAACTTGATTTTTATTTCGACAAGATCTTTAATTAACAAAAATAACATGAAAGAAAAACTTAAATACAGAAAAAAATGATTAAGAGTAAAAATAAGAAAGAGGAGGAGTAGCGATAAAATCAGTCAAATCTTTGAGGACAATTGTCTTGTAGAGGTCTGACTTGTGCTCAGACCTCTACAATACAGACCTGTACAACAATTGTGTTGGAGAGGTCTGACCTCTACAACACATGTGAAGGCTTACTCAGCCCTGTAATAACTTCAGACAGTATTATCAAGGCTGGCTCCTCCTCAGGAAAACTAATGAATAGAAAAAGAAATGATAACAAACATAAACACTTTATTAAATAGAAAATATAAAATATAAAACACTTAAATATGAAATATTAATCCTACATTAAAGAAAATGAAAATAGAAAAATATAAAAAATAACTGAATTCAATGCTAATATAAAACTAGGGTGTCTGGTGTTGGTGACACTGCTTGTTGTTGAAATCGTAGCCTTTTCTGATGATGGGGGGGGGATCGCAGGTGTTGGTTACAACCCACTGGTTCGTTCTTCACAGTATAGCCGTGAGTATTCTATCCCGATGACAGGAAAGCAGGTTCTTTACCGCTGTAATGATGAGGGATAACGTCCTGCAATTTCATACAGGTACACAGGCAATTAAATCCAAAAAAGGGAAGTCTCAGGACGTTAGTCCATCTCCATCAGTTCTACTCATTGATTGGCAGGTGACCCTCTCTGTCATCCAAGCTGGAAAGATAGACAGGTTACCCACTGCTTAAGAAATCACTCTCCATGATAAGTACAATACCTAAAGGATGTGATTATCACAACAGTCAACTTAGAGCAAGACTGAGAGGACTAAGTCTATTATTGATCAAAAGTGAAGCTTTCAATCAATAAATCCACTAGAATTCAAGGCAGGCATGTACTTACAGTAGTGCTGGGAGCTGTGAGTCTAGTGATTACTGTTTGGACCGGAGCCCCACACGTCACTTTTCGGGGGGGGGGGAAAGAAGGAGGGGAAGGGATAGTGGGAGCTAGACCGACCCTACCTTAACAAGTAGCCGGCAATGAAACTATCACTTTCGGGGAGGGGGAAAAAGGCGGGAATAGCGGGAGCTTGACTTACCCTACCTTAACATGTAGCTGGCAATGAAACTATTGTTACTATATACTCCCTCACTACTCCTATCTATTGAACTTTTCCATCAAACTCCCCCATACCAAGACTTATAGTCAAGGAGTACAAGAAGAATAGGCGAGGAAAAAGTTCTAACATATGGAAGTCGCATAAGGCAAGAAATCTTCTACTGACTGTCACGACTTAACCAGTCAGAAATAATTGGATGAACCATTGATATCCACAATATGGAACTTAAAAGCCTGGAGTGCCAATGTCCACCTTAAAAGTTTCTAAGTATATCAAAGGTTTGTGGTCCGTTTCTAAAATGAATTCTTTTCCCAGCAAATAAAATTTAAGTTTGGAGATACCCCACACAAGGGCCAAACATTCCTTTTCTATGGTGGAGTATCCCGTTTCTGTGGGAAGGAGTTTCCGGCTTAGGAAGCATACAGAGAAGGGAGTACCATCATGGTATTGTAGTAGCACCACACCTAAGCCAGTACTGGAGGTATCAGTTCTTAAACAAAATGTTTTATTAATATCTGGAATCTTAAGCATAGGGTCTTTCGAAAAGATACTTTTAATCTCATTAAACTTTTCCCGAGCTACATCGGAAAGTTCAAGAGGTTCCTTCACAGACTTTTTAAGGAAGTCGGATAAGATGCCTGTAAGATCAGTAAGGTTCGGGATAAACCATGCATAAAAATTTACAGAACCAAGAAAGCTACGCATGAGCTTCTTGGTTTTGGTGAATTTAAATTCTAATAAAGCTTTGATCTTACTGGGGAGAGGCTGCAGAGAGTTATTAGAAAGTATCAGTCCAAGATATCTAATCTTGTTATACCCAAGGAAGCATTTCTTCGGCTTGGCAGTGAGGCCATGTGAGCGTAACCTACGCAAAACTGATGTTAATGTTTGGATATGTTCGCCCCACGTGGATGTCATTACGTAAATGTTATCAAAATAAACTGAAACATTTGGCATATTACCCAAGACCTTTCTCATCAGTCTCACGTAGGTAGCACAGGCAGTTACCAAACCGAAGGGCATAGTTCTATATTGTATCAGTCCTTGGTGTGTAGGAAAAGCGGTGTACTGCTTAGAAGAAGGATCTAACATTACTTGATGATATGCCTGTGCAATATCAATCTCTGACAAGAAGGAAGCGTTATAAAATTTGTGTAGATCGCTATCTATTAAGGGCATAGGCTCAGAATCCCACCGAGTTACAGCATTAAGGCCTCTGAAGTCAATAGCAAGTCTATATGAATTATCCTCCTCCTTAACCATGACTACTGCTGAACAATATGAAGATACTGAAGGTTTAATGATCTTTAGTTTTAATAATTTGTGTACCTCTCGGTCAAATGCATCCCTAAGGTGAACTGGAACTGGGTATAATTTTCGTTTGATAGGATTGTCCGTCACTAAGTCAATCTTATGGACTACCGTGGAGGTAACACCTGGAATATCAGTAAAGACGTCTGAAAAGTTATTCACACATTGAAATAGTTCATGACTCTTATGGTCATCCAAAGATTCATTAATATTAATGTTGGTTGCGTCCGAGTGGTCAAGAGTCACCAAGTCATGTAGTTCTTCATCATAGTCTAAGTTAGAGGAGTCAATTACGCACACCTTACATTCTTCAGTTGTCGTATCAAGTTCGTGTGGAAAAACTAAGTCAAAGTTATTAAGGGAGTTAACCGAATTTCCTCGGTAATATTTCTTAAGGATGTTGATATGATAAAGCTTAGGTTTCCCCTTGACTTCTATGAGGTAGTCAACTTTCCCACAAATTTTTAATACTTTATATGGACCTTTCCATGCTACTAATAATTTGACTTGATAGGCAAAAGTACCAGGACTTCATCTCCTACTTTAAAACTTCTCCTCTGACTTTTGGAATCAAAATAGGTTTTGTACTGGTCCATTGACAAGTGTAAGTTTTTCGAAACTATGTCAGAGGTCTCCTCAAGTTTGGATCTAAGGTCAAGGAGAAACTGGTAAGAAGACTGAACCTCAGCATTTACCTCCTCATTAGTCCATAAGTCATGAAGGATGGACAATGGACCTCTGGCCTGTCTACCATAGAGAAGTTCAAAAGGTGAAAACCCCAAAGAGTCACTGGGAACTTCCCTCATGGCAAACAAAGCACAGGGTAGGTAACGATGCCACTCCTTAGGTTTAAGGGGGCAAAGTTTCCTTAAAATGGACTTGACAATCGAATGCTGGCGCTCAATCCTCCCATTACAGCTGGGATGATAAGGTGTGGTGAAGAGAGGCTTCACTCCCAGAAGTTGGCATAGATGTTGCATTAAGTCAGATGTGAATTGTGTCCCATGGTCAGACAAAATTTCTCTAGGGATGCCCACTCTGGAGAAGATGGACAAAAGGGCTTCAGCCTCCTCTGTAGTGGTTATGGTCTTTAAGGGTATAGCTTCAGGGAAACTCGAAGCATAATCAACTAATGTTAATATATATCTATGTCCCCCAGATGAAAGTGGAGATAAAGAACCAACGATGTCAATAGCTACTCTTTCAAAAGGTACCGTAATGACTGGCATTTTGACCATAGGTACTCCCCTGGTACCTCAGGAGGATGACAGTTGGCAAACTTTACACGATCTACAATAGGTAGTGACATCTGAGGACATTTTTGGCCAAAAATAGGTTTCCCTAATTTTATTTAAGATTTTACGATGTGAGAAATGTCCGGCCACTGGCAGGTAATGAGCCATTTTAAGAACAGTCTCTCTGCATTGACTTGGAACAACTAAGATGGAATAGTCTGTCTCATCTGAATTTAATTTGAATACTGACTTGTACAAGATACCTTTTATATATTCAAATTTATATGAAAAGTTTTTCCTTTGGATAACTTGATTTTGTTTAGAGGCATTATGGCAGTTCTGAAGAGAAGGTCAATTGCGTTGAAAATTGACAAAGGAGTCCTTCGATATATCTAAAGGCTTAAAGTCAGAGAAAATCAAAGGATGGATAGTGGGAGAAGCCTGGGCTTTGGTCTGAGCCCTATTCAAGACATTTATGGTATCGGAGGTGATATCTTCACTTTCATCTAACAAGTGAACCGGTGATCCTACTACCTCACTTTCGAGAGTATCATCACTGGTTTTTAATCCCACATGAATCTCACGAGACATTGTCGCATCTGAACTTTCGAGGGGCTTCTCTGGCTCTACAGAAAGAGGATCTGAAACACCTATGTCCATTTTTGGTGATGAAAGGTCAACCTCAGAAGGAAGAATGGCACCTTTTACATTACCTGTTAGTACGGAGCAAGAAGTGATGGGAGCTAGTACGGCTTCAGGACAACCTGTGAACCATTTAGACCTAATGTAACAACGGATGGTAGGAAAAGTGTCCATACGGCCCAAGTAGTCTTAAAGTATAGCAGAGGAATGAGTTTCTTTAAGGTTAGGGAACAGCTTATCAGAAATGACTATACATGTGCATCCAGTGTCTCGTAAAATGGTACATACATTAAGTCCATTAACTGTTCCTGAACAGAAGGGTGCTTGGTCATTACAGTCTTTAAAACATTTTCCAAGTTTTTGGACCTTCTTAGAAGGACAATCTGGACGTTTATGTCCCTTAACACCACACAAATGACAAACAGGAATAAAAGAAGTCATTTTACTTTCCACTAGAGGCTTTGATTTCTTAAGGTCTGATGAACCCTTGCCCTTAGGGTTCGATCCCTTTAGGTCTTTATAGGAATTGTGAGCCTCAGCATACATATCAGTAGCCTCAGCAACTTCCTCAGCTTTAATCAGGTTACGTTCTCTGATGAATGTTCGTATCTGATGGGGAAGAGCTGTCAGGAACTGGTCAGCAACCATGAAGTCTCGAAGAGATTCATAACTGTGATCAATTCCTGAACTCTCTATCCCAAAGTCGAACAAACGAGTGTTACCTGTAACTGCTGAAAGTTCTGGCCAGGCTGTAAGGTGGCATACCTGAAATCTTTCCTGTAAGAATTAGTGGTTTTTTGATATGCTTTAAGGATTGTCTTCTTCAGTAGGTTATAATTACATATGATATCCTGCAACAAAGTTGCATAGATATTCAAGGCTGTACCAGAAAATAACATTCCTAACCTGGTAGCCCAGGTGTCAGCAGGCCATTCACAGAGGGTAGCGGTACTTTCAAACCTGATAATGTATGAAGTTATGTCTTCCCCCTCTGTGAAGGGAGGTAAATTAGGTGTTGGTATATGTGCACTGACTGCACGTTGTTCCATTACTCCTTCCTCTAATTGTTGTTGTGTAAAAGTTAACTTTTTATTCTCTAATTCAAGGAGAGATTTTTCGAGCTCGCGATCCTTTTCTCTCTATTAACTCAAGTTCTCTAGCTTTTTCCTCAACTTCTCTATCCTTTGCTCTTTCCTCAAGTTCTCTTATTTTAGCCTGTTCCTCACGTATTTTAGCCTGTTCCTCACGTTCTCTAGCTCTTTCTTCACGATCAAGTCTATCACGCTCCTTTTTGTCTTCTCTTTCTCTAACTGTCTTTAATTTCTCTCTCAATTCTCTCTCTCTCCTTTTTCTCATGTCTTTCAAGGTTCCCTTTCTCTTCTCTTTCGATTCTCTCTCTCTCCTTTTCTCTTCTTTTTCGATTTTCTCTCTCTCCTTTTCTTCTTCTCTTTCCCTTTCTGTCTCTCTTCTCTCTCAATTCTCTCTCTTTCAAGTCTTTCCTGGATCTTAACACTAATGAAAGATTCTAAATTTTTCCCGGTTATTCCTAATTTCCAGCGTTCATCCAAAACTGGTATTCCTCCATGCTTGCAAGAATAACTTAAACTATCAGGGGAAATGAAATGGGCATTAAAGAAAATGGAGGGTTCAATTCCTGCTCTGCTCAAACTGTAAATAAACCAGAGGGCTCGATCCCTGCTTCAATTAAACAATATATATTAATTAAAACGAAGGGTTCTATGCCGGCTCCGAGCAAACAGTAAGTAGAATGGGGTCACTTGACCATCCAATCTTCTCACCAACAAATCAGTTCCCTTGAAATAGTAAAGAGCTCAATGAAACAAATTGTCACTGGAAAATCTCGGGTCCCTAGAGTCTAATCCTCCAAAGTGTTTCAAGCTCACACAAAAATAGATGGCAGAATTAACTAGTATTCCTGCCTTGACTTGACTTACAATAAATTGAGACTATAACAATCACCAAATCTTTTAAATACCTGTACTGTAGTCCTACCATAGAGAATGATTACTCATGGCTGGTGGTAACCGTCTGTGGTATGTGGAGTTGAAGTTCCAATGGTAGATTCGAGATGGAGTTGAATCTTGATTCAGTAGAGTTGATCCTGGCAAGGTCGCCACTTGTGAAGGCTTACTCAGCCCTGTAATAACTTCAGACAGTATTACCAAGGTTGGCTCCTCCTCAGGAAAATTAATGAATAGAAAAAGAAATAATAACAGACAAACATAAACACTTTATTATATAGAAAATATAAAAGACTTAAATATGAAATATTAATCATACATTAAAGAAAATGAAAAATGAAAAATATAAATGATAACTGAATTCAATGCTAATATAAAACTTGGGTGTCTGGTGTTGGTGACACTGTGTGTTGTTGAAATCATAGCCGTTGCTGATGATGGGGGGGGGATCGCAGGTGTTGGTTACAACCCACCGGTTCGTTCTTCACAGTATAGCCGTGAGTATTCTATCCCGATGACAGGAAAGCAGGTTCTTTACCGCTGTAATGATGAGGGGTTACGTCCTGCAATTTCATACAGGTACACAGGTAATTAAATCCAAAAAGGGGAAGTCTCAGGGTGTTAGTCCACCTCCATCAGTTCTACTCGTTGATTAGCAGGTGACCCTCTCTGTCATCCAAGCTGGAAAGATAGGTTACCCACTGCTTAAGAAATCACTCTCCATGATAAGTACAATACCTAAAAGATGTGGCGATTATTACAACAGTCAACTTAGAGCTTTCAACTTCCAGTTTTGATCCCTTGTTTCTGTGTCCCCTTTCTGGAACATCCTGTCTCTCTCCACCTTATCTATTCCTCGCAATGTTTTGTATGTCGTTTTCTTGTCTCCCCTAATTCTCATGTCCTCCAGTGTCCTCAGGCCAATTTTCCTTAACTTTTCTTCGTAGGACATTCCCCTTAGCTCTGGAACTAGCCTTGCTGCAAACCTTTGCACTTTCTCTAATTTCTTGTTGTGTTGACCAGGTGTGGGTTCCAAGTTGGTGCTGTGTACTCCAGTGTGGGCCTGAAGTAAATGGTGTACAGAGTCTTGAACGATAACTTACTGAGGTATCGGAACACTATTCTCATGTTAGCCATGCACCAATATGCTGCAGTAGTTATTTGGTTGATGTGTGCTTCTGGAGACGTGCTCGGTATTATACTCACTCCAGGATCTTTCTTGAGTGAGGTTTGCAGTTTTTGGCCACCTAGCCTATACTCTGTCTGCGGTCTTCTTTGCCCTTCCCTGATCTTCACGATTTTGCATTCATTGGGGTCAAATTCGAGGAGCCAGTTGCTGGACTACGCGTCCAGCCTGTCCAGGTCTCTTTTTCGTCCTGCCTGGTCCTCATCTAATTTAATTCTCCTCATTAAATTCATATAATCTGAAAAGAGGGACGCTTTTGAGTCTATCCCTTCCATAATGTCTGTGACACATACCAAAAATAGCACAGGTCCTATGACTGACCCCTGTGGGACCCCACTCGTCACAGGCGCCCACTGTGATACCTCATCACGTACCATGACTCGTTGTTGCCTCCATGTCAGGTATTCTCAGATTCACTGCAGTGGCGTTCCTGTTATACGTGCCTGATCCTCTAACTTCTGCACTAATCTCTTGTGAGGAACTGTGTCGAAGGCCCTCTTGCAGTCCAAGAAAATGCAATCAACCCACCCTCTTTCTCGTGTCTTCTGTTAGTGTCATAAAACTCTAGTAGGTTTCTGACACAGGATTTACTGGTTATCGTTTATAATCTTGTTCCGTTCCAGCAGGTGCTCCTCCGCTCTCCTCCTGATAATCGTCACCACGACTTTGCCTGCTATATACGTCAGTGACACTGGTCTATAGTTTAGTGCCTCGTTTCTGTCTCCTTTCTTAAAAATGGCGACTGCTACATTTGCCGCCTTCCATACCTCAGGTAGTTGCCCAGTATCAAGGGATGTGTTGAAAATTGTGGTTAGTGGCACACACAGCGTCTCTGCTCCCACAGAGAGATGTCCATTCCTACCACATTTGAGGTATCAAGGTCACTTAACAGTTTCTTCACCTCCTCGGTTGTATGTATGTCATCCAACACTTGTTGACATATCCCATGTTGGTGTACCCCTCTGTTCTGTCTTCCCAGAGTCCTTTCTGTCTCCACTGTAAATAGATCAATTAAATCTCATGTTGAGCTCCTCACATACTTCTTGGTTATTTCTTGTGAGCTCCCTACCTTCTTTCTTCAGCCTGATTACCTGGTCCTTGAAGTTTCAGGTCAAACTTGACTTTCGATGCTATGTTATTTTCGTACTGTCGCTGGGCCTCCCTACTTATCTGTGCATACTCATTTCTGGCTCTTCGACTAATCTTTTTATTTTCCTGGGTCCTTTGCCTTCTGTACTTTTTCCATTCTCTAGTGTATTTAATTTTTGCCTCCCTACACTTTCGGGTAAACCAAGCATTCATTCTGTCTTCCCATGCTTTCTGTTGCTCTTGGGAACAAATCTTTATTCTGTCTCTTTGCATTTTGTTATATAGTCCATTTCGTTTACTGACTCTCCTATGAATTCTCTTTTCCACTGAACCTCCTACAGGAAGTTCATGTCGGTGTAGTCCCCTCCCCTCTCTCTCTCTGGTTGTGTCCCTAACATGTTGATGCATAAGGTTTTCCAGTACCACATCTTGGCTCTCGATGTTTTGGGACCCCCGTGTGGCTCCAGGTTTTCCCACTCTATATCCCTGTGGTTGAAATCGCCCATAACTAATAACTTTGCCCTATGCAAGTGAGCTCTTCTGATCACCTCAACTAGCGTGTCCACCATTGCACTGTTTCTCTCTTCGTATTCCTCTTTTGGCTTCTTGGATTTCTGTGGCAGGTTATATATCACTGCAATGACTACCTTATGTCCCCCAGACTGAATTGTACGTACTATGTAATCACTTTCTCCAATCTCATACATTCCTTCTATTTTCCCAAATCCCCTTCGGTTTTAAGTGTGCAGTGCAACCCTTCCCCTCTGCTCCTCTCATCTTTCCTCAGGATCTGATATCTGGGTGGGAAGATTGTGCCTGTTATCATTAAAGTGAGTTTCGTTGCTGTGACTGCTATAATGTCTGAGGGACGTCTCCTCACTTCTTTCAGGCCACTTCTCACATTTATTCATTATTCCATCTGCATTCGTATACCAAACCTTCAACTTCTTTCCTAAAACTATTATCCAGAAAGAATGGTGGGGCTAGGAGAGTGGGAGCTTTGGCAAGGGCCTGTGAGGGGTTGCTGTGAGCATGGGGTTTGTGATGAGGGAGTGGGAGCAGAGGGTACAGTGTGGGGGGTTTGGTGTAGATTGTTCAGTTGCATTGGGGATGCCATGGTTTTATTCTTTCTGTGGGTGGTTCTGGAGGAGTTTTTGTTTGCCCTTCCACCTGGGTCTGGGCTCTCCTGCTCTGCTATTGCCTTTCATTCCTTCTTGCATCTTTCTACCCTCTCTTTCAGCATCCTTCTTTCTTCTTGTGTTCTATCTCGGTCAAGGTACACTCTCCAGTAGTCCGGTTTGTCCCTTAGTCGTGCTTTCTCCTGCAGGATCCTGTTTCGAGCTGATTCTGCTTTGAAAATCATTTTGACTGCTCAGTTTTTTCGTCTTGCAAACCACCCAATTCTGTGAAAATTTGCCAGCTGGGTCATGTCGTCGTCCTCTTATTTCTTTCATTATACTTTCAATCAGTTTTTTCTTCTCCTGTTTTCTTGCATCATAAGTTTCCCCTTCAACTTCCTGGAGGCTGCTAACAAAAACTGACTTCTCCCTTTCGTCCTCCCACAGTATTTCCTGTTGCAGCCCTGACACGATATAGTTCCTGCCGTTAAAATGTTCCTTCAGTCTCTTCCCTAGCTGATGTCCCTGTGTTCAGTGGTCTGCCTTTCTTCCTTCTCATCTGTTCCTGGGTACTGGGGTTGTCTGCTAGAGCCTCAGCATATAGCTTAGGTCCTTCATTGTCTTTAGTCCTCTCATTTGTTCATGATTTGCTCATCTTTTTCTGGACCCATGTGGGTCTGATAGGGCCTTCGCATACAGTATATCTCCTTTGCTCCCTACAGTCCCCTCGTCTGTGACTGATGTAGCAGTTCCTGATGTCATGGCTGTACTGTCCTTTGGTTCTTTAAACTGTTTCAGATTTTTTAGTTCCCTTTCTAAGCTCTATATCTTAGCTTCTGCTACTATGGCTTGTAACTCCATTTTCTTGTCGAGTACTTCTAGCTTCCTTAACCACTCTTCCTCCCTTTTTGTGAGCTATGCCTCCCAATCTTCCCCCCTAGGTTCTTCACTCCCATGTTCATCCGCCAGCCCTCTGGTTCTCCGTCCTGCTTTTTGTAACTCCTTTTATTTTATCACAGAAGAGCTTATGTATTTTTGAGAGTGAATGAGTGTGTGTGAAGGGGGGTGTTGTAGGGAGGGAGAGGAGGAGGGAGGTAGGGAGGGGAGAGAGGGATAGAGTGGGAGGGGTGGACAGTGGCAGAGGGGGAGAGAGATAGGGGAAGGTTAGGGGGTAAAAGGAAAGAGGGGAAAGGAAGTGAGGGAAAGGCAAGGGGGGGAGAAAAGGAGGGGAGAAGGGAGATAAAGAGAAAGTAGAAGAGGAGAGGGGAGAGATGAAGAGAAAGTGGAAGAGGAGAGAGAGAAAGGGAGAGAGAGGGAGAAAGGAAGGAATGGGGGGGAGTATATGTGGCAGAGGATGGTTAGGATCAGCCTTTACAGTGGTTTACCTGGAGAGAGTTCCGGGGGTCAACGCCCCCGCGGCCCGGTCTGTGACCAGGCCTCCTTAGGTCAGTGTCCCAGGATGCGACCCACACCAGTCGACTAACACCCAGGTACCCATTTTACTGATGGGGAACATAGACAACAGGTTGAAAGAAACACGTCCAATGTTTCTACTCTGGCTGGGAATCGAACCCAGGCCCTCGCCGTGTGAAGCGAGAGCGTTAACCACCAGGCCACCAGGGTTTGCGTACAAGTATGTGTATGCAGAGAGTATGTTCTCACATGCTCTGGTGCGTGTATGGTGTTTGTGAGACCTAGTAGACTCTACACCAGAGAAGGAGAGGGAGGAGGGGGAGAGGGAAAAGGAAGAGGAGGAGAGGGAAAAGGAAGAGGGGGAGGAAGAGGAAGAGGAGTGTGTGTGTACTCGCCTATTTGTACTCACCTAGTTGTAGTTGCAGGGATCGATTCACAGCTCCTGGCACCGCCTCTTCACTGGTAGCTACTTGATCACTCTTCTTGCTCCATGAGATTTATCATACCTCTTCTTAAAGCTATGTTCGGATCCTGCATCCACTACAACACTTCACAGACTATTCCACTTCCTGACAACTCTGTGACTGAAGAAATGCTTCCTAGCATCCCTGTGATTCATCTGAGTCTTCAACTTCTAACTGTGACCCCTTGTTGCTTTGTCCCTTCTCTAGAACATTCTGTCTCTGTCCACCTTGTCGATTCCTCTCAGTATTTTATATATCGTTATCATATCCCCCGTATTTCTTCTGTCTCCAGTGTCGTCATGCCAATTTACCTTAACCTCTCTTCTTAGGGCGTGCCCCTTAGCTCCGGGACTAGTCTTGTTGCAAACCTTTATACTTTCTCTAGTTTCCTTACTTGGGTTCCAAGCTGGTGCTGCATACTCCAATACAGGCCTAACGTAAACAGTGTACAGGGCCCAGAACGGTTCCTTATTGATATGTCGGAATGCTGTTCTTAGGTTTGCTAGGCGCCCACATGCTGCAGCAATTATCTGGTTAATATGCACGTCAGACGTGCCTGGTGTTATACTCACCCCAAGATCCTTTTCCCTGAGTGAGGTTTGTAGTCTCTGGCCCCCTAGACTTTACCCAGTCTGCGGTCTTTGCCCTTCCCCAATCTTCATGACTTTGCACTTGAAGTTGAACTCCAGGAGCCAGTTGCCGGACTAGGCCTGCAGCCTGTCCAGATCCCTTTGTAGTTCTGCCTGGTCGCCGTCCGATTGAATTCTTCTCCTCAACTTTGCATTATTTGCAAACAGAGACACTTCTGAGTCTATTCCTTCAGTCATGTTCAAAAATACCAGATAAGTGTATGAGAAGTCACGAAAGCGCAAAGAGGGGAATGTATGAGAGTATAGTTTTACTAACGCTCTTATATGGGTGTGAAGCGTGGGTGATGAATGTTGCAGTGAGGAGAAGGTTGAAGGCAGTGGAGATGTCATGTCTGAGGGCAATGTGTGGTGTGAATATAATGCAGAGAATTCGATTCGTAGTTTGGAAGTTAGGAGGAGGTGCGGGATTGCCAAAACTGTTGTCCAGAGGGCTGAGGAAGGGTTGTTGAGGTGGTTCGGACATGTAGAGAGAATGGAGCGAAACAGAATGATTTCGAGAGTGTATCAATCTGTAGTGGAGGGAAGGCAGGGAATGGGTCGGGCTAGGGAAGGTTGGGAGGGGGTAAAGAAAGGAGGTTTTGTGTGCGAGGGGCTTGGACTTCTAGCAAGCATACGTGAGCGTGTTTGATAAGAGTGGAGACAAATGGTTTTTAATACTTGACGTGCTGTTGGAGTGTGAGCAAAGTAAAATTTATAAAGGGTTTCAGGGAAACCGGTAGGCCGGACTTGAATCCTGGAGATGGGAAGTACAGTGCCTGCACGCTGAAGAAGGGGTGTTAATGTTGCTGTTTTATAACTGTAGTGTAAAGCACCCTTCTGGCAAGACAGTGATGGAGTGAATGATGATGAAAGTTTTTCTTTTTCGAGCCACCCTGCCTTGGTGGGAATCGGCCGATGTGTTTATAATAATAATAATAATTATATAAATATATATATATATATATATATATATATATATATATATATATATAAAACCTGTAATTGTTTTGCATGATGGTAGGATTGCTGGTTTCTTTTTCTGTCTCATAAACACGCTAGATAACAGGGATATCTTGCTACTCATACTTACACTTTGATCACACTTCACAGACACGCACATGCATATATATATATACATACATCTAGGTTTTTCTCCTTTTTCTAAATAGCTCTTGTCCTTTTTTATTTCTTCTATTGTCCATGGGGAAGTGGAAAAGAATCTTTCCTCCGTAAGCCATGCGTGTCGTATGAGGCGACTAAAATGCCGGGAGCAATGGGCTAGTAACCCCTTCTCCTGTATACATTTACTAAAAAAGAGAAGAAGAAAAACTTTATAAAACTGGGTTGCTTAAATGTGCGTGGATGTAGTGCGGATGACAAGAAACAGATGATTGCTGATGTTATGAATGAAAAGAAGTTGGATGTCCTGGCTCTAAGCGAAACAAAGCTGAAGGGGGTAGGAGAGTTTCAGTGGGGGGAAATAAATGGGATTAAATCTGGAGTATCTGAGAGAGTTAGAGCAAAGGAAGGGGTAGCAGTAATGTTAAATGATCAGTTATGGAAGGAGAAAAGAGAATATGAATGTGTAAATTCAAGAATTATGTGGATTAAAGTAAAGGTTGGATGCGAGAAGTGGGTCATAATAAGCGTGTATGCACCTGGAGAAGAGAGGAATGCAGAGGAGAGAGAGAGATTTTGGGAGATGTTGAGTGAATGTATAGGAGCCTTTGAACCAAGTGAGAGAGTAATTGTGGTAGGGGACCTGAATGCTAAAGTAGGAGAAACTTTTAGAGAGGGTGTGGTAGGTAAGTTTGGGGTGCCAGGTGTAAATGATAATGGGAGCCCTTTGATTGAACTTTGTATAGAAAGGGGTTTAGTTATAGGTAATACATATTTTAAGAAAAAGAGGATAAATAAGTATACAAGGTATGATGTAGGGAGAAATGACAGTAGTTTGTTGGATTATGTATTGGTGGATAAAAGACTGCTGAGTAGACTTCAGGATGTACATGTTTATAGAGGGGCCACAGATATATCAGATCACTTTCTAGTTGTAGCTACACTGAGAGTAAAAGGTAGATGGGATACAAGGAGAATAGAAGCATCAGGGAAGAGAGAGGTGAAGGTTTATAAACTAAAAGAGGAGGCAGTTAGGGTAAGATATAAACAGCTATTGGAGGATAGATGGGCAAATGAGAGCATAGGCAATGGGGTCGAAGAGGTATGGGGTAGGATTAAAAATGAAGTGTTAGAGTGTTCAGCAGAAGTTTGTGGTTACAGGAGGGTGGGTGCAGGAGGGAAGAGGAGCGATTGGTGGAATGATGATGTAGAGAGAGTAGTAAGGGAGAAAAAGTTAGCATATGAGAAGTTTTTACAAAGTAGAAGTGATGCAAGGAGGGAAGAGTATATGGAGAAAAAGAGAGAGGTTAAGAGAGTGGTGAAGCAATGTAAAAAGAGAGCAAATGAGAGAGTGGGTGATATGTTATCAACAAATTTTGTTGAAAATAAGAAAAAGTTTTGGAGTGAGATTAACGAGTTAAGAAAGCCTAGAGAACAAATGGATTTGTCAGTTAAAAATAGGAGAGGAGAGTTATTAAATGGAGAGTTAGAGGTATTGGGAAGATGGAGGGAATATTTTGAGGAATTGTTAAATGTTGATGAAGATAGGGAAGCTGTGATTTCGTGTATAGGGCAAGTAGGAATAACATCTTGTAGGAGTGAGGAAGAGCCAGTTGTGAGTGTGGGGGAAGTTCGTGAGGCAGTAGGTAAAATGAAAGGGGGTAAGGCAGCCGGGATTGATGGGATAAAGATAGAAATGTTAAAAGCAGGTGGGGATATAGTTTTGGAGTGGTTGGTGCAATTATTTAATAAATTTATGGAAGAGGGTAAGGTACCTAGGGATTGGCAGAGAGCATGCATAGTTCCTTTGTATAAAGGCAAAGGGGATAAAAGAGAGTGCAAAAATTATAGGGGGATAAGTCTGTTGAGTGTACCTGGTAAAGTGTATGGTAGAGTTATAATTGAAAGAATTAAGAGTAACACGGAGAATAGGATAGCAGATGAACAAGGAGGCTTTAGGAAAGGTAGGGGGTGTGTGGACCAGGTGTTTACAGTGAAACATATAAGTGAACAGTATTTAGATAAGGCTAAAGAGGTCTTTGTGGCATTTATGGATTTGGAAAAGGCGTATGACAGGGTGGATAGGGGGGCAATGTGGCAGATGTTGCAAGTGTATGGTGTAGGAGGTAGGTTACTGAAAGCAGTGAAGAGTTTTTACGAGGATAGTGAGGCTCAAGTTAGAGTATGTAGGAAAGAGGGAAATTTTTTCCCAGTAAAAGTAGGCCTTAGACAAGGATGTGTGATGTCACCGTGGTTGTTTAATATATTTATAGATGGGGTTGTAAGATAAGTAAATGCGAGGGTCTTGGCAAGAGGCGTGGAGTTAAAAGATAAAGAATCACACACAAAGTGGGAGTTGTCACAGCTGCTCTTTGCTGATGACACTGTGCTCTTGGGAGATTCTGAAGAGAAGTTGCAGAGATTGGTGGATGAATTTGGTAGGGTGTGCAAAAGAAGAAAATTAAAGGTGAATACAGGAAAGAGTAAGGTTATGAGGATAACAAAAAGATTAGGTGATGAAAGATTGAATATCAGATTGGAGGGAGAGAGTATGGAGGAGGTGAACGTATTCAGATATTTGGGAGTGGACGTGTCAGCGGATGGGTCTATGAAGGATGAGGTGAATCATAGAATTGATGAGGGAAAAAGAGTGAGTGGTGCACTTAGGAGTCTGTGGAGACAAAGAACTTTGTCCTTGGAGGCAAAGAGGGGAATGTATGAGAGTATAGTTTTACCAACGCTCTTATATGGGTGTGAAGCGTGGGTGATGAATGTTGCAGCGAGGAGAAGGCTGGAGGCAGTGGAGATGTCATGTCTGAGGGCAATGTGTGGTGTGAATATAATGCAGAGAATTCGTAGTTTGGAAGTTAGGAGGAGGTGCGGGATTACCAAAACTGTTGTCCAGAGGGCTGAGGAAGGGTTGTTGAGGTGGTTCGGACATGTAGAGAGAATGGAGCGAAACAGAATGACTTCAAGAGTGTATCAGTCTGTAGTGGAAGGAAGGCGGGGTAGGGGTCGGCCTAGGAAAGGTTGGAGGGAGGGGGTAAAGGAGGTTTTGTGTGCGAGGGGCTTGGACTTCCAGGAGGCATGCATGAGCGTGTTTGATAGGAGTGAATGGAGACAAATGGTTTTTAATACTTGACGTGCTGTTGGAGTGTGAGCAAAGTAACATTTATGAAGGGATTCAGGGAAACCGGCAGGCCGGACTTGAGTCCTGGAGATGGGAAGTACAGTGCCTGCACTCTGAAGGAGGGGTGTTAATGTTGCAGTTTAAAAACTGTAGTGTAAAGCACCCTTCTGGCAAGACAGTGATGGAGTGAATGATGGTGAAAGTTTTTCTTTTTCGGGCCACCCTGCCTTGGTGGGAATCGGCCAGTGTGATAATAAAAAAAAAATAAATAATAATAAATATATATATATATATATATAAATATATATATATATATATATATATATATATATATATATATATATATATATATATATATATTACATTAACGTAGGAAAGCATGACATGGAAAGAAAATTGAGAGAGAAAATACTGTAATGTGATTTTTCAAAAAAAAAAAAAAAAAAAAGTTAAAAATTGTCTGGTAATTTTAAATGCAATACTGTAAAAACTGAATCTTTCATCTTACCTAATGAAGAAAATTTGTCTTCACCACAAATAATAATAAATGTAGATTATTAGGAATTTGTGAAATGTAAAATATTTTATTTACGTTCGTCGATAGAGAAAGAAATGAGTTTAAATTATAAGGAAATAGTGAAAAATTGTATTTATGGTCATCCCTGGAGAAGGAATAATGTATTACTTACATTAGTAAATTGTACAATGTTCTGTTTACGTTTATCCATGAAGGTGGGAATGTGTTCTGACATTAAGCAATTACTGAAAGTCAAATGTTTAAAGTTAAATATTATGTTTGAGTGCATGAGGAAGGAATCTAATGGGATACACGAGGATCACGAGGCGTCCAACCCAAACTAATTCCTCAGAAAGTTTTACATCTTTCAAGCCACACCTTCATAGCCATCATCTCTGAATAGTTCACAGAAACAGTTGTTTGGGAACTATGGGAGGAAGATCAATACCGACCAACCAAGCTGGAGTGATGGAAGAAGCAGATAATGACCTGATGTAACTTTTCTGGACAATCTCACTGCTGAGGCAGTGGAAGCAACATCCAGCTCAAAAGAACGCGATCCCAAAGGGTGGATTCTTGTCGTAATTCTGTATCGATTCGCCAACGATAACCGGACGTATATAGGATGGAGAGATGATGGAAGAATCTGGAATTGCCCCGTCTTGAGTAAGAACACCCAAAAGCCCCGAATGTTGTAGGCATCACTGTTGTGGATATAAAAAAATATGGAACACTAACTTGCTGCTCATCTCACCTGTATGACAGCATTTCATACAGTGTATTCACCTCAACATGACGAAACGCTCAGAGTACATGCAGCGAGGTACTCTGGAGTACTTCATTAGAGCCAGGCTCAAGGGAGGTTCCTTGATGATGGTGGAGGGCTCTTGATCTAGGGAATTAGATCTGTGCTCCAGTTCCCTGAATTCAGCCTGAATACCTTCCATTTAACCTCATCCCCCCCAACAGCCGCTGTATAACCCTACGGGTTTAGCTCTCCCCCATGATTATAATAATATTATCTAAACAAATGATGAGTTTTGAAGATAAAAATATTACAGTAAATGTAGTAATTTTTGAAACAAGGGCATGAAAAATAATATTAAAATAACGCCCCTGAAGGGAGGTTCCTTGATGCTGGTGAGGGGCTCTTGATCTAGAGAATTGGATCTGTGCTCCAGTTCCCTGAATTGAACCTGAATACCTTCCATCCCCCCCACATGCGCTGTATAACCCTACGGTTTAGCTCTTCCCTGTAATTATATTAATAATAATAAAATAACAAAGGGAAACTGAATTTCATTTGTTTTTTGTTTCCTTGTGCTAATTATTTTTGTGGTTCATTTATGTTGGGTGATTATGTGTGCAAGTTTTATCCGGGCGAAAATTGTTAAAGCAAATTGGGTCGCAAGAGAAAAAAATCTTGAAGACGAAGAGACTGTTTATATGGAGGTTGTGCAAGTTAAGTTTTGGATGAAAATGATCCGGGTGAAAGTGGCTGTCATCCAGACATTTCCAATATATAAATATACGTCATGTGATGATAATCATTATTCATACAGATGTTTCTGCCTATATCAGAAGACAGCCATTACTTATTTTGCACTGCTCTCTCAAAGATAAGTAGCAGTAATAGTAGTAGTGGTAGTAGCAGTAATAGTAGTAGTAGTACTACTATTATTAGTAACAGTAGTGCTAATCTACATATCGTATACCAAATAAGGTGGTATAAACTTTGGTAATATATACCGACAAGTTGGTTTGGAAAGACACGTAAGCAAACACTTGCACATATTTATTAGAAAACGTTTCGGTCCTGAAACCTTGATCACTTCCAACATACAGATGTATAATAATGTTCGCCAAGACCGGAGTCCTGACACGGGTCTTAATCTTGCGATGACCCGTCTCTGGCTCCTGAAGGAGAAAGGTTTTACAATGTTGTCTAACATACAGAGGTTGAAGGACAGTATATACAGGCGGAGAGTGAGGTGTGGGTGACGTATGGTGACCTGAAGAATGCCATGTTGGGATGAGGACGGGTAGACGATGAGATCATGTTACTCCTGTGTTGTTAGATAGGTGGTGCTTAGCCCGCTTAAGTCTCACGTATGGTAATCGACGTCACCGACACAATAGGACGTAACACTGCGTAGAACAAATTTCCTAAAACATTAGCATACATGATAATCAAGCAGGCAAAGCACCACCAACCCAGCAACACAGGAGTAACATGATATCATCGTCTACACGTCCTTATCCCAACATGACATTCTTCAGGTCACCATGCTTCACTCTCCGCCTATATATATTGTCTTTCAACCTCTGTATGTTAAAAGTGATCAAGGTTCCAGGACTGAAACGTTTTCTACTATATTTGTTCTAGTGTTTCCTTACGTGTTTTTCTAAACCATCAAATCAGGTATCTGGGGGTATTTCAAAGCATTATTATTATTATTATAATCAAGGGGGAAGCGCTAAACCCGGAGGATTATACAGCGCCTGGGGGGGGATGTGGAAGGCATTCAGGCTTAATTCGGGGAACTGGAGCACAGATCCAATTCCCTAAATCAAGAGCCCCTCACCAACATCAAGGAACCTTCCTTGAGGGGTATTTCAAAGCAGTGCTTAGCGACACAAGATAAAACGGGAAGAAGACACTTTGAAAGAGACATAAATAGCAGAGAGAGTGGAGAGCAGTGGACACTGAGAGTGGAGAGCAGTGGACACTGAGAGTGGAGAGCAGTGGACACTGAGAGTGGAGAGCAGTGGACACTGAGAGTGGAGAGCAGTGGACGCTGAGAGTGGAGAGCAGTGGACACTGAGAGTGGAGAGCAGTGGACACTGAGAGTGGAGAGCAGTGGACGCTGAGAGTGGAGAGCAGTGGACACTGAGAGTGGAGAGCAGTGGACAGAGAGTGGAAAGAAGAGGAGGCACAATGACCTAAGCAGTCCACCCAGATGGTTGAGGTTTGAGCAGTGTGAGGTAGTCCACTCAGATGGATGATGTTTGAGCAGTGTGAGGTAGTCCACTCAGATGGATGATGTTTGAGCAGTGTGAGGTAGTCCACTCAGATGACTGATGTTTGAGCAGTGTGAGGTAGTCCACTCAGATGATTGATGTCTGAGCAGTGTGAGGCAGTCCACTCAGATGGTTGTTGTTTGAGCAGTGTGAGGTAGTCCACTCAGATGGTTGATGTTTGAGCAGTGAGCCAGTCCACTCAGATGGTTGATGTTTGAGCAGTGAGCCAGTCCACTCAGATGGTTGATGTTTGAGCAGTGTGTAGTAGTACAATCAGATGTTTGATGTTTGAGCAGTGTGAGGTAGTCCACTCAGATGGTTGATGTTTGAGCAGTGAGCCAGTCCACTCAGATGGTTGATGTTTGAGCAGTGTGTAGTAGTACAATCAGATGGTTGATGTTTGAGCAGTGTGAGCCAGTCCACTCAGATGGTTGATGTTTGAGCAGTGTGAGCCAGTCCACTCAGATGGTTGATGTTTGAGCAGTGTGTAGTAGTACAATCAGATGGTTGATGTTTGAGCAGTGTGACCCAGTCCACTCAGATGGTTGATGTTTGAGCAGTGTGAGGTAGTACAATCAGATGGTTGATGTTTGAGCAGTGTGAGGTAGTCCACTCAGATGGTTGATGTTTGAGCAGTGTGAGGTAGGCCACTCAGATGGTTGATGTTTGAGCAGTGTGAGGTAGTCCACTCAGATGGTTGATGTTTGAGCAGTGTGAGGCAGTTCACTCAGATGGTTAATGTTTGAGCAGTGTGAGGCAGTTCACTCAGATGGTTAATGTTTGAGCAGTGTGAGGTAGTCCACTCAGATGGTTGTTGTTTGAGCAGTGTGAGTTAGTCCACTCAGATGGTTGATGTTTGAGCAGTGTGAGGTAGTCCACTCAGATGGTTGATGTTTGAGCAGTGTGAGGCAGTTCACTCAGATGGTTGATGTTTGAGCAGTGTGAGGCAGTTCACTCAGATGGTTGATGTTTGAGCAGTGTGAGGCAGTTCACTCAGATGGTTGATGTTTGAGCAGTGTGAGGTAGTCCACTCAGATGGTTGATGTTTGAGCAGTGTGAGGCAGTTCACTCAGATGGTTGATGTTTGAGCAGTGTGAGGCAGTTCACTCAGATGGTTGATGTTTGAGCAGTGTGAGGTAGTCCACTCAGATGGTTGATGTGGAAAATTACATTTATCTGAATGTATCATTATGTACATAACAGTAAATGAACAAAGATAATTATTATTTATCAGTTAGACAAGTAGGAATTTGGGACACCTAGGTCGCAAAAAAATGTCCCCCTTCGATACCTACCACTGTCATATCCACAAGTTGCTCTGGACCTATTAATTACAAATGAAAAATACATCACCAGGAATGCTGGTAAATATATAAATTTGTGGACTGTATATTAAATTAATAAAGAATTATATATACACACATTTATATAACAGAAGGATAATATATCTTAATCATAACACTCACCAATTTGACTGGAAATCAAGGCGTATCATACTCAGAAAACCTCTGTCTATACATGAAAATAACAACTGGCCAGAGTTATAACATAACAGACTTATCTGAGGTTCCTGGAGCTGTCTTGTCCAGTCGCCTGATATCTCAAGTTATACAGGAATGCACATCCAACAATTTCGCCTCCTATTTGAGAGGTGTCAGCCCAATTTTAACCTCTAGAGCACGAAAATTCCTTCCCATTACACTAACGTTGTATCCAATTAAAATTAACAATGGCGACTCTCCCTTCTCCCCAGGCTCAGTTTCCCATTTTCTATGACACAAATGTTATTAAATACAGTATGGCCATCTATTTACATATAACTACTGTATTTCTGGAAAATATATACAGTATTTTCCACAGTTGATGTTTGAGCAGTGTGAGGTAGTCCACTCATATGGTTGATGTTTGAGCATTGTGAGGTTTGTGAGTACTACACAGTCTGTCATTCTTGTGAGTCTCCTCTCATGATTATCCTTTGGTCGAGGAATCGAGGCAAAGTTCTAAACTCAAATGTTGATTACTTAACTTAATTTAATAACATATTCTTGCATGTGTAAACCCTATATAATGATAAGTGAAAAATATTCTATGTAATAAATATGTGCTGAGTACAAAATAAATTCTACATATAATTAAAATATTTCAGTTGGTATTGCTGAATGCAATACCTACTGGTATTGCATTCAGCAATACCAGCAGGTCTGTTACCTAGGTTGTGTTATTATTAGTATTAAGGAAGCATGCCAGAGATAGGGTGGTACTTCCATACATCACGTGAACAATGCAGCTGCCGTGCACTACAGCACCTTAGAACCTACTTATGGTTCTATGAGGTAATCATCTTAGAGCGTAAAGTTTCCAGGTGGGAACATAGCTGGGGTACACGGTCTTCCCAATGAAGATGAGCAATGAAGATGGTAAGTAAGAATAAATAAAGCGAAGGTCATTACACACACACACACACACACACACACACACACACACACACACAATACACCACACACACACACACACACACACACACACACACACACACACACACACACACACACACACACGATAACCTGATAACATATAAAATACTGAGAGGAATCGACAAGGTGGACAGAGATAGGATGTTCCAGAGATGGGACACAACGAGGGGACACAACTGGAAGTTGAAGACTCAGATGAATCACAGGGATGTTAGGAAGTATTTTTTCAGTCACATAGTTGTCACAAAGTGGAATAGTCTGGTAAGTGATGTAGTGGAGGCAGGATCCATACATAGCTTTAAGATGAGGTATCATAAAGCTCATGGACGAGGAAGAGAGACCTAGTAGCTACCAGTGAAGAGGCGGGGCCAGGAGCTGTAACTCGTCTCCTGCAACCACAACTAGGTGAGCACAACTGAGTACACACACACACACACACACACACACACACACAGGCTGCAGGCCTGTTCCAGCAACTGGCTCCTGGACTTCAACCCCACCAAATGCTAAGTCATGAGATTTGAGAGAAGGGCAAAAAAGACCACAGACGGAGCACAATCTAGGAGGCCAGAGCCTACAAACCTCACCCAAGGAAAAGGATCCTTGGGTGAGTATAACACCGAGCACATCTCCTGAGGCGCACATTAACCAAATTACTGCTGCAGCATACTGGCGCCTGGCAAACCTCAGAACAGAATTCCGACATCTAAATAAGGAGTCATTCAGGACCCTGTACACTGTGTACGTTATGCCCATATTGGAATATGCAGCGTCAGTTTGAAACCCTCACCTAGCCAAGCATGTAAGGAAACTAGAGAAAGTGCAAAGGTTTGCAACAAGACTAGTCCCGGAGCTAAGACGTATGTCCAACAAGGACAGATTAAGGGAAATCGACTTGACGACACTGAAAAACAGGAGAGATAGGGTGAGGGGGACATAACGACATATAGAGTGCTAAGAGGAATCGACAAGGTGGACAGAGACAGGATGTTCCAGTGATGGGACACAGAAACAAAGGGCCACAGTTGGAAGCTGAAGTCTCGGATGAACCACAGGGATGTTAGCAAGTACTTCTTCAGTCACAGAGGTTTAAGAAGAGGTGTGATGAAGCTCACGGAGTGGAAAGAGAGACAGAGTAGTGGCCCGTGAAGAGGCAGGGCCAGGAGCTATGACTCGTCCCCTGCAACCACAATTAGGTGAGAACTAGGTGAGTATACACACACACACACAAACACACACACACACACACACACACACACACACACACACACACACACACACACACACACACACACACACACACACACACACATACATGCATTATAACGAACATGTCCCCTGAGGTACACATCAATCAAATTGCTGCAGCATATGGGCGTCTGGCAAACCTGAGAATAGCATTTCGACATCTGAGTAATTCACGACATTGTACACCGTGCACGTCAGCCCCGTCCTGGAGTATGCAGCACCAGTATGGAATCCACACTTAGTGAAACACTTCAAGAAATTGGATAAAGTGCCAAAGTTTGCAACAAGATTAGTCCTGATGAATGGTTTGAAAAACCGACAAGTTGAAGATTGAGACACTTATGCAACATATGTTCCATAAGTGTCTCAATTTTCAACTTGTCGGTTTTCAGAACCATTCATCACAACTATCAGACACTGCAGCATCATGGGATCTTATTACAAAGAATTCTTCTACACTTATCCAACCTTTGGACGAAGACCTAGTTCGACTAGTGGATGATACCACTATGACTCCTCCTCCTGCTTCACCTCACCTGACTACACTATATAAGCCACGTCTACGGCCCTATGCTGTACATTCTACAAGATTGATGGACTGAACACATCGACTCCAGGCTGAGGGACTGATTACCTCAAACTCCTCCTCTCCTTACACCTTTCTACTTTGTATTGAACTGATGAAGCCACTGTGTGGCGAAACGTTTCCTGAATAAAGATTCCCATATGTTGCATAAGTGTCTCAATCTTCAAGATTAGTCCTGGAACTGAAGGGTATGTCTTACGAGGAGAGATTAAGGGAACTCAACCTGATGGCACTAGAAAATAGGAGGAATAGGGGGGACATGATAATGACGTATAAAATACTGAGAGGAGTTGACAAAATGGACAGGGCTCGAATGTTTCAGAGATGTGATCCAGAAACAAGGGGTCACAATTGGAAGTTGAAAACCCAGACGAGTCATAGGGATGTTAGGAAGTATTTCTTTAGCCTTAGAGTTGTCAAGAAGTGGAATCTGGAGAGTGAAGTAGTGGAGGCAAACTCCATACATAGCTTTAAGAAGAGTTATGATAAAGCTTATTGAGAAGGGAGAGAGTGATTTAGTATCAACAAGTGAAGAGGCGGGGACAGGAGCTATGAATCGACCCCTGCAACCACATATAGGTGAGTACATGTAGGTACACACACACACACACACACACACACACACACACACACACACACACACACACACACACACACACACACACACACACACACGGCTATATAAAAATAACCGGTTTCCCTGAATCCCTTCACTAAATATTACCCTGCTCACACTCCAACAGATCGTTAGGTACCAAATTCCATTCGTCTCCATTCACTCCTATCGAACATGCTCATGCACGCCTGCTGGAAGTCAAAGCCCATCACCCACAAAACCTCCCTTACCCCTTCCTTCCAACCTTTTTGAGGACTACCCCTACCCCACCTTCCTTCCCCTACAGATTTATATGCTCTCCATGTCATTCTACTTTGGTCCATTCTCTCTAAATGACCAAACCACCTCAACAACCCATCTTCAGCCCTCTGACTAATATTTTTATTAACTCCACACCTTCTCCTAATTTCCACACTCTGAATTTTCTGCATAATATTTACACCACACATTGCATGTTATAGGTAGTAGGTTGGTAGACAGCAGCCGCCCAGAGAGGTACTACCGTCCTGCCAAGTGAGTGTAAAACGGAAACCTGTAATTATTTTACATGATGGTAGGATTGCTGGTGTCTTTTTTCTGTCTCATAAACATGCAAGATTTCAGGTACGTCTTGCTACTTCTACTTACACTTAGGTCACACTACACATGTATGTATAAAAGGGAGAACAGGAAATGAAGGGATGAGGATAAGGCAAAGGAGCGGAATGAGAGTGTAAGGGAGAAATAGAAGGAGAAGTGAAATGAAGTGTGATAAAGATAATGAGGAAGGAGGGATAGGGTGGAAGAGGGGGGACGGACGATAATGAATGTAAATTAAATAAGAAAGAGGAGGAGGAGGAGGAGGAGGAGGAGAAGGAAGCAGCAAACTGAGCACGCGCGCGCACACACACACACACACACACACACACACACACACACACACACACACACACACACACACACACACACACACACACACACACACACACACACTGACACGCACACACTGACACACACGGCCTAGTGTCTAATCGACATGTGCCTAGGACCAAATGGTAACTAACACACACACACACACACACACACACACACACACACACACACACACAATCAGTCAGCAGACGTGGGTCACAAGGCTCCGAGAACTTTAGTGGTTTTTAAGGCGTGCAACAACTGCTAGCAGTAATCAGTGGTAGTGACAACGTCAGTGAACAATCCTACGAGTGATAACCAGAGTTATTAGTTAAAAAAAGTCGAGAGGAAGCCTGAAATCTTTAATATTTCAAAGTGTCAAACCGTTAGTGGATAGTAGGCTTCTGTTGCTACACAGATTCAAATATACAAAGATTCAAGTGAGTGTGGAAGCGGGTGTTCAAGAATTTCGAGAGATTGGATAACAAGTGAAATGTGGGGCACCATACAGTGAGAGTGGAAAAGTTAATAAGCAAAAGTAGAAAGGAAAAATATAATATATAACAAGGGAAGGTGGCAGTAGGCCTGCTGAAACAGTGACGTCACAACAGTTGTGTGACATTATACATATAAAGTGTAACACCGAATGTGAAGTGTATTCCAATATAAGTGAAGTGTATTCTACCATAAGTGACATTGAGGGACGCGGGATGCATGAGCATATACGGTTATAAAGATCACAGGTGAAGAATTTTCAAAATAGTGATAGAAGGCTACGTCATCAGCATCTGGCAACTTGTCATCGCATCACTGCCAGCTTAAGTATCACTCACCTGTTGGGGTTGTTTTGGGGGTTCTGAATCCTGCCTTGCGTCACTGTTAGATACTGGTCACTCACTCCTGCAAGCTATTACCAGAATTAGAGCAGAAATATCATAGATAAGGTGAAGATAGTGATTAGCGAGGAGCAGCCTAGCGAGGGGAAGCCTAGCGAGGGGAAGCCTAGTGAGGGTGAAGTCAGACACTCCTAGAAGCTCAGACAAGCTAAATTTTACAACCTAATTACTTTCTGTGTTTTATAAGTAGAAGTGATAAGTGCTAGAATCACTGTTGGTAGTTTTAGAAATACGGGTATTACTACTGATATTTATTAGCAGTATGAATACTTAGAAGTGGGGGCACACATACACATGAGCACACACACACACACACACACACACACACACACACACACACACACACCCATATACAGGATTTCACACCTTCCTGTGAAGTGATCCTCTAATCCTTCCTTCCCCCCCCCCGCCTCCCTCTCCCCTCCTCTCTCTTCCTCTCTTCCTCTCTCTCTTCCTCTCACTCTCTCTCTTCCTCTCTCTTCCTCTCTCTCCCTCTCCCTCCCTTTCCCCCTCTCTCTCCCCCTCTCTCTCTTCCTCTCTTTCTCTCTTCCTATTCTCTCTCTCTCCCTCTCTTCCCTTGTCACTCCCCCCTCTCTCACTCTCTCCCCCTTTTTTCTTTTTCACTTTCTCTTTTAATAATAAAAAAAAAAGGGTTGGGACTCGCAGGAATCAGGGATCAGATGACAATGGTACTGGTAGGGAGGAATGGATGGAGGAGCAGTGGAAAATGATAGAGCAAGAATGGGAGAGAAAATTAGGAGAGCTTTCTGAAAAAATGGAGAAAGAGCTCTCTGTGAAATGGGAAAAGAGGTTGGAGAAGGAGATGAAGAATTGGGAGGCACAAGTCAAAACTGCAGTAGCCAGGGTAAAGGTCCTAGAATTTGAGGTAAACAGGCTGAAGCAAGTCTCAGGGGTAGTGACCAGAGAAGACACACCATACGAAGCTGAGAGGCTGAACAGGAAGGAAGGAGATATGAAATATGCTAAGGTCCTATCAGCCTACAAAGAAGGGCCAGGGAGTGGAAGGGAAGAGCAGATGGGTGCAGATGGAGAGGGAGATAAGTCGAATGCTGAGGCACAACCATGCTACCAAGAGCCACTGGAAAAATCAAGGGAGAAAATGGCCACATACAGACAGGAACCAGAGTCACAGAGGGAGAGGCAATGGGAGGAGGAAAGGGCAAAATCAGGGTTTATCCATGGGCTTCGGGAGAGAGAGGAAAGGACACACACTGAAAGACGACAGGAAGAAAGAAAGGAGATTGAGAAAATCATCACGGAAATAGGGGGAGAAGACATGGACGAGATTGTAAATTTTCAGAGAATAGGGGGGTACTTGAAGGGGAGAAACCGACTGATCAAGCTGATTCTCAGGACAGAAACAGTGCGGAACAGGATCCTCCAAGAAAAACCACGGTTGCGAAGCTCGGAAGAGTACAAGAAAGTGTTCCTAGACAGAGACAGAACACAAAAAGAGAGACAGCAGCTGAGGGAGAGGACAAAAAAGCAAAAGGATGTAGGAAAGGAGACAAGGATGGAACCAGCAGAGGTCAGTCAGAGCAGAACAGAGCAGCAAGAGTAAGCACACACACAACTATCCTCAGAACCCCACAACCTATCACACCATCCCAACACACAATACAATCCATACCCACAGCTTCCACCCAACCCCCAACCATAGAATCCCACAGTATGCTACCAGGTCTCCCACCCCCACAGGCTCCCCAAACCACAGTGTTGGAAAGGAAACTGAAGGTATGGTACACAAACGCTGATGGAATAACAAACAAGTGGGAGGAGTGGCACGAAAGAGTCAAAGAGGCATCACCAGACATCATAGCAATCACAGAAACCAAACTTACAGGTATGATAACAGATGCCATCTTCCCAACGGGATACCAGATTCTGAGGAAAGACAGAAGGAACAGGGGGGGGGGGAGCAGTGGCATTGCTGATCAAACACCGATGGAATTTTGATGAGCTGGAGAGAGGAGACAGCGGAGAAGAAAGTGATTGCATAGCGGGAACGCTTCACTCTGGAGGTCCCAAGGTGATAATTGCAGTGATGTATAACCCACCACAGAACAGCAGGAGGCCAAGGCAAGAGTATGACGAGAGCAATAGAGCGATGGTTGACACACTGGCTGCAGTGGCCGGAAGAGCTCATACATGTAGGGCAAAACTCCTGATCATGGGCGACTTTAACCACAAGGAGATCGAATGGGAGAACTTGGAGCCACATAGGGGCCAAGATACATGGAGGGCTAAGATGATGGAGGTGGTACTGGAAAACTTCATGTACCAACACGTAAGGGACACTACAAGAGAGAGAGGAGAGGATGAACCAGCAAGACTGGACTTAGTATTCACCTTGAGTAGTGCAGATATTGAGGACATCACATATGAAAGACCCCTTGGGGCCAGCGATCATGTGGTTTTGAGCTTCGAATACACAGTAGAGCTACAAGTGGAGGGGGAAGCAGGAAGGCCAGGACGAATGAAACCAAACTACAGGAAAGGGGACTACACAGGAATGAGGAACTTCCTGAATAAGGTTCAATGGGACAGAGAACTGGCAGGGAAACCAGTTAATGAGATGATGGAATATGTAGTCACAATGTGCAAGGAGGCTGAGGAGAGGTTTGTACCCAAGGGTAACAGGAATAATGAAAAAGCCAGGATGAGCCCATGGTTCACTCAAAGATGCAAGGAGGCAAAAACCAAGTGTGCTAGGGAATGGAAGAAATATAGAAGGCAAAGGACCCAGGAGAATAAGGAGAGCAGTCGTAGATCCAGAAACGAATATGCACAGATAAGAAGGGAGGCCCAACGTCAATATGAAAACGACATAGCAGCAAAAGCCAAATCTGACCCGAAGCTGTTATACAGCCACATCAGGAAGAAAACAACCGTCAAAGACCAGGTAATCAGGCTAAGGAAGGAATTAGGAGAGACAACAAGAAATGACAGTGAAGTATGTGAGGAACTCAACAAGAGATTCAAAGAAGTGTTCACAGAGGAGACAGAAGGGGCTCCAGAAAGACGGAGAGGTGGGGTACACCATGTGCTGGACACAGTACACACAACCGAGGAAGAAGTGAAGAGGCTTCTGAGTGAGCTAGATACCTCAAAGGCAATGGGGCCAGATAACCTCTCTCCATGGGTCCTGAGAGAGGGAGCAGAGGCGCTATGTGTACCCCTAACAACAATATTCAATACATCTATCGAAACAGGGAGATTGCCTGAGGCATGGAAGACAGCAAATGTGGTACCAATCTTTAAAAAAGGAGACAGACATGAAGCACTAAACTACAGACCAGTGTCACTGACATGTATAGCATGCAAAATCATGGAAAAGATTGTCAGGAGAAGAATGGTGGAACATCTAGAAAGGAATGATCTCATCACCAGCAGACAAGATGGTTTCAGAGATGGGAAATCCTGTGTCACAAACCTACTGGACTTCTATGACATAGTGACAGCAGTAAGAGAAGAGAGAGAGGGGTGGGTGGATTGCATTTTCTTAGACTGCAAGAAGGCGTTTGACACAGTACCACACAAGAGATTAGTGCAAAAACTGGAGGACCAAGCAGGAATAACAGGGAAGGCACTGCAATGGATCAGGGAATACTTGTCAGGAAGACAGCAGCGAGTAATGGTACGAGGCGAGGTGTCAGAGTGGGCCCCTGTGACCAGTGGGGTCCCACAGGGGTCAGTCCTAGGACCAGTGCTGTTTCTGGTATTTGTGAACGACATGACGGAAAGAATAAACTCCGAGGTGTCACTGTTTGCAGATGACGTGAAGTTGATGAGAAGAGTTCATTCGATCGAAGACCAGGCAGAAATACAAAGGGATCTGGACAGGCTGCAGACCTGGTCCAGCAACTGGCTCCTGGAGTTCAATCCCACCAAGTGCAAAGTCATGAGGATTGGGGAAGGGCAAAGAAGACCGCAGATGGAGTACAGTCTAGGGGGTCAGAGACTACAAACATCACTCAAGGAAAAAGATCTTGGGGTGAGTATAACACCAGGCACATCTCCTGAAGCGCACATCAACCAAATAACTGCTGCAGCATATGGGCGCCTGGCAAACCTCAGAACAGCATTCCGACATCTTAATAAGGAATCGTTCAGGACCCTATACACCGTGTACGTTAGGCCCATATTGGAGTATGCGGCACCAGTTTGGAACCCACACCTAGCCAAGCATGTAAAGAAACTAGAGAAAGTGCAAAGGTTTGCAACAAGACTAGTCCCAGAGCTAAGAGGTATGTCCTATGAGGAGAGGTTAAGGGAAATCAACCTGACGACACTGGAGGACAGGAGAGATAGGGGGGACATGATAACGACTTACAAAATACTGAGAGGAATTGACAAGGTGGACAAAGACAGGAAGTTCCAGAGACTGGATACAGTAACAAGGGGACACAGTTGGAAGTTGAAGACACAGTTGAATCAAAGGGATGTTAGGAAGTATTTCTTCAGCCACAGAGTAGTCAGGAAGTGGAATAGTTTGGGAAGCGATGTAGTGGAGTCAGGATCCATACATAGCTTTAAGCAGAGGTACGATAAAGCTCATGGTTCAGGGAGAGTGACCTAGTAGCGACCAGTGAAGAGGCGGGGCCAGGAGCTTGGACTCGACCCCTGCAACCTCAACTAGGTGAGTACAACTAGGTGAGTACACACACACACACACACACACACACACACACACACACATACACGCATAGAGTTACATGTGGAGAGAGAAACAGGAAAGGCAGGACGAATGAAGCCAAACTACAAGACAGGGCACTACATAGGCATGAAGAATTTCCTGCACGGGGTTGGTAGGGAAGTCAGTAAATAACATGACGGAATATGTGACAAAAATATGCCAGGAAGCTGACAAGTTTATACCCAAGGGTAATACAAATAACGAAAAAGCCAGGATGAGCACTTGGTTCACTCAAAGGCTTAAAGAGGCCAGAAGCAAGTGTGCTAGACAATGGAAGAAGTATAGAAGGCAAAGGACACAGAAGAATAAGGAGAGCAGTCGTAGAGCCAGAAATGAATAAGAACAGGTAATAAGGGAGGCATAACGTCAATACGAAAATGACATAGCAGCGAAAGCCAAATCTGACCCAAAGCTCTTGTACAGCCACATCAGGAAGAAAACAGTCAAGGACCAGGTAATCAGGCTGAGGAAGGAAGGAAGGAGGGGAGATCACAGGAAAACGCAAAGTAGGTGAGGAGTTCAGCAAAAGATTCAAAGAAGTGTACACAAAGGATATAGAAGGGACTCCAGAAAGACGGAGAGGTGGGGGTGCAACAACAAGTGATACACACAATACATACACCCGAGGAAGAAGTGAATAGGCTGGTAAGCGAGCTAGATACTTCAGAGGTGATGAGGAAAGACAGCATCTCTCCATGGGTCCTGAGAGAGGGAGCAGAGTTGCTATGTGTACCACTAACAACCATCTTCAACACAACTATCAAAACAGGGCGACTACGCGAGGTAGTCGCCGCTGAATATTTTCTAACGAATTTATGTCCATTCTGTAATATGGAAACCAGAACTGAGCAAATGTAGTCCCAATTTAAAAAAAAAGAGAAAAACATGAAGCATTAAAGTACAGACCAGTGTAACTGACATGTACAGTATGCAAAATCATGGAGAAGAATGATGGAGCACCTTGAAATAAATGAGCTTATCAGGAACAACCAGCACAGTTTCAGGGATGGGAAATTCTTTGTCATAAACCTACTGGAGTTCTATGACAGGGTGACAGCAGTAAGACAAGAGAGAGGGGTGGGTAGATTACGTTTTCTTGGACTGTAAGAAGGCATTTGACACAGTTCCACACAAGAGATTAGTGCAAAAGCTGTAGAACCAGGTAGTGATAACAGGTAAAGCACTGCAATGGATCAGAGAATACCTGTCGGGAAGACAACATCAAGTCATGGTACGTGACGCGGTGTCAGAGTGGGCGCCATTGACAAGCGGGGTTCCACAGGGGTCAGTCCTAGGACTGGTGCCGTTTCTGATATATGTGAACGACATGACGGAAGGAATAGGCTCAGAAGCGTCCCTGTTTGCAGTTAATGTGAAGTTGATGAGAAGACTTCAATTGGACCAGGACCAGGCAGAACTACAAAGGGATCTGGACAGGCTGCAGGCCTGGTCCAGAAACTGGCTCCTGGTGTTCAGCCCCACCAAGTACAAAGTCATGAAGATTGGGAAAGGGCAAAATAGACTGCAGATGGAGTGCAGTCCAGTGGGGCCAGAGACTACAAAGCTCACTCAAGGAAAAGGATCTTGGGGTGAGTATAACACCGAGCACATCTCCTGAGGCGCACATCAACCAAATAACTGCTGTAGCATATGGGCGACTAGCAAACCTAAGAATAACATTTCGACATCTGAAAAAGGAATCGTTCAGGACGCTGTACACCGTGTACGTTAGGCTTATATTAGAGCAGTGGTTCCCAAACTGGGGGTAAATTACCCCATAGAGGTAATTTAACCATTTTTGGGGGGGTAATGGAGGGGTGACAGAAAAAAAGTTATGAATTCTGAAAATCAAGAAAACAATGCGGTACCCGGTATGAGGATTATTGTTAACTTTGTCTTAGTATATAAAGTTGTAAAGTAAACTATTATAAGTAAGTAATAAAGTTAAACCAAATAACAATAAACATCAAAAACTAATATACAGTATTAGAAAAGAAGAAATATATAGCTAAGTGTGTGGAAACCCAAAAGTATTTTGACAAGTATGCTTCAGGACAAAAGTCACTCAGTAGCCCAGATCGACCTGTCCAGTATGCGTCACTCACTTCCTGAGGCTGCCTCTATTTCACACTGTCAGTTTATCTGTGAGCATCAGCCGAGGTAGACATAAGCTGGTATGTATGTGTACTGCCCTGTGCAGTATATAGTTAGTATTTACCCACTGTTACTGTGAATTTGTAGCTATTATTAATTTTATATATAATGTATGTGTGGTTCTTACGTTTTCAATGGTTTTGCTAGGATTAGCAGAGTATGCGAGGCTGTATACGTTCACGTTTAGCCATATATATCAATAATAACAACATTTTGTGAAAGGGGTAACATGCTTTATGTGGCATGTTAAATTGGATAACAAGCTGAAAAAGTTTGGGAACCACTGTATTAGAGTATGCAGCACCAATTTGGAACCCACACCTAGCCAATCACGTAAGAAAATTAGAAAAGTGCAAAGGTTTGCAACAAAAGTAATCCCGGAGCTAAGTGGCATGTCATATGAGGAGAGTTTACGGGAAATCGACCCGACGACACTGGAGGACAGGAGAGAGAGGGGGAATATGATAACGACATACAAAATACTGAGAGGAATCGACATGGTGGACAGAGACAGAATGTTCCAGAGATAGGACACAACAAAGGGTCACAATTGGAAGTTGAAGACTCAGATTAATCACAGGGCTGTTAGGAAGTATTTCTTCAGTCACAGAGTTGTCAGGAAGTGGAATAGTATGGGACGTGATGTAATGGAGGCAGGATCCATACATAGCTATAAGATGTAGGATTAAGCTCCTGGAGCAGGAAGAGTGACCTAGTAGCGACCAGTGAAGAGCCGGGGCCAGTAGCTGAGAGTCTACCCCTGCAACCACAACTAGTTGAGTACACACACACACACACACACACACACACACACACACACACACACACACACACACACACACACACACACCTGTATTAATCTGTGAATAGAAACATTGTGGCATGAAACAAATAGAGGGATATTGCTGGCGTTACCATCAAGCGGGTCTGTGTGTATGTGAATACGAAAATAATTTGCTGAGTGCTGAAACATTTTGTTGAGAATGAAGCATATCGCTGAGCACAGTAACGTTTTGTTGAGTGTGATAAACGTTTCGCTTCATGAAAAATGTTTCACCAATCGGGGAAATGTTTTAATAATTCGAGGCAACAGCCAAAAAAAAACTTTAGTTTGTATATTGCGATGTCTCTGAGAAATACTGAAAGTATTGAGCAGGGAGAATAAATGATGAGGATTGAATGGGAGGGAAGAAGAGGATAAGGAAGAGCAGAGGTAATGGAGGTGTTGCTGTCTATGAGAGAAAAAAAAGTGGTGGTAAAGAAGGTGTGGAGAACTGGGAGGGAGGGGTTGATGAGGTGCTGGTGAAGTTGTTCTTGATGGAGAGGGAGGGGTTGAGGATGTGTTGGTGGAATTGTTGATGGAGAGGGAGGAGTTGATGAGGTGCTGGTCGACTTGTTGACGATGGGGAGGGAGGGATTGTTGAGGTGCTGGTGTAGCTGTTGATGAATTTGACTTAGGATGAGATAGACATATTGGTAATTTGAGAAGGAGAGAAGGATATTAAGAAATGATTGACGAAAGCTAGGGGAGGAGTGGAGGATTTTAAGGAAGGACTAGATAATGGGGAATAACCGGAGGATTTTGGGGGAAGAAGTGTGGATTGTTAATCAGACTTAACTCTGCTGAACTGGCTATTCAGTTTACACTTGAAGTAGAGTCCAATGACAAGTTTCCTTTTCTCATCGTCCTCATCTACAAAGAAGATAACACTCTAAGATTCCAAGTTTACAGGAAACCTACAAACATAAACGATCTCACACACTTTGATTCCAGTCAAGATACTAAAACAAAAAGAGGCACCATCATCGGACTCTTCCTAACAGCACAACGAGTTTGAAGTCCAGAGTTTCTTGTCGAAGAATGTACATTCATACACCAAACCTTCACTAAGCTACATTTTCCTTCGTCAACGACTGTAAGAAAAGAACTCAGCAAAATGTATACAGCTACGAGGGTTCTTTCACCAAATTCCTCTTGAACAACGAGAACATCAAGTGACATCAGATAAACCATTCCATAATGAAACATGTTGGGAAGATATCTTAAATAACATGGATCCAAACTAGTACCTTGAAAGAGAGAGAGAGAGACAGACAGACAGACAGACAGACAGACAGACAGACAGACAGACTACAGGAGAAAGCATAGAATCGCTAGATTATCTTAAATACGGAAGGAGGTCCTGACAAGGGAAGTGGAAAATATTGATCTTAAGTTAAATTATTCATACAGGATCCTGGGGAGACATGAGTTGCTAAAAGCAATTAGTGGAATTGAAAAAAATTCAAAATATTTCTTTTCACATGCCAAAAACAAGGCAGAAAAACACATCCAGTATCGGGCCCTTGCTCAGACAAGACGTAACTTACACGGATGACAACGATGAAATGAGTGAGATATTGAAGTCTCAGTACGACTTTGTGTTTAGCAATCCATTAATTAGTCTAAAGATCGACAGTTCACATGAATCTGTCATGAATGAGCCTCAAAATCTTCTCATGCCAATATTTTGACATAACCCAAACTCCAGTGAACTTTGAAAAAGCCATTGACAACATGACAATGCACTCTGCCCCAGGCCCACACTCGTGAAGCATGTTTATGGGTGTAATCCCACAGTCGCTAAAAACAACGAATATAGCCCCACTCCTTAAAGATGGCAAAGCATTGGCAAATAACCACAGACCAATAGCTCTAAAGTCCTATATCGTAAAAATCTTTAAAAGAGTTCTAAGAAACATGATCACAAATCACTTGGATTCCCAACAATTACACAATTCATGTCAGCAGGGGTTTAGAGGAGGTCGATCCTGCCTCTCACAACTACTTCACCACTATGACATTGTCTTGGTTACTTAGAGGACAAACAAAAGGCACATGAAGTAAACATAGTTTTTGAAAAACCTTTCTACAAGTGCGATCATGGTGTAATAACGCAGAAAATACCCGCTAAAGAAATAGCTGACGGATTGGGCGGATGGATCTTAAACTTCGTAACCAAACACAAAGAGTAATCGTAAAGAGAGGCTGTCACTGAGAAAAGCTGTGTTCCACAAATCACAAAACTCGCCCCATCCTGCTCATTCTCTTATCAGACATGGAAAGGGATGTAAATCACAGCACCGTGTCATCCATTGCAGATGATACTATTATCTGCATGAGTGTCATCCATTTAGGACACGGTAAATCTGGAAGCGGATATAAACCAAGTTTCCCAATGGGCATCGGAAAATAAAATGATGTTCAATGAGAACAAATTTCAACTATTTCTTTTAGGAAAATTGGAGGAATTCATAGTTACAACGAAGTATACTTCAAACTCTAACCACACAGAGTGAAAAAGTGGTGAGAAGGACCTGGGAGTGCTAATGTCTGAGGATCTCACCTTCAAGGATCACATCAGAATGAATTAAATATAAACACAATCATTTACATAGAAAAAATGTGCTTTCCGTAGGAAAAACTGATGGAAAGTAATGGAATAACACAGGTGGAGTGACTCGCAAAGACACATTGCTACAATTCATATGGTTATTTCCAAGGGGTGATGGGTAAGCAACGCTGAAGTCAACATACTTCTGCATTAACTCTAGTATCAATGCACAAGCCATCACTTCCCTTATACTTTGTGAGGTTTTTTCCTACTTTATCCTGTTTCAGTTACATGACCACAATCCGCAGTAAATTAAATTATTCATCTATCAATCTGTTCGTTCTTGCAGGGACACACCGAAATTAGTTTTGTTTTTCTTTAATAAGAATCTTTGCCTCACCTACAAACACTCATGAGGCATCTTGCTATTAATATTACTCAATTAGGAAATGTGACCTCGTATCACTAATTGTATTTTCATTTTAAACACGATATCTCTCATCCATTTTGTCTTCCGCATTCTGTTTCTCGTATGCTTTGCAGTTTCCTGACAAGTTGTTTGAAAACAACAGTAAATTAACTAAATATTAAATTCTATTTATTGCTTTCTTTACTGAATAATTACCTGACTTTTACAAGTTTAATCAAACTGATATACAAGAATTAGATGAACGCAAACCGAATTGATTGCAAATTATCAGTTCTCCAAGTGTTTTATTCATGTGCTGCTGATAGCTATAAGCAGCTACTTCACAACAATGTTAATCAGAGAAACAGATGTGTACATCAAGGAATCCGTACTGACACTTTTTTTTTTAATATTTGCACAATGTATGAGTCATTTTTCATTTCCAATTAACTGAGGTTAGCGATTACTTTGACAAATACTTTGTTCAGTTTATTTGGGTTGTCAGGTGGAGAGCTTCACACAACACGTTGCATGAAGTGAGGAGAATCAGGTGGAATATCGCGCAGAGGTCGGATAGGTACACCACTTGTTCCTTCGGAGGAAGTGGAAGGCTTAGAGTCTACTTCCTGGTCCATAAGCTTCATTTTTGAACTTAAGAAGTGTCTATTCTCTTTGTGGTTCAACTGCTTCATCTATTGCCATTTCATCTATATTCTTGTCCCTCTCGACCAGGCAGTTATTTTCAGTCTGTCGGCCATGTCTGATCCATGTCTGTGATTTCCGATGTACACTATCCCTGCCCTTGTCCTGGTTAGTCTCTTCTTATCCACGTCTTTGTCCCTTTTCTTAGTTTCTATCCACCCTCTCCTTGTTTGTCACTCTTGTTAACTTCCCCCATCTAACTGTCGGTCCCTCTTGCTAGTCTTTTCCTAACAATTCTTTCCCCATCTCTATCCCTCTTGTTTGTCTCTCCCTAACCACCCTGTCCCCGTCCCAGGCTTGTTCCTCTAGTTAATTTCTTGCCTATCCCTCATTCCCCCATCCCTGTGCCTTTTGCCAGTTCTACGCTATCCACCCTATCACCTTGAGTGTCCCCTCAAATAGTTTCTGCCACCCACTCTGTCATTCACACTGAGGAGTATCATGTATGTTATAATTACGTCTCCTTAATATTTCTTTGATACGAATTTCAATGCCTTCAGATCTTTACGCAGGCAATATTTTCCCTGAGCTTCCCATCAGCATCCTTCCTCGCCTTCCATTCAGCGTCCACCCTCACCCATCCATCACCACCCATCATAAAAACATAAGAAAGGAGGAACACTACAGCAGGCCTGTTGGCCCATACTAGGCAGGTGCTTCACAACCCATCCGACTAACAGAATATTTGCCCAACCGACCTTCAACGCTAACTAAGCAATAAGCCTTGGTAAATCTATTTACTCATGTTACAGTTCCCAATTCAGATTTTACTCCATTTATGCACACTGCTTCTTGTTGGTGAGCCATGACTCGATCCATGACAGCACGTTTCCCTTTTACCTTACTAAAATCCAAATAAACAATATCAAATTCTTTATTGTGATCAACGGCATCAAAAGTTTTACTGAAGAAAGTAAATTAGTTAAGCAGGAACGGCCCCTCGTGAATCCATGCTGAGAATCATTAATCAGATTATGCTTATCAAGATGACGTCTTATAATATCAGCTATAACTGACTAGAAATTTGCCTACAATTGAGGTCAGGCTTATTGGGCGGTAATTTGACGGTAACGACTTGTCCCCTGCTTTAAAAAATAGGAATTACATTAGTCATCTTCCACATATCAGACACAACACCTGTTTGAAGAGATATATTTAAAAAGTTAGTCAATGATTCACACTCCTTAAGAACCCTTGAAAAAAGTTCATCAGGGCCAAGGAATTTATTTTGCTCCAGTCGGTCTATTTGTTTTATAACCATATCGCTAGTGACTGTGATATAACATAATTTATATTCTTCAAGCCCACTACAAAAATTAATTACTGGGATATTGTTAGTGTCTTCCTGAGTGAAAACCGAGAGAAAATATTAAAAATCTAGAACATTTTGTTATCCTTGTCAGAGTTACTTAAGGGGACCTATCTTTTCTCCAACTTCTGTTCTACAAACCTGGAAAAAACCTTTTGGGTTAGATTTTGAATCCCTGGCAACTTCAATTTCGTAGATCCGCTTAGCTTTTCTTATCCCCTTTTTAACGTCCCTCTTGTTGTCAATATATTGATTCATAAGATGACCTTCACCTCTTTTGATGCGCCTATAAATTCCTTCCTTCTTCCCTAAAAGATATCTGAATCTATCATTCATCTATTTCTGGTAATTTCTATTCAATCTTATTTCTTTATATAGAATAAATGTTCTTTGGGCAGCATGTATAGTATTTAGAAAGCTATCCTACTGATAGCTCTCTTCGTTACCCCAGTCCACAGACGATAGGTGTTCTCTAAGCCCATTGTAATCTGCTAAGCAAAAATCTGGAACCAGTGCTGAGTTATCCCTACTATCATACATAAATTCAGTGCTAAAGGTAATTGATATATGGTCTCTTTCGTTAAGTTCCTCTGAAATTTCTAAATTATTAACAAAGGTTTCCTTGTTTGCCAGAACCAAGTCAAGCAGGTTATTTCCTCTTGTAGGCTCTGTAACAAACTGCTTTAATAAACAATCCTGAACAACCTCTAAGAAGTCGTTAGACTCTAAATTCACAGTCAAGGAAAGGAAATCAATATGATTAAAGCTGAAGTCCCCTAAAATTACTACATTATCGAGCCTTGTGACCCTAACAATTTCCTCTCACAGTAGTCTCCCTTAGTCCCTATCCAAGTTTGGGAGATGGTATATCACACCCATAATCATTTTTTCATACGTGTTTTTTGTAGAGTAATTCGAGTGGTCTCAGATATACAGTGCAACCCCACCCCCCATCCGATACGTTTGTTAGCTTGGAACAATTAAAACCCTGAATGTGACATTCAGCAGGCATGTCCCATTTTTTTATATTAAACTACGTCTCATTTATGACAAATACATCAATACTACCCACACTTGAAAGTAATTTTATTTCTAGCACTACGATTATTAGTGTAATATGAATTTAGAAACCCTCCCTTCTCTTTTCTCTTCCTGCTCATTTCTGTTCCTCCACTATTCCTAGTGCCATTGGCTTTTCAATATTCACCAAAAACTCTACCTCATTCTGCCTGTAACTGGATTCCCTGAAACTTTCACTGTCACTACTCTGAGAATTCATTGCTTTCCCACAAAAACCCACACCTCAAACTATTTCTAGTTTTAAGGCCTAACAGCTTCCTCCACTGCATTGGCCAGTGCTCCCACCCAAAACCTAGATAAGTAAACCCCATCCCTGGCATACATGTCATTTCTGTCATAGAAGAGGTACCAGTTGTCTATGAATGTTACTGTATTTACAACCACTCATTTCCAACTCCTATCCTCGGCAAAATGCCACATATCACAGGGTTCCCACTATCCTAATTATCTCTGTTGCTGTCCTATACCTGCTGATTAGGTCTTTACTTTTACGTCTGCTAAAATCGTTGTCTCCTGTACTGAGGCTTGCTCCCATTGCCTTTCATGACGTCTAGACGGCTAACAATATACTCCATCGTAGCCCCAGGAAAACATATCCTCTACCTCCTCCTCTTGTCTCAAAGACAAAACGCCTTGACCATAAATTTAACCTGACTGTCCCCAACTAAAGCAATGTTCTTGCCTTCACTGGCAGAGTCTGTTGTGACGTTCTGGTGGTCTTTGCTGGAATAGCCTTTATTGGAATGGTCTTCCTGGGGTTTCATTTGATGTCAACTGAACCTCATCTGCCAGTGCTTCCTTCGTGCTCATGGTAGCGTTCCAGGTAGACAACCCACATTCGTCGGGTAGCACAGAAAATGGGTTCAAAGTTTCCACAGTAGTCTTTTTGTTCTTCGTTGTTTCTGTCACTCCTTCCATCTTCTTGATCCTCAGCTTCGTCCCATGTTGCCCGTCCATTGTTCCGGTTTCGCTCTTGACTTGAGGACTCGCAAGAGGATTACTACTAATCCTCTTGTTTTCCTCCATCAATCACCGTATCTCGAGCTTAACCACCCTAAGTTCCTCCTTAAGCTGCTGGGAAAGCTGTTCATTGGAGGACATCTTTGTTCAGATTCACAGATAGTATACTAGATGCGTCCTCACACAGCTAGTACAGGTCACCACCATCACCCTCCCATCACAACCTGCACTCAAACTCCCTGTACATAAGAATTTTAGAATGTGTGGTACTCTTTCGAAGGCCTTACTGAAATCTAAATAAACTACATCATATTCCTTATCGTTAGTTACTGCCTAAAATGCCTTATTAAAGAATGTTATTAAATTTGTCAGGCAGGAACACCCTTATGTTACTTCAAATAACAACATCTATAAGTGGTTATAATAATTTATCAAATATAAACTTCTGGCTTATTGGACAGTAATCTGACGGAATTGACTTATTGTCTCATTTAATCTAAGAATTACATTGGCCATCTGCCATATCTCTGGCACAACACCAGTTTGGATTGGTGAGTTAAACAGGCTTGTTAACAACTGACTAAGTTCCAACTAGTATTCTCTATGAATCCTTGAATATACTTCGTCTGGGCAAATGGACTTATTTTGTATGAATTTATCTAATTCTTTGAAAATCATATCCCTCATGACTGTAATATTAATTAATTTGATTTCTTCGGGCCCTGAATATTATTCGTTGCTTAGATATCGTTTATGCCTACCTTCACCATTCCCTCACTAATTTTCTTCACTCTTATACCACTCACCATCACCCTCCCATCATTACCCACTTCACAATCCAACTTTCCACCAACACTGCCTCATCATCTAACCAGCCACCTTTACAATCATCTCAATAGCCAGCTTCACAACAATCTCAATAGCCACCTTCACAATCATCTCACCAGCCACCTTCACAATCCTCTAATCAGCCACCTTCAAAATCATCTCACCAGCCACCTTCACAATCATCTCACCAGCCACCTTCACAATCATCTCACCAGCCACCTTCACAATTATCTCACCAGCCACCTTCACAATTATCTCACCAGCCACCTTCACAATCATCTCACCAGCCACCTTAACCTATGTCAACACTAACCCTGGTCTTGTATATAAGTGCTGATTCCAGGTTCACTGGGAAGTGCTATAATAGGTAGTGCTACAATGGGAAGTGCTGTATTGGGAAGTGATATACTGGAAAGTGACAAAACTGTAAGTGCTATAATGGAAAGTGCTAGTATAATGTTTTAATGGGAAGTGCAATAACAGGAAGTGCTATAATGGGATGTGCTATATTGGGAAGTACTATAAGTGGAAGAGCTATAATAGGAAGTGCTATAATTTGAAGTGTTATATCGGGGAAGTGCTATAATGGAAAGTGCTATGATGGGAAGTGCTATATTGGGGAAGTTCAATAATGGGAAGTGCTGTAATGGGAAGCGCTATAATGGGAAGTGTTTTATTGGGAAGTACTATATTCGGAACTGCTATATTGGGAAGTGCTATAATGGGAAGTGCTATATTGGGAATGGCTAAAATGGAATGTGTTATATTGAGAAGTGCTATAAGTGGAAGATCTATAATTTGAATTGTTATATTGGGGAATTGCTATAATACAGAGTGCTATAATGGGAAGTGCTATATTGGTGAAGCTCTATAATGGGAAGTACGATATTGGGAAGTGCTATATTGGGAAGTACTATAATAGGAAGTGCTATATTAGGAAGGGCTATAATTGGAAGTGATATATTAGGAAGTGCTGTAAGTGGAAGAGCTATAATTTGAAGTGTTATATTGGGGAAGTGCTATAATGGAAAGTGATATAATGGGAAGTTCAATATTGATGAAGCTCTATAATGGGAAGTACTATAATGGGAAGTGCTATATTGGGAAGTGTTATAATATTAAGTGCTATATTGGAAAGGCTATAATGGGAAGTGCTATAATGGGAAATGTTATATTGGTGAAGCTCTATAATGGGAAGTACTATAATGAAAAGTGCTATATTGGGAAGTGCTATATAGGGAAGTGTTTTAATGGGAAGTGCTATATGAGGAAGTGCTATAATGGGAAGTGCTATAATGGGAAGTGCTATAATGGGAAGTGCTATAATGGGAAGTGCTATAAAGGGAAGTGCTATAATGGGAAGTGCTATAATGGGAAGTGCTATAAAGGGAAGTGCTATAATGGGAAGTGCTATAATGGGAAGTGCTATAATGGGAAGTGCTATAATGGGAAGTGCTATAATGGGAAGTGCTATAATGGGAAGTGCTATAATGGGAAGTGCTATAATGGGAAGTGCTATAATGGGAAGTGCTATAATGGGAAGTGCTATAATGGGAAGTGCTATAATGGGAAGTGCTATAATGGGAAGTGCTATAATGGGAAGTGCTATAAAGGGAAGTGCTATAAATGGAAGTGCTATAAAGGGAAGTGCTATAATAGGAAGTGCTATATGAGGAAGTGCTATAATGGGAAGTGCTATAATGGGAAGTGCTATAATGGGAAGTGCTATAATGGGAAGTGCTATAAAGGGAAGTGCTAAAATGGGAAGTGCTATAATGGGAAGTGCTATAATGGGAAGTGCTATAATGGGAAGTGCTATATGAGGAAGTGCTATAATGGGAAGTGCTATAATGGGAAGTGCTATAATGGGAAGTGCTATAAAGGGAAGTGCTATAATGGGAAGTGCTATAAAGCGAAGTGCTATAATGGGAAGTGCTATAATGGGAAGTGCTATAAAGGGAAGTGCTATAAAGGGAAGTGCTATAATGGGAAGTGCTATAATGGGAAGTGCTATAATGGGAAGTGCTATAAAGGGAAGTGCTATAATGGGAAGTGCTATAATGGGAAGTGCTATAATGGGAAGTGCTATAATGGGAAGTGCTATAATGGGAAGTGCTATAATGGGAAGTGCTATAAAGGGAAGTGCTATAATGGGAAGTGCTATATGAGGAAGTGCTATAATGGGAAGTGCTATAATGGGAAGTGGAAGTGCTGGGAAGTGCTAATGGGAAGTGCTATAACGGGAAGTGGAGGAAGTGCTATAATGGGATAATGGGAAGTGCTATAATGGGAGTGCTATAAAATGGGAAGTGCTATAATGGGAAGTGCTATAATGGGAAGTGCTATAAAGGGAAGTGCTATAAAGGTAAGTGCTATAATGGGAAGTGCTATAAAGGGAAGTGCTATAATGGGAAGTGCTATAATGGGAAGTGCTATAATGGGAAGTGCTATAATGGGAAGTGCTATAATGGGAAGTGCTATAATGGGAAGTGCTATAAAGGGAAGTGCTATAATGGGAAGTGCTATAAAGGGAAGTGCTATAATTGGAAGTGTTATAAAGGGAAGTGCTATAATGGGAAGTGCTATAAAGGGAAGTGCTATAAAGGGAAGTGCTATAATGGGAAGTATAATGGGAAGTGCATGTGTGACTGGTACTATAATGTGCTAATATTAATGGGAAGTGACTATAATGGGAAGTGCTATAATGTAATGTGAGTATATCATTACTATAATGGGAAGTGCTATAATGATGCTATACTATACCTATCATTAAGTGCTATCTATAATGGGAAGTGTTATAATAGGAAGTGCTATTCTTTAATAACTTCTAACTACAATATTGGTGGATTAAATATGAAATATACTCAATATTAATTATCAAGTTGATACACTCTTACAAAGATGTAAGTAATAATATAAACGCTAAATCTGAGAGGGAAAAAAATACCACTGGAAAGCGCTCAGTAATTATTACCAGTTGATAGGTTACATTTCCTGTATTAGCTTCCCTCTCCCATCCTAGCAGTATATATGCTCCCCACATTTATGCATATTATTTAAAGTAATCATAGCCTTAGGCATCCACACTGAGGAATGATACAATCAGCATGATCCAAAACACTTTACCAGGATCTCTACTTGTGTTTCAACATCCTACAGCCTCTCACAGTTGCGCTCTGACTTCCTCAGCCACTGACGTTCACCTCTCATTCACTCTCCCTATGATAGCTTTACCTCATAAACTTTTCTGTAAATTTCAAATAGCTTCATAAATATTTGTTTAATTTCTAAATGGACGTTGAAAAAAGTATTGTTTCCTTAAAAATACTTAATATCATAGATTAATATATATCAAAATATTAATGTAGCTATTTATTCTAAATAATATTCAATCGTTGTGTTTTTATTAAATTCATCTACACTACAGTTTTATAGTCACCAGAGGAACCTGCAAATGTATATTTACTGTTACAAAACAGAGACACTATGATAACCAGTTATTAAAGACAGTGGTTATTTCTCCCTGGCAGGTTCTGTGCAACCCGTGTGTAACCCATCGAAGTGTTAAGGTTCACTATCCAAGCTGACTTGCATCGTTCTCCAAATAACACAGTATAGCAGTAAAAGTTTACTATGCCTGCATACCTCAGTAGGTCATGGTTAAAATTGTAAAAAAATCACCTTTTGTTTAAGCAGCTGCAGTACCCAGTCTCTGAGTCACCCAGCCATCACTGTCACTCACCTAATTCTTACTTTTAAACCCGAGGAAATACTATCGCAGCGCCATCCAATAGAAGTACCCTCTTATTTAATAATCCCTCTCCACAGTGACTCAGTGCAGGCAATTAGAATTGCACAGAGCGCGACATAGATTAATAATATACGTAAATATTATTTTTGAGGATTTGAAGGGAATCAGGAGAGGCATTTATAAGTTATCATTAGGAGATTAATATCCAGATTTCTTTAGTAAAAATGGCAAATTAGATTAATACACAGCCCACATCTAATTCAAACTTTTCAGAGAGCAAAAAGATCAGTATCCTAAATACTCGAGCATATTCAGCTGGAAGCCGCTCAGAGGTTGCATTATATGGTTATCAACTTGGAAGTGTTGAAGTTAATCGTGTGCGACACTCGGAAATTATATCATGAATATCAGTATCTCAAAATTTTCTAATAACTTGTTCATTTTACCACTATAATCTACCTTGTCCATAATTACTAACGCATTTGCTTTGTTTCGTAAAGGTGAAGTCCAGGATCTTTCCTTAATTCATGGTATAACTTAAATCTTTGAGGACAATTGTGTTGCAGAGACCTGAGCTGTGTTCAGACCTCTACAACAAAGATTTGTTAAGTTATGCCATGAATTAAGGAAAGATCCTGGACTTCACCTTTACGAAACAAGCAAAGCAAATGCGATAATTATGGACAAGGTAGATTACAGTGGAAAAATGAACGTGTTATTAATTACGTGCCTCTTAAAGCTGACCAGAAGATACATTTTCCAGTTATTGCTCGATAAGAGCAATAGGAAGACAATTCTGTATCATTGGATCAAGAACCCTTCACCAGCAACAAGTCAAAATAATGCAATAAGGGAAAATAATACTATGCATTTTAGTGATTAGAAGTGGCAAAATGACATCCACACACTCCATTATATATACGAACTTTCGTGTAAACAGGATAAGTCAGTGTTGCCATTTGAAGCTTTTTTCCTGATAAATGGATTTTTGGGGATGAAAAGGTCTTTGTGCATAGGGCACTCCTGAATGAAAATAGTCCATTGAATCTTGTCCAAGACAAATTACATATGCAATGTTAATTTGAAGCTAGTAGAATAGTGTTCTCGGGTAATAAATAAAAAATTAAGGGGGATCAAAAACAGGAAAGTCTCCCTTAATGTTAAAAATAACATGAAAACTGGGATAATTTATGTTTTCCAGTTTTCTTTTCCGTCTTACATTCTATTTAAAGTGATGTTTAATTCTGAACCTGAATTATTAAAAAATAGAATTTGATAAACTTGATATGAAGAAAAAATTGTAAACTGGCACCCACACAGACCAAAATTAAAACAAAAATATTTCCTGTTAAAATATATCAACATTGAGGGTTTAAATACCTGGTTTACTTGGAGAGGGTTTCGGGGGTCAACGTCCCCGCGGCCCGGTCCGAGACTAGGCCTCGTGGTGGATCAGGGTCTGATCAACCAAGCTGTTACTGATGGCCGCACGCAAACGGACCTACGAACCATAGCCCGGATGGTCAGGTACTGACTTTAAAGTGCTTTAAGTGCCGTCCAGCAGCTTCATGAAGACAGGGGTCTATTGGAAATCCCCCTTAAGTATGCTGTGAGGCAGTTGAACAGTCTTGGGCCCCTGAAACTTACTGTATTGTCTATCAGTGTACTCGTGGCGCCCCTGCTTTTAATTGGGGGAATGTTGCATCTCCTGCCGAGTCTTTTGCTTTCATAGGGAGTGATAACATGTGCAAGTTTGGCACCAATCAAGCTAGGATTTTCCAAGTGTATATTATCATGTATCTTTCTCGCCTTCATTTCAGGGAATATAAATCAAAGAACTTAACCCTTAAACTGTCCAAACAGATCTATGTTCACATGCGTAGTGCTCCATAAGTACATCTACGTTTTTTTACATATTTTCAAATATAACAAAAAAAAAACGTAGATCAAATTTTCTTTTAGACATTTTCAAATGTAAAAAACAAAAAAACAAAAAAAAGATCTACTTTTTTTACATACTTTCAGATGTTGAAAAAACGTAGATCTACGTTTGGACAGTTTAAGGGTTAAACCGTTCCCAGAAATTTGGGTGCTTTATCGTACTTATCTATGCTCTGAGAGTTTTATTGTATACTCTCCAGGTCAGCAATTTCGCCAGCCTTGAAGGGGGAAGTTAGTGTACAGCAGTATTCCAACCTAGAGAGAACAAGAGATTTGAAGAGAATCATCGTGGGCTTGGCGTCCCTGATTTTGAAAGTTCTCATTATCCATCCTATTATTTTTATAGCAGTTGCGGTAGATACATTGTTGTGGTCTTTGAAGGCGAGATCCTCTGACCTTATCACTCCCAGGTCCTTCAAATTACTTTTTCGCTCTGTTGTATGGTTTGAATTTGTTGTATACCCTGATACAGTTTTAATTTCCTCAAGTTTTCCATATCTGAGTAGTTGAAATTTCTCTTCATTGAACTTCATATTAATTTCTACGGCCCATTTGAAGATATGATTTATGTCTGCTTGGAGTCTTGCGGTGTCTTCAATGGCGGTCACTGTCATGGCAAGTCTGTTGTCATCCACAAAGAAAGACACGGAGCTATGGCTTACATCTCAGTCTATGTCAGATATGAGGATGAGGAATAGAATGGGAGCGAGTACTGTGCCTTGTGGAACAGAGATTTTCAGCGTAGCTTCCTCGGATTTTACTCTGTTTACTATTACTCTTTGTGTTCTGTTTGTCAGGAAGTTATAGATCCATATACAGTTCTGTTATTTCTTTATCACGTATTTTATGAGCTGTTACACCATGGTCACACTTGTCGAAGACTTTCTCAAGTCTGTGAAGCTGATCAGAAAAAGAAATGTAGTTATTACATGGAACACAATTTTCTTCATCAAATTGGCAAATTAAAATTTGGAAGATAAAATGAGTAACAAATTGTGCTTAATAAAATCAACCAATGGTAAAAATTTGAAGCCGATAAGAAAAGACATTCTCTAGTGGTTAATATTCTTACAGCGACTCAACGATTCTTACCGTTTTCAGAAAAATTTCAAATTTCACCTGTTTGCACTAGAATTTTGGGTTGTCATCCTTCTTATAGACTTACTGGGAACAGTTGAAGTTCCTTGATGTGTATTCTCTGGAATGCAGGCGAGAAAGATGCATGATAATATGCACTTGGAAGATCCTAGAGGGACTAGTACCAAACTTGCACACGAAAATCACTCCCTATGAAAGCAAAAGACTCGGCAGGAGATGCAACATTCTCCCAATGAAAAGCAGGGAGGCCACGAGTACACGGAGAGACAACGCTATTAGTGTCAGGAGCCCAAGACTGTTCAACTGCCTCCCAACATACATAATTGGGATTACCAATAGACCCCTGACTGTCTTCAATAAGGCGCTCGACTGGCACCTAAAGTCAATACCTGATCAGCCGAGCTATGGTTGTTACCTCGGTTTATGTTTGGCCAGCAGTAACAGCCTGGTTGATCAGACCCTGATCCACCTCCAGGCCTGGTCTCAGACAGGACCACGGGGGGCGTTGACCCCCGAAACCCTTTCCAGGTATACTCCAGGTATGCATCATTAACAATATTTTTAATCCAGTCAGAAGAAACTAAATTAATGAAGAAAACATGCTCAGGAAACCACACCAGTGGTGAAAATTTGAAGCCGATCAGCTTAGTCATTCTCCAGTTAAGGTATGGATTCTTGAGTTTACTATCTTTTATTATTTTACTACACAACTTAGCAGGCAATATCCTGGCCCTGAGAGGCACCATCCATTAAATTATTCAAAACAGCTCTCCTAAAATTCAAATCTTTCTCTGAACTGTCATTTCAACATCCACACTTTTACTTCACCCTCATCTAGCCCTCATCAAGCACCTTAATCTACTCGCAGTTTCCCCTCATACCCTTATCCTAATCTCACCACCTCCATATTAACCTCAGTATCCAACCTCACCTTAATCTACTCGCAGTTTCCCCTCATACCCTTATCCTAACCTCACCACCTCCATATTAACCTCAGTATCCAACCTCATCTCGCTATCTTCTTTCAACAGTCATTCTTAAGTTCTTCATACTATCTACACTCGCCCTGCCCTCACTCTGACAGGGTGCTTAGCTCAGTTGTGACCTGTACTTAGCTCAGTGGTAACCTGTAATGAGCCCAGTGGTGACCTGTACTTAGCCCAGTGGTAAGATAAGATAAGATAAGACTTCGTTCGGATTTTTAACCCCGGAGGGTTAGCCACCCAGGATAACCCAAGAAAGTCAGTGCGTCATCGAGGACTGTCTAACTTATTTCCAGGATGCGACCCGCACCAGTCGACTAACACCCAGGTACCTATTTGCTGCTAGGTGAACAGGACCACAGGTGTAAGGAAACGTGTCGAAATGTTTCCACCCGCCGGGAATCGAACCCGGGCCCTCCGTGTGTGAAGCGGGAGCTTTAGCCACCAGGCCACCGGGCCACTTTATATGGTGACCCATACTTAGCCCAGTGGTGACCTGCACTTAGCTCAGTGGTGACCTGTACTTAGCTCAGTGAGGACGTGTCTAGTGTAGTGTCCTTGGACTGAACCAAGATGCCCTCCATCGAGCAACTTTACCAGCAGCTTAAGGAAGAATTGAGAGTAGCGAAGATGGAGATACAGCTATTGACTGAGGAAAACAAGAGGATTCGTAGTAGTCCTCCTGTTTTAAGTCCTCAGGTCAAGAAGGGAACCTGGACAGTGGTTGGACAGCATGGAACGAAGTTAACAATCATGAAGACGAATGGAAAGGTAGAAACGATGAAGAATAAAGAGACTGCTGTGGAAACTGTTGTGGAAAAATCTAATGCATTCTCCGTTCTACCCAACGAATGAGTCGACTACTGGGAACGTCACGACAAACGACACCAAGGAAGGTAAATATATTGTTGTTGGGGATAACCAGGTTAGGTATATGGATAGGGCCTTCTTCTTGAAGGACAGGAGTAGGAGACAGAGGGTTTGCTTTCCTGGGGCTGAGATGGAGGATATTGTTAGCCGGCTTGACAACATCATGAACGGTAATGGGATCAATCCTATTATCTGCCTCAGTGTTGGAGGCAATGATGTCGGCAAGCTTAGAAGTAATGATTTAGTTAGAAGGTTCAGGACAGCAATAGACATAATTAGGAAGAAGGGGGGGGCGTCCTGTTATATGTGGCATTTTGCCAAGAAGAGGTGTTGGTAATGAATTGTTGTCCACAGCAATTGGTATTAATTGTTGGCTGGATAAACGCTGTAAGGATAATGCAGTACCATTCATTGACAACTGGGACCATTTCTATGACCGAAATGACATGTATGCCAGGGATGGGGTTCACTTATCCAGGGCAGGTGTGGGTTTTCTTGCTAGCTCAGTTGAGGGGGTTATTAGGACTTTAAACTAGGATTAGTTAGAGGTATGGGTTTAGAAATGAAAAATAATGAGAATGGATATATTGACTTAGGCTTTGATATTGTGAATCTTAATAATAACAGTCATGGAGTAACGCTGGGTAATGATAATTGCAGAAATTGTGAAAAGCAAAGGTGAATAAGAAAAATGTGCAGAAGACAAAGCATGTGATGGTATTTTATGCTAACAGTCGAAGTGCAAGAAATAAGATTAATGAACTACGTTTGGTAGTATGTGCTGGGAACTTAGATGTCATTGCTTTAACTGAAACGTGGTATGATTTAAAGAATCGGGATATGATTGCTGAGTGTAATATTAAAGGGTTTAAGTTGTTCCATGTAGATAGATGTAATGGGAAGGGGGGAGGAGTTGCATTATATATTCGAGAAAATATTAATTGCTGCATAAAAATATGTATAAAAGTAGATGGAATAGTAACAGAATCTGGGGAGAGTTTGTAGAAGGTTAAGAAAAACTAATTCTAGGTGTAATATACCGACCTCCAGGCTTGGATCACGATAGAGGGAGACTTCTTTGGGACGAAATTCTTAGGGATTATTGACACAATAACGTAGTGATAGTAGGGGATTTTAACTTTAGTCAAATTTACTGGAATTCTTTGACCGGTAATCTGGAGTCCAGTGACTTTATGGAAACAGTTCAGGACTGTTTTCTATAGCAGTGTGTTACAGAGCCTACCAGGGGTAATAATTTGCTCGACCTAGTCTTGTCAAATAAGGAAAACTCTTAAATAATCTGGAGATCACTGAAGAGCTTGGCGCAAGTGATCACAAATCCATCACTTTTAGCATTAGCTAGGACTAGAAGAATAATGATAATACGGTAAAAATCCCTGATTTTCGTTCTGCCGATTATAGTGGACTTGGGAACACCTGTCTGATCTCGACTGGGGTTATCTAGCTAATGATTTTACTGATGATCATCGTACTTATGATTACGAAGGGATCTGCGTTTATGATTTCTTTCTTAATAATGTACACCGTGCCCAGAGTATATACATCCCCCGGAGAGAAATTAGGTCTAATAATAACGATCCCAAATGGGTTAACAGGAGGCTAAAGCATCTATTAGGGGAGAAAAGGGGAATTTATAGGCGCATCAGAAGAGGAGAGGTTAACCTTACGGACCAATATGTTCAGTTTAAAAGAGAAGTAAAAAAAGGGATTAGAAAGGCTAAACGTGACTATGAAATTAGAGTTGCTAATGAATCAAAGACCAATCCAAAGGGGTATTTTCAAATGTATAGGACGAAGGTGAAGGAAAAAGTAGGACCTCTGAAAATTCGGAATGGACAGCTGACGGATAACGAACTGGAAATGTGTTCCTTATTTAATGACTATTTTTTGTCAGTTTTTACACAGGAAGATGTAAATGAGATTCCAGTAATTGACAATTATTCAGTTCCTGATGAATTTAAGTTAACTAATATTACTGTCACGAGGGACATGGTTATTAAACAGATAGACAAACTGAAACAAAATAAGTCCCCGGGGCCGACGAGTTGTTTTCCAGGGTACTTAAGGAATGCAAGATGGAACTTATTCATCCATTAACGAGTGTGTTTTAATGCGTCCATCCTTACTGGTGTTGTGCCAGGTTGTGGAAGATGACTAATGTGGTTCCTATATTCAAATCAAGGGATAAGTCCGTTTCTTCAAATTACCGTCCAATAAGCCTGACATCTATAGTGGGCAAGTTATTAGAATCAATTATAGCTGACATTATTAGAAGTCCCCTTGAAGAGCATGATTTGATTAATAAATCTCAGCATGGGTTCATGAGAGGTCGTTCCTGCTTGTCAAATTTACTGACGTTCTTCAACAGAACTTTTGAGGCAGTTGACAGTGATAAAGAATATGATATTGTTTATTTGGATTTTAGTAAAGCCTTCAATAGAGTACCTCACAAGAGACTTAAGAAAAGTGGCAGCTCATGGTACAGAAGGTAAAGTTCTAGCATGGACAGAGGCATGGCTTACCAAGAGAAAGCAGAGAGTTTCCATTAATGGGGTCAAACCTGAATGGGGATTAGTCACTAGTGGTGTTCCACAAGGATCAGTTTTAGGCCCTCTCGTGTTCATAATTTACATTAATGACCTTGATGAAGGGATTACGTGTGACATGAGCAAATTTGCTGATGATACAAAGATAGGCCATATGATTCATTCTTAGGAGGATAGCAATGAACTCCAGGAGGATATGGACAAATTAATGTCTTGGTCTGAAAAATGACATATGAAGTTCAATGAAAATAACTCTCGAAGCTATAAACTAGGTGAAGTAGAGCTTGATCATACAGAATGTGAAAAAGACTTGGGAGTCATGGTAAGCAGAAATCTTAAGCCAAGACAGCAGTACCTAAGTGTGTACAACAAGGCTAACAGATTACTTGGATTTATCTCAAGAAGTATAAATAACAGAAGTCCAAAAGTTATTTTACAGCTCTATACATCACTAGTGAGGCCTCATTTAGATTATGCTGCTCAGTTTTGGTCCCCTTACTACAGGATGGATATAGACTTATTAGAGAACATACAGAGAAGAATGACTAAAATGATTTACTGTGTAAGGAATCTCCCGTATGAATATAGACTTAAAACCTTAAATCTCCACTCTCTGGAGAGACGTAGAGTGAGGGGAGATATCATTGAAGTGTATAAGTGGATGACGGGCATAAACAAACGAGATATTAATAAAATACTGAGGGTGTCGAACCAGGTAAGAACCAGAAATAATGGATTTAAGTTGGATAAATTTAGATTTAGGAAGGACATAGGTAAGTACTGGTTTTCTAACAGGGTTGTGGATGCATGGAACAATATTCCCAGTAGAGTGATCGAAGCTAGGACTTTGGACAGCTTAGAAAGGAGATTGGACAAATATATGAGTGGGAGGGGTTGAGTTTGCTATGTGTCATTGGGTACGGGAGCAAATTCTTGGGTAGCTTTGGGTAGAGGTAATTTTGATAAGGACCTGCCGTGTATGGGCCAGTAGGCCTTCTGCAGTGTTCCTCCATTCTTATGTTCTCTTTACACCCACCCTGGCCCTCCCATCAACATCCATCCCCCACCATATCACCAAATACTAAACGGTTATAATTATAACATTATTTTTTAATGGGGCGTACTGGTAAGGCAGCGGAAGGCCTGAGTCAGATGACCAGTAGCTCCAGAAGCTGGTCATCATATGACTAAGACCCGCATCAGGAAACACTTGTCCTGTTTCCTGACAAACCTCATCTAACCTAACCTAACCTTACCTTACCTAACCAACTACATTCAACGACCACACTCACAAACCACCATCACCACCACCCATCTTCACCCTTTTCTATCATCTTCCTTACTACCTACCCGTAACTTTTCCGTCACTATCCACATTCCTACCCTCACATCACATTCCTCAACCTCCTTTTCACATCTCAGCAACGCTTCCCAACTTTATCCACCCACCTCACCCATTGAGTACCAGTCATGTCTTTCACCCACTGAATACCAGTCTTGTCTCTCACTTCACCCTTCAGACAACTACATAAACTTCTCCCTCCCGCCTTTACATCCCATTCAGTAAAAAGTGCCTATCGTAATAACTTAGTTCATTCCAAGAATGGCAATTTGCGTATACATACAAAAATATTGATGTAGATTCCAACAAACGTATGTAGATGTGAATCTTAATATATATAATTATACACGCAATAAGATCACAATAAACAGGTAAATATCATAATATGCAAAATAACTACAGTGAAATTTCAAGCTCTTCGTGATTTCTCACATAATCAAGGAATGGTGATGGTGTGAGTAATCAAGAAAGCGATTGCAATTTCACTTTTTTATTTTTCACTGTGGTTATTTTGCATAATTACAGACATAAGCAAAACACACATACTTGTCCAACTTATCCGAGTGTTGATGGACAAACTGGTTGTTGCATATACTCCTAGATATATAATAAATATATATTACTATATAATAATTATTTTGCAAATTTGGTTATACAATATTATGTCTTCCAGATTTCTCTCCGTCTTCCAGATTTCTCTCCGTCCCGCTGCATACTTTCCCTCTTACTCACCTCTATATACAATTTTTATTAATCCACTCAGTAGTAAGTGAGATATCTACATATAAATTCCATTTTTCCTGACAGACAGCTCCAGTGCTAGGATGACAAAGGCACTCTTGGCTCCGGTAGCTGATGAGTCTTTAAGAAACACTATGTTATCCACATTACCCTACTGAAGTCTCTCAGATCAGACTTAAATATTTTAAAATTATGTAAATATGTAACCCATGATGTGTAGCTATCGTAGAGTATGGTAGCAGCACATCTCTGATGTATTCACCGTGCTAAGAAAAAATGCCATCCACTCAGCAAGAAGTAATGGTGGTCGAGCCTAATGATGCGTTGTGTTATATCCAGTGTATTGTTTCAGCTATACCTACTTCGTTCCTGCATCTCTCTCATCGCTCCTCCCTATAGTTCTCCTCTCCCTCACTCTCACTTCTCTATTTTCTTCCTAATTCTTGCACCACTTCTGCATCTTTCTCTTATTTTCACCAGGATTTTTACAGGGTTAGGGCAAAGATTTCCTAACTTTATTGACAAGCTAAGAGCTGTTACCTTCCCTCAGCATATTTGATAATTTTTGTATTAATGAGACATTCAAATGGAGAACAGGATGAAGTTGAAACCAACTGTGGGCCAGCGACTTCATTTGGTCAGCCGACTTTATTTCATTGATGTAGATATTCTGTACGAATATGTTCCAGACTTGAGTCATTCTAGGAATGAATGATCACAGATGATGTGATGTTCTTGAGAAGAGTACAGCCAGAGTATAGTTGCTGTTCACTGCCTGTCTCTCTTCTCCGGTGGCCAAGGATCTGCCGTAATGACAGCTCAGACCAGGCGGGGTCCTCGCGAGATATAAGCCGTCTTTGTCAGTTCTCCATTTTGTGCCGAAATCGTAGATGAGAGGAGAGGGGAAAGGTCAGGCAATCAAAGGCAGTGGAGCATACTTAAAGTGTGAGCACTCTTGTGCCTCTACTTAGTGTTATCTTTTTGGCCATTTAATTTCAAGATTTACCACATGATTCTTCATAGACATTTTGAAGTCAAATTTTACTCATAGAATATTCACCTTTTCCCAGGTTTCTAACACTTTCCCATATATTCCTACGATTGTTTCAGCATTACCAACATGGTGCCTAGAGGCCATCACCATTTGTGTTTTCTCGGAAGAACAAGCAATCTCCCAATGTTTCCCAAGGGTTGATAAAGCGGTAAGCCGTTAGGTGATGTATCTGAAAGCAGCCGACATGTTTCTTGAATAAGTAAATACCAGAGCACAGTCACCTGCATAGACATGGAATTCTGGGATAAGATGAAATTCATTGAAGTAAACATTCTTTAACAATGGATCAAGTTAATTTCCTTGTGGAAAACTGGCACAGATGGTGTCTTGTCCACTTTGACTCATAGAAAATTACTCTTAGAGGAAGGAAATAACTAAGGAGGTATTGTGCAGAACCAGAGGCTGCAAGTGCTTGCAGTTTTGTCAAGAGTCCCTGATGTCATACTCGGTCAAAAGCACGAAGTGTCCTTTAATTCATCCCAGTGACTGGTACCACATAGTGTAGAGGTTTAACTTGAAATCTGGAGAAGAGCGACCTTTTCTGATGCCATAGTGATAGTAGTGGTAGTAGAAAAATGCTGACATTTTCTGTGAGATTATCGTCTCAAGAATCTTGCCAATGGTTGGCAGGAGTGACACTGGTCTGAAGTTGTTGATTTCTGCTCTGTTGTGCCAATAAGTGCGAATCAGAAGCGATGGTAGCTAGTCCCTCCCTCTCTCTCTTTCTCCCCTCTCCCTTTATCCCTTTCCCGATCTCTTTCTCTCCCTTTCCCTTTCTCCCTCTTCTATTCTCTTTCTCTCCTCGCCAGATGTTGCCAGAGAAACAGAACAACACTAATATTAAATGTCTGCAGGGTGTGTCTTGCTGTTATTCTGTAACTCTGTAAATAATAAATCTCTTTTTATTATTAAGATCTCAAGGGTTATGTAACATTGTAAGTGGAAGTCATAAGTATTGCAAAAGTAAAGTAGTTTCAGCTTATTTCATGAGATCCAGAGTTGAGAAAACTGTATTAACGTGTTTTTATTACGTATTTTTTTCTTGTTCATCATCTTCAACAGACGTGAATTGATGGTTCCAAGTGTTTCGTGATGATAATTTCTGCTTGTGTGTACATGTATTATACTTGTCTTTACATGTATTATGCTTGTGTATACATGTATTATGCTTGTGTATACATGTATTATGCTTGTGTATACATGTATTATACTTGTGTACACATGTATTATGCTTGTGTATACATGTATTATGCTTTTGTATACATGTATTATGCTTGTGTATACATGTATTATGCTTACCTGGAGTGAGTTCCGGGGGTCAACGCCCCCGCGGCCCGGTCTGTGACCAGGCCTCCTTAGGTCAGTGTCCCAGGATGCGACCCACACCAGTCGACTAACACCCAGGTACCCATTTTACTGATGGGGAACATAGACAACAGGTGGAAAGAAACACGTCCAATGTTTCTACTCTGGCTGGGAATCGAACCCAGGCCCTCACTGTGTGAAGCGAGAGCGTTAACCACCAGGCCACCAGAGCCACCATACATGACATTCTCTCCCAACCTTTATCAATCCAAGCAAAATTCTATTTTGTAAAGCTGTAGGTAGTGTTGGAAATTCTCTGATTCCCCGTTATTCTTAAGCCCTGGGGACGAGGGATGGGAAGGAGGGTGATAAGTGTAAAGGGTGAAGACCGGTAACTTGATACTAAGGGCTTGTGTATACATGTATTATACTTGTGTATACATGTATTATGCTTGTGTATACATGTATTATGCTTGTGTATACATGTATTATGCTTGTGTATACATGTATTATACTTGTGTATACATGTATTATACTTGTATATACATGTATTATACTTGTGTATACATGTATTATGCTTGTGTATACATGTATTATGCTTGTGTATACATGCATTAAGCATTCTTACATTACCTCCCGCTACTACTAATTGGGTTGAAAGGAGTGAATGATGGGGAGAGAGCCATCTGACATTCTCTCCCAACCTTTATCAATCCAAGCAAAATTCTATTTTGTAAAGCTGTAGGTAGTGTTGGAAATTCTCTGATTCCTCGTTATTCTTAAGTCTTGAGGACGAGGGATGGGAAGGAGGGTGATAAGTGTAAAGGGTGAAGACCAGTAACTAGATACTAAGGGCTGATGTACATGATTCTCAAGCCTACATAGCCAACAGATTTTAACGTTATTTTAATTCATTGATGAAGCCTGACTGGGCTAATATTCAGCCTCTTCCATAAATACATAAGTTAGACTTAGAATGTAGATTAAGTAATCTGGTATTTCAATAATTGGATTATAAGCCTATACATTGACAACACAGCTCACAGTCTATCTACTACGGAATCTTCAGCCTTGCAGATGCTCACATAGAGTGGAGGTTCTCTTCCCCTCGCTTTAATCCTGCTAAATACCCAGGATTTAGCGGGATTCCCAAGGGTTTATGACCTATCATACTCTATACATCAAGGCGGTAAGTTCCTGTTAGCTATACAAGTTGAATGATTCTGATCGGTACGTTAATAGTAGTTGATGTTCCGTGTTGATACCCTGGTATTACATAATATGACATCCATTAAGCGAAGACATCACCAGGGAATACTAGGTCAACTTATTGATCCACCTCTAGCATCTAGCCTGTTCCTAGTTTTGTAACAGTTTGTCAGAGTGGATACTAGTCCAGTTATCCCGGAAATTAGTAGCATCGCTTTTGAATTACAACTGGAGAATATAGACCAACCAAATAGATGTAGATAAATGATAAAGGTCTCTAGGTGGTAATAATTACAGTTTAACTATATTGAATATTTAACAAAATCAGCTTCCACACAAATCTCGGAGTTTAGCTTATTATATTTATATATCATACTTATTCTGTACTCAACAAATATATATAGTGTTATGGGCACTTCTGATAAGATACTGTACACTATGATACTCATAATATGTACCATGTGGTACGCTGCTGTGATGAGATGTACTCATAAGTACAAGAGTAATATAGGTATATGTGTGTGTGTGTGTGTGTGTTCAATAATGCTCGGTATAATTCTACTGGACTTAGAATGTGACTGACAACAACAAGTACCTAGATAAGCTAACTTATGGACCATCGAGGTAATCAAACATCTTGTTTGAACAGTATGTCGATACATTCGCCAAACAACGGGAATGCATAAAGCAGCAGTGAACAGCACCGCGTCAGGCAAGGAACCAAAGAGACCAACACGATCTTAACTATGGACCTACAGTAGATTCTCCAGAAAAAAACATTGAGCTCCCATATTACTGAACTGAGTTAAGCTATTCAAATTTCCCGACTACAACAATGAGTTGATACCAAAACAGTGTAGGTCGAAAGATAAACTTGGAACCATAGACATAGTGTCTCACGACACACAACCTCTGAAAACGTCAAATATCATACAATCTAAATAATATTCCGTGAGCTGAGTTACACAGAGTTACGAGATGTCTGTCACAGCTAACCAACGGAGACATACTCTACAAAAAACGGTCTAAATAACACAAGCTGAGGAGAACAGCATTCTAACAGAGTGAGGCACGGCAGATTTAATGTCTAGTGACTCGTACCAGCTAAACCCTGGCATGAACTGCGAAGCAAGAGGGCAGATAGTTTGCAGTATTGGCAGCCAGTCAAAATTCTCCTTCAGTGAGCATAGTGAAGTGTAGTTGTTACATCTTACCTACACATATAAGCTAATAATAATATTGAACAAAAAAAATTCGTTTTAGCTATTAACGAAAACCAGTAGCAATATACTATTTGGTGAAAAAGCAATGAATATACAATAATTAGAGCTGTCTTTTCTCTGAGGACTCTACGTCTGGTAAGTTACATATATACTGCCCTTGTATGATAGAGGTAATTTTATTTTCATCTGGGACATGGAATTGCAGGTGTTTCTGTAGGATTTAATAACTTATCTGATTGGATAATCATTTAGCACCCACGCTGTTCTAGACAGGACGCCCGAAACAGATTGTTTCGATATTGCTAACCTTCCTATGGTGTTTAAATATACCTAGTTGAATCTTATTGTAGCCAGCTGGCCCAGTGGCTAGCGTGTCGGTCTGGAGTTTTATGATTCTCTGATCACGGGTTATAATTTGTTTCCTCTTCTCTTATATACACTGAAAGTGCTTCTTAATATTCCTGAGTATTCTGCTTCCATTTTTGACCTTTTATTAATTATCCCTGAAAGGATACTTAAAGATGATGTCAGAAAGTTTTTCTCTTTCTTCCTTCTGTTTATTTTTATTTGGCTTTAACTGGGAAATGCTTTTCTAAATCGCCTACAAACTTTCATAACTTGTGCAAAGAAATGAAGATCAAATTCTTAGAGAAATTCGCGTGTTCACCCGCGTGTTCACCCGCGTGTTCACCCGCGTGTTCACCCGCCCTATGACCAAAACTGTTTAACCCATTCTCAGCATCCTCAGATAACTCAAGTAACTTCCAGAACCTTTACTGAAATAGTTTCAAAGTCCTAGAAAAAGGCACTAAAATACGACGATAACAATGAGTGAAATTTAAATGTGCAGCAGATTTGATAATTTCATTTGTCATGCGCAATTTTTACTCCAGTTTAACTCTAATGAATGGCTTCAATATTTACTGGCTGATGCATCTTGGGGCCAGAATATTGCCTATTTATTTTCGTTGGCGTTCATGCAAATCTGTTGATAGATAATATACTTAAAAAAAAAAGAATTGTTGGAATCCGAGCCATGAGTGGAGAACAGCTCACCTTATAGTCTTCAAGGTTTTCACCACTTGTGTGGTTACCTTAACACAAGGTTTTCACCACTTGTGTGGTTACCTTAACACAAGGTTTCACCACTAGTGTGGTTACCGTAACACAAGGTTTCACCACTAGTGTGGTTACCTTAACACAAGGTTTCACCACTAGTGTGGTTACCTTAACGCAAGGTTTCACCACTAGTGTGGTTACCTTAACACAAGGTTTCACCACTAGTGTCGGTACCTTAACACAAGGTTTCACCACTAGTGTGGTTACCTTAACACAAGGTTTCACCACTTGTGTGGTTACCTTAACACAAGGTTTCACCACTAGTGTGGCTACCTTAACACAAGGTTTCACCACTAGTGTGGCTACCTTAACACAAGGTTTCACCACTAGTGTGGCTACCTTAACACAAGGTTTCACCACTAGTGTGGTTACCTTAACGCAAGGTTTCACCACTAGTGTGGTTACCTTAACACAAGGTTTCACCACTAGTGTCGGTACCTTAACACAAGGTTTCACCACTAGTGTGGTTACCTTAACACAAGGTTTCACCACTAGTGTGGTAACCTTAACACAAGGTTTCACCACTAGTGTGGTAACCTTAACACAAGGTTTCACAACTAGTGTGGTAACCTTAACACATTGTTTCACCACTAGTGTGGTTACCTTAACACATTGTTTCACCACTAGTGTGGTTACCTTAACACAAGGTTTCACCACTAGTGTGGTTACCTTAACACAAGGTTTCACCACTAGTGTGGTTACCTTAACACAAGGTGTCACCACTAGTGTGGTTACCTTAACACAAAGTTTCACCACTAGTGTGGTTACCTTAACACAAGATTTCACCATTATTGTGGTTACCTTAACACAAGGTTTTACCACTAGTGTAGTTACCTTAACACAAGGTCTCACCACTAGTGTGGCTACCTTAACACAAGGTTTCACCACTAGTGTGGCTACCTTAACACAAGGTCTCACCACTAGTGTGGTTACCTTAACACAAGGATTCACCACTAGTGTGGAAACCTTAACACAAGATTTCACCATTATTGTGGTTACCTTAACACAAGGTTTCACCACTAGTGTGGCTACCTTAACACAAGGTCTCACCACTAGTGTGGTTACCTTAACACAAGGTTTCACCACTAGTGTGGTAACCTTAACACAAGGTTTCACCACTAGTGTGGTTACCTTAACACAAGATTTCACCATTATTGTGGTTACCTTAACACAAGGTGTCACCATTAGTGTGGTTACCTTAACACAAGGTGTCACCACTAGTGTGGTTACCTTAACACAAGGTGTCACCACTAGTGTGGTTACCTTAACACAAAGTGTCACCATTAGTGTGGCTACCTTAACACAAGGTTTCTCCACTAGTGCAGTTACCTTAACACAAGGTTTCACCACTAGTGTAGTTACCTTAACACAAGGTTTCACCACTAGTGTGGTAACCTTAACACAAGGTTTCACCACTAGTGTGGTTACCTTAACACAAGATTTCACCATTAGTGTGGTTACCTTAGCACAAGGTTTCACCACTAGTGTGGTTACCTTAGCACAAGGTTTCACCACTAGTGTGGTTACCTTAACACAAGGTTTCACCACTATTGTGGTTACCTTAACACAAGGTTTCACCACTAGTGTGGTAACCTTAACACAAGGTTTCACCACTAGTGTGGTTATCTTAACACAAGATTTCACCATTAGTGTGGTTACCTTAACACAAGGTGTCACCACTAGTGTGGTTACCTTAACACAAGGTGTCACCACTAGTGTGGTTACCTTAACACAAGGTGTCACCACTAGTGTGGTTACCTTAACACAAGGTGTCACCACTAGTGTGGTTACCTTAACACAAGGTGTCACCACTAGTGTGGTTACCTTAACACAAGGTGTCACCACTAGTGTGGCTACCCTAGCACAAGGTTTCACCACTAGTGTAGTTACCTTAACACAAGGTTTCACCACTAGTGTAGTTACCTTAACACAAGTTTTCACCATTATTGTGGTTACCTTAACACAAGGTTTTACCACTAGTGTAGTTACCTTAACACAAGGTCTCACCACTAGTGTGGCTACCTTAACACAAGGTTTCACCACTAGTGTGGCTACCTTAACACAAGGTCTCACCACTAGTGTGGTTACCTTAACACAAGGTTTCACCACTAGTGTGGTTACCTTAACACAAGGTGTCACCACTAGTGTGGTTACCTTAACACAAAGTTTCACCACTAGTGTGGCTACCTTAACACAAGGTCTCACCACTAGTGTGGTTACCTTAACACAAGGTTTCACCACTAGTGTGGTAACCTTTACACAAGGTTTCACCACTAGTGTGGTTACCTTAACACAAGATTTCACCATTATTGTGGTTACCTTAACACAAGGTGTCACCATTAGTGTGGTTACCTTAACACAAGGTGTCACCACTAGTGTGGTTACCTTAACACAAGGTGTCACCACTAGTGTGGTTACCTTAACACAAAGTGTCACCATTAGTGTGGCTACCTTAACACAATGTTTCTCCACTAGTGCAGTTACCTTAACACAAGGTTTCACCACTAGTGTAGTTACCTTAACACAAGGTTTCACCACTAGTGTGGCTACCTTAACACAAGGTTTCACCACTAGTGTGGTTACCTTAACACAAGGTTTCACCACTAGTGTGGTTACCTTAACACAAGATTTCACCATTAGTGTGGTTACCTTAGCACAAGGTTTCACCACTAGTGTGGTTACCTTAGCACAAGGTTTCACCACTAGTGTGGTTACCTTAACACAAGGTTTCACCACTATTGTGGTTACCTTAACACAAGGTTTCACCACTAGTGTGGTAACCTTAACACAAGGTTTCACCACTAGTGTGGTTATCTTAACACAAGATTTCACCATTAGTGTGGTTACCTTAACACAAGGTGTCACCACTAGTGTGGTTACCTTAACACAAGGTGTCACCACTAGTGTGGTTACCTTAACACAAGGTGTCACCACTAGTGTGGTTACCTTAACACAAGGTGTCACCACTAGTGTGGTTACCTTAACACAAGGTGTCACCACTAGTGTGGTTACCTTAACACAAGGTGTCACCACTAGTGTGGCTACCCTAACACAAGGTTTCACCACTAGTGTAGTTACCTTAACACAAGGTTTCACCACTAGTGTAGTTACCTTAACACAAGGTTTCACCACTAGTGTGGCTACCTTAACACAAGGTTTCACCACTAGTGTGGCTACCTTAACACAAGGTTTCACCACTAGTGTAGTTACCTTAACACAAGGTTTCTCCACTAGTGTGGCTACCTTAACACAAGGTGTCACCACTAGTGTGGCTACCTTAACACAAGGTGTCACCACTAGTGTAGTTACCTTAACACAAGGTGTCACCACTAGTGTGGTTACCCTAACACAAGGTTTCACCACTAGTGTGGTTACCTTAACACAAGGTTTCACCACTAGTGTGGTAACCTTAACATAAGGTGTCACCACTAGTGTGGTTACCTTAACACAAGGTTTCACCACTAGTGTGGCTACCTTAACACAAGGTTTCACCACTAGTGTGGCTACCTTAACACAAGGTTTCTCCACTTGTGTGGTTACCTTAACACAAGGTTTTACCACTAGTGTGGTTACCTTAACACAAGGTTTCACCACTAGTGTAGTTACCTTAACACAAGGTTTCACCACTAGTGTAGTTACCTTAACACAAGGTTTCACCACTAGTGTGGTTACCTTAACACAAGGTTTCACCATTAGTGTAGTTACCTTAACACAAGGTTTCACCACTAGTGTAACCTTAACACAAGGTTTCACCATTAGTGTGGTTACCTTAACACAAGGTTTTACCACTAGTGTGGTTACCTTAACACAAGGTTTCACCACTAGTGTGGTTACCTTAACACAAGGTGTCACCACTAGTGTGGTTACCTTAACACAAGGTGTCACCACTAGTGTGGTTACCTTAACACAAGGTTTCACCACTAGTGTAGTTACCTTAACACAAGGTTTTACCACTAGTGTGGTTACCTTAACACAAGGTTTCACCACTAGTGTAGTTACCTTAACACAAGGTTTTACCACTAGTGTGGTTACCTTAACACAAGGTTTCACCACTAGTGTGGTTACCTTAACACAAGGTGTCACCACTAGTGTGGTTACCTTAACACAAGGTTTCACCACTAGTGTGGTTACCTTAACACAAGGTTTCACCACTAGTGTAGTTACCTTAACACAAGGTTTTGCCACTAGTGTGGTTACCTTAACACAAGGTTTCACCACTAGTGTAGTTACCTTAACACAAGGTGTCACCACTAGTGTGGTTACCTTAACACAAGGTTTCACCACTAGTGTGGTTACCTTAACACAAGGTTTCACCACTAGTGTGGTTACCTTAACACAAGGTTTCACCACTAGTGTAGTTACCTTAACACAAGGTTTCACCACTAGTGTGGTTACCTTAACACAAGGTTTCACCACTAGTGTAGTTACCTTAACACAAGGTTTCACCACTAGTGTAGTTACCTTAACACAAGGTTGACACTGCCATGTGCCTTCCTAAGCTCCAGTTTATCAGTTTTATTGAATAAATGATTGACTTCTGAACATTATTAATGATACATTATTTAAGGTGGTTGATACTCCAATAAGTTTAAGTCCAATAGGTGCATATTTCAAATTCTACTAAGCTGAAAAATTTGAACTTATGTAATAGAACAATTGCCGAAGAATACGTTTTCTGATAGGCTTCAAACTTTTAACATTTGTTGGCCTTAAAAACGCTAATTGTAACTTTGACGTGTGTAAATTTTTTTTTTAATTAAGTAGATTATTTCCCATTTAGTAAGTAGATTATGCCTCTTTAGATGGGATTTAAAACCGTAAATATTGATGAATCTTATTAGAAATATTTTTTTTATTAATTTTCTTTTGGATGGATGATTATTATCCATTTTTCTCTGCTTTCTAGATACGATCTTTTAAACAAATCAATTTTTTTCATAAAGAATTGTGAAGAAATTAAAATAGAATGTAAACTCGAAAAATCGTGTTTTATGACATTGTTTTATTTTAACGAAGAGGGGAATTTTATGTTCTCGCAACATTCTCTACATTCTCGTTTGTGTCTCGGATTTTCATTTAATATTCGAGAACATCTAATTCGATGGACTTCTTGGACAAGATTCACTTCGTTATTTGCTTCCCTCGATGCCATATATACAGTGTCACTTAGACCGAGTCCAGATTTCTTGTTTCCATAGGACTGGTAAAGACAGGCTACTTTGAGTGGCTTTAAAAATTTCAGCACTGGTGGATTTCACACTGGTGGAATACACCACTGGTGAATTCCACACTGGTGGATTCCACACTGGTGGAATACACCACTGGTGGATTCCACACTGGTGGAATACTCCACTGGTGGATTCCACACTGGTGGAATACACCACTGGTGGATTCCACACTGGTGGAATACACCACTGGTGGATTCCACACTGGTGAAATACACCACTGGTGGAACCACATAGAGGAATGTTGGTATATTTAATGGAGTGTGTAGATGCCTTTTGGCCGCCATTAATCTGGAAAAGGTATAGGATTATTTTCCCTTTTAGCATTATTTTACCTTGACATTGGTGAGGGGCTCCTGATCCAAGGAACTGGACATATTTTCGTCTTCCGTAAATCGAATTTGAGCGCATCCCATTCCACAAATATTTTATAACCCCTACAAGTTTAGCCCTTCCCTCTGACTAAAATATAACAATTGTGAACTGCGTCAGTCGTCAGCTGTTGATGTGTCGTATGAAGTAAATGAATCATTTCAAGGGTTTAGCATTTAAAGGCACAATTTTGGGAGGATTCTTAGCAATAACTGAAAAAAACGAAGCTTCTTGTCAGATTAAGAGTTTTACCGTTGTTATATTTTTCTATTGATGTTTGGTTGTGTAAATGATTATTAGCCAGTTTTATTAATCAAATTAGTTTCTGTGAAAAAATGGAGTACGTCTCTTCTGATAAGATATGACACAGTGAATTTATTTGGTTATATTAGATTAAATCAATTTACTGTTCTTTAATGTGTATATAACATCTGTGCACCGTCAACACCATTGCTAAACATTTGTGTGTTATGTGTACTAAGTTTACATAAAACTAACTTGCAATACGGTACTTTTTTTTTTTTTTTGGTCTCTTCGAATTTTTTTTTTTATTAGATTTGGGTTGTGTAATATCCTAAATTACCATTTATTTTTTCAAGAAATTCGAATAATAGTTTCATTATGATGGCTTGTGAATACTACTTCTGATTCCCGTCAAATCTTTTACGATAATATTTACCAGCATCATCATCTTATGCCGCATTCTGCATAGTTCAGATTACAAACATTGAGACACAGGGCACTCGGGGTTCTAAATACCGGAATTCCTTTATCAGGTCAGGCAGCGACCAATGTACATCTACTCTTGGTTACTTTACATCAGTCTACTACCAAGAAGCTTTTAATCGCTGTTATGTCTCTCATAATGAACCACATCTCAAATGGAGTACTTTCAGCTCCATAACAAATCCCCAGGCCCTGATGAACTGTTTGCAAGGGTGTTAAAGGAATGTAAAGAGGAACTTAGCATACCTTTGGCTAATCTTTTTAACATATCACTACAAACTGGCATAGTGCCTGATAAGTGGAAAATGGCAAATGTAATACCTATTTACAAGGCAGGTGACAGGTCCTTGGCTTCAAACTATAGACCAATAAGCCTTACCTCCATAGTGGGAAAATTTATGGAATCAATAATTGCCGAACAATTCGTAGCCATCCTGATAGGCACAGATTGATTAATGAATCTCAACACGGTTTTACAAAGGGGCGTTCCTGTCTTACGAGGTAGATCATGGTAATGAATATGATATTGTGTATATGGACTTCAGTAAAGCTTTCGATAGAGTTCCACATCAGAGGCTATTGAGGAAACGTAAAGCACACGGAATAGGAGGAGATATTTTTTCCTGGGTAGAGGCATGGCTGACAAATAGACAGCAGAGAGTTTGCATAAATGGGGAGAAATCAGAATGGGGGCACGTCATAAGCGGTGTTCCTCAGGGGTCAGTGTTGGGCCCGTTGTTGTTCACAATTTACATAAACGACATAGATGAGGGAATAAATAGCGACATAGCAAATTTGCTGATGACACCAAAACAGGCCGTCCAATTCATTCTAATGAGGACACTAGAGCACTCCAGGATGATTTGAATAGACTGGTGCAATGGTCGGAGAAGTGGCAGATGCAGTTTAATATTGACAAATGCAAAGCTCTAAATGTTGGACAGTTAAATAACCATGCCACATATAAACTAAATAATGTATATCTTAATACTACTGATTGCGAAAAGAATTTAGGAATTCTGGTTAGCAGTAATCTAAAACCAAGACAACAGTGCATTAGTGTTCGCAATAAAGCTAACAGAATTCTTGGCTTCATATCTAGAAGTATAAATAATAGAAGTCCTCAGGTTGTTCTTCAACTCTATATATCCTTGGTTAGGCCTCATTTAGACTATGCTGTTCAGTTCTGGTCACCGTGGCTAACGGTGACCAGAACTGGTCCAGTGGCTAACGCGACTGTCTGGAGTTTTGAGACTCTCTGATCGCGGGTTCTATCCCCGCCCGTGGTATGGTTTGTTTGCAATCGTGTCATTACGATTTCGTTACGGGTTTGAGGGGACTTGAGCTAGAGTTCGTCACGGCCACGCTAGCTGGAGATTCGTCTGTAAAAACTTGCATTTGTGGTCACAGTGGTGCCTATGCTAACCTTCCTAGGGTGTAGAAATATACCTAGTTGGACGAATCTTATTGTGGCTAGCTGGTCCAGTGGCTAACGCGACGGTCTGGAGTCTTGAGACTCTCTGATCGCGGGTTCTATCCCCGCCCGTGGTATGGTTTGATAGACTGAGGGCCCTGAATCTGCTCTCTCTCGAAAGGCGTAGAAATGATCGAGGTGTATAAATGGAAAACAGGAATAAATAAAGGGGATGTAAATAGCGTGCTGAAAATTTCCAGCCAAGACAGGACTCGCAGCAGTGGTTTCAAGTTGGTAAAATTCAGATTCAGGAAGGATATAGGAAAGCACTGGTTTGGTAATAGAGCTGTGGATGAGTGGAACAAACTCCCGAGTACAGATATTCAGGCTAAAACGTTGTGTAGTTTTAAAAATAGGTTAGATAAATGCATGAGTGGGTGTGGGTGGGTGTGAGTTGGACCTGACTAGCTTGTGCTGCTGGGTCTGGTGCCGTGCTGTATCCTTGAGTGGAGGTGACCAAACTGGGTGAGTCATTGGGCTTATCCGGAGGGGGAGACATTTACCTGCTCCACATGGGTCAGTAGGCCTGTTGCAGTGTTCCTTCTTTCTTATGACACACGTCATGTTAGCGTTTTGAACGATTCTCGATTTACATTACTAAAGGCTTTTAATATACCTTAATGCACTTACCCTGTGTTTCAGTTTCAGCCGTGAGCTTCACTTTACTATTGGTTAGGGCTTATTACATATTTGTATTTGCATAATTAATAATCAATATATGGAAAAAGTATTGTTTAATGTAACTGGCGAGTGCGTGGTGCGTGGAAACAGACTCTTGCGCAATGAATTAGGCTCAATTATTCATCAGAATGAAGGGTGTATTTTGTGAGATAGTGTCGCTGGCATGGTCCAGGGTCTGGTAGCATTGATCGCTCCTCAGACAATTGTTCTCGTAATTACGATATCATAAAATTAATTGATGTGTGACAGTCATATTATGATCGGGAAATTACTGTCACTTCATTAGACAGAGTGTAAATTCATTATGTTGTTTTCTTGCGCAGATAATCTTCACAATCTATACAGCATTCAGTAGTCAGGACACAGCTATTCATCTCATCAGATACATTCTATACATATCTTGGGGGTCGGTTCATGCTTTTACTTCAAGGTGCGTGTCTCGATATTGGTGCAACACTCTTGATCCACGAAATTAAAGCTACATTTCCAACGCCATGGATAAAAACTGATTACTCTCGTTACTCTGGCCGTAATATGACATCAACGTGTTGAACTCTTAGATATAAATGAAAAAAAATATATTTGTGGTCACTGTGGTGGCCCAAGCTAACCTCCCTAGAGTGTACAGTGTCTAACACACTAGCCTGTGATTTGTTATTAATGAAGTATTTATTCTAAAATCTGTCTCATGTACATACAAGCAGGACCAACATAAGACACGTTGGTTTGCGTATTTTCGTGGGTATACTCGCGTTCAAATACACAATTTACTCTATAATTTATAATCGTTATTCGGAAAATGCAAGCAATATTTTGTGTGTGATGAATGGTTTTGAAAATCGACAAGTTGAAGAATTGAGACACTTGTGCAACATATAGGAATCTTTATTGAAGAAACGTTTCGTTACACAGTGGCTTCATCAGTCCTATACAAAGCAGGAAGGTATAAGGAGAGTAGGAGTTTGAGGTAATCAGTCCCTCAGCCTGGAGTCGATGTGTTCAGTCCATCAATCTTGTAGAATGTACAGCATAGGGCCGTAGACGTGGCTTATGTACTGTAGTTAGGTGAGGCGAAGCAGGAGGAGGCGGGGGTCATAGTGATACCATCCACTAGTGGGAGTAGATCTTCGTCCAAAGGTTCGACAAGTTTTGAAGAATTCTTTGTATCAAGATTCCATGATGTTGTAGTGTCTGACAGATGTGATGAATGGTTTTGAAAACCGACAGGTTGCAACGGCCCTGTACAGTACTTTCTACAAGACTGATGGACTGAACAAATCGACTCCAGGCTGAGGGACTGATTACCTCAAACTCCTCCTCTCCTTATACCTTCCTGCTTTTTATAAGACTGATGAAGCCACTGTGTGGCGAAACATTTCTTCAGTAAAGATTCCCATATGTTGCATAAGTGTCTCAATTCTTCAATATTTTGTGACTGGCAAGAATGTGATTTGTTGGAAATTGTGTTATGAGTTAAACATGGGTACAGTTATATAGGCTCATCTGGTATCAACTGTCATTCATAGTATCATATTTGTGGGTTTCCTAGAATAAATCAGGAAAGTCAGAGTGTCTTGTCTCAAGTGGAGTTCCTGAGACAGGGGGACGTGCAAGCTTTTAGTAAATTCTTAAAATACAGTTGAATGGTTACATATACAATATTTGAATGTGTAAACAAATCGCTATGTAGTGCAGGATAACCAGTATATACCTTGTTTTCTTCAAGGTATATACTGGACATTTGTTGATAAGGAATGTTCAAGATAATGTGTTTAGGAATATTTAAGATATCAAGGAATATATTCAGTAATTATTGATATGGAATATTCAGGATACTTGTAGGCAGATACAGGAAATTTTGTGGTAAGAAATATTGAGGAGAATTTCTGAAATTAAATTCTGTAGTGAATACTATGGAAATTTTCTACTTCAGGAACATTCTCGGTTGTAAAGTAGTATATGGTGACAACATAACACATGCGATTCTTATTTTAATGCAAAGTTAAACAAAAGCTACGTAAAATCAAGTTAACTGGCAGGAATACCAACCTAAGTAACATGACTTCATCATAACACTAGACTAGTTGACCAGGCGGTAATTTCATGCACTGGCCAGGGAGGTATATCATCTTTTAGGAGTGAAGAGCAGAATGTAAGCGTGAGGGAGGTGCGTGAGGCATTACATAGAATGAAAGGTGGTAAAGCAGCTGGAACTGATGGGATCATGACAGAAATGTTAAAAGCAGGGGGGGATAGTGTTGGAGTGGTTGGTATTTTTGTTTAATAAATGTATAAAAGAAGAGAAGGTACCTAGGGATTGGCGGAGAGCATGTATAGTCCCTTTATATAAAGGGAAGGAGGACAAAAGAGATTGTAAAAATTATAGAGGAATAAGTTTACTGAGTATACCAGGAAAAGTGTACGGTAGGGTTATTATTGACAGAATTAGAGGCAAGACAGAATGTAGGACTGCAGATGAGCAAGGAGGTTTCAGAGTGGGTTTACCTGGAGAGAGTTCCGGGGATCAACGCCCCCGTGGCCCGGTCTGTGACCAGGCCTCCTTAGGTCAGTGTCCCAGGATGCGACCCACACCAGTCGACTAACACCCAAGTACCCATTTTACTGATGGGGAACATAGACAACAGGTGGAAAGAAACACGTCCAATGTTCTACTCTGGCTGGGAATCGAACCCAGGCCCTCACCGTGTGAAGCGAGAGCGTTAACCACCAGGCCACCAGGGTAGGGGATGTGTAGATCTAGCGTTTACATTGAAGCATATATGTGAACAGTATTTAGATAAAGGTAGGGAAGTTTTTATTGCATTTATGGATTTAGAAAAGGCATATGATAGAGTGGATAGAGGAGCAATGTGGCAGATGTTGCAAGTATATGGAACAGGTGGTAAGTTACTAAATGCTGTAAAGAGTTTTTTTTTTTGAGGATAATGATGCTCAGATTAGGGTGTGTAGAAGAGAGGGAGACTACTTCCCGGTAAAAGTAGGTCTTAGACAGGGATGTGTAATGTCACCATGGTTGTTTAATATATTTATAGAAGGGGTTGTAAAAGAAGTAAATGCTAGGGTGTTCGGGAGAGGTGTGGGATTAAATTATGGAGAATCAAATACAAAATGGGAATTGATACAGTTACTTTTTGCTGATGATATTGTGCTTATGGGAGATTCTAAAGAAAAATTGCAAAGGTTAGTGGATAAGTTTGGGAGTGTGTGTAAAGGTAGAAAAGAGTAAGGTGATGAGGGTTTCAAATGATTTAGATAAAGAAAAAATTGGATATTAAATTGGGGAGGAGGAGTATGGAAGTGAATGTTTTCAGATACTTGGAAGTTGACGTGTCAGCGGATGGATTTATGAAGGATGAGGTTAATCATAGAACTGATGAGGGAAAAAAGGTGAGTGGTGCGTTGAGGTATATGTGGAGACAAAAAACGTTATCTATGGAGGCAAAGAAGGGAATGTATGAAAGTATAGTACTACCAACACTCTTATATTGGTATGAAGCTTGGGTGGTAAATGCTGCAGCGAGGATGCGGTTGGAGGTGGTGATGTCCTGTCTATGGGCAATGTGTGGTGTAAATATTATGCAGAAAATTCGAAGTGTGGAAATTAGGAGAAGGTGTGGAGTTAATAAAAGTATTAGTCAGAGTGCTGAAGAGGGGATGTTGAGGTGGTTTGATCATTTAGAGAAAATGGATCAAAGTAGAATGACATGGAAAGCATATAAATCTGTAGGGGAAGGAAGGAGGGGTAGGGGTCGTCCTCAAAAAGGTTGGAAGAAGGGGGTAAAGGAGGTTTTGTGGGGGAGGTGCTTGGACTTCCTGCAGGCGTGCGTGAGTGCGTTCGATAGGAGTGAATAGAGACGAATGGTGTTTGAGACCTGACGAGCTGTTGGAGTGTGAGCAGGGTAATATTTAGTGAAGGGATTCAGGGAAACCGGTTATTTTTATATATCCGGACTTGAGTCCTGGAAATGGGAAGTACAATGCCTACACTTTAAAGAAGGGGTTTGGGATATCGGCAGTTTGGGGGAATATGTTGTGTCTCTTTATACATATGTGCTTCTAAACTGTTGATTATGTGTGATTGTGTGAGTGAGGTGAAAGTGTTGAATGATGAAAGTATTTTCTTTTTGGGGATTTTATTTCTTTTTGGGTCACCCTGCCTCGGTGGGAGACGGCCGACTTGTTAATATATATATATATATATATATATATATATATATATATATATATATATATATATATATATATATAATGTGTATATATGTGTGTGTGTGTTCATCTAATTTTTGTTGCAGGGGTCGATTCATAACTCCTAGCTCCGCCTCTTCACTGGTCGCTACTATGCCATGCTCTCCCTGCTCCATGAACTTTATCATACCTCTTCTTGAAGCTATGTATAGTACTTGCCTGCACTACCTCACTTTCTAGACCATTCCACTTACTGATGACACTGAGACTGATGAAATACTTCCTAACATCCCTGTGACTTATCTGAGTCACAGGGATGTTAGGTAGCAATGAAGAAAGCAATGTTAGGAAGCTAATTTGGTTATCTAAAAAATCTCTGACATTACTCTAACACCACAAGACTCTGAAAAGGCAATAAATGACATGCCAATGCACTCTGCCCCAGGCCCAGACTCATGGAACTCCGTGTTCACCAAGAACTGCAAGAAGCCCCTGTCACATGCCTTCAGCATTCTATGGAGAGGGAACATGGACACAGGGGTCATCCCACACTAACTAAAAACAACAGACATAGCTCCAGAGAACTTCAGATCGACAGCACTAATATCCCATATTATTAAAATCTTTGAAAGGGTTCTAAGAAGCAGGATCGCCCATGAATTACACAACCCAATGCAGGAGCAGGTCGCTCCTGTCTGTCCCAGCTACTGGACCACTATGACAAGGTCTTGGGTGCAATAGTGGTTAAAATTCAGATGTACTATACACAGACTTTGCAAAAGCCTATAACAGTTGTGACCATGGAGAAACAGTGCAAAAATGAGTGATATAGGAATAACAGGAAAAGTTGGTAGATGGATCTATAAGTATCTAACAAACAGAACACAGAGTAATAGAAACAGAGTAAAGTCCGAGGTAGCTACGGTGAAAAGCTCTTTTCCACAAGGCACAGTACTCACTCCCACCCTATTCCTCATTCTCATATATGACATAGGCAGAGATGTAATGTGAAGGACCTGGGTGTGATGTCAGAGGATCTCGCCTTCAAAGGCCACAACAACGTATCTTCCCCATTTGCTAGAAAAATGATAGAATGGATAATGAGAACCTTCAAAGCTAGGGACGTCAAACCCATGATGATTCTCTTCAAATCGTTTGTACTCTTTAGGCTGGAATACTGCTGTACAATAACTTCCTCCTTCAAGGCAGGCAAAATTGCTGACCTGGAGAGTGTACAAAAAAAAACTTTCACGGCACACATAAATACGATGAGACACCTAAATTACTGGGAACGGTTGAAGTCCCTTGATTTCTTTCCCTGTAATGCAGGCGAGAGATACATGATATACACCTGAAAAATCCTAGAGGAATTAGTATTAAACTTGTACACGAAAACCACTCCCTATGAAAGCAAAAGACTCGGCAGGAGATGCAATACTTCCCAATGAAAAGCACGACTACACTGAGAGACAACACAATAAGTGTCAGGGGCCCAAGACTGTTCAACTACCTCCCAGCATACGTACGGGGGATTACCAATAGACCCCTGGCTGTCTTCAAGAAGGCACTGGACAAGCACCTAAAATCAGTACCTGATCAGCCAGGCTAAGGTTCGTACAACAGCTTGCGTGTGGCCAGCAGTAGCAGCCTGTCTGATCAGACCTTGATTCACCACGAGGCCTGGCCTCAAACCGGGCCGTGGGGGCGTTGACCACAGAAACCCTCAACAGGTATACTCCAGATAGCCACATCAAGAGGAAGGCAACAGCAAGGACCAGGTAATCAGGCTGGGGAAGGAAGATGGAGAGTTCACAAGAAACGACCAAGAAGTATGTGAGGAGCTCAACATGAGATTTAAGGAAGTATTTACAGTGGAGACAGAAAGGTCTCTGGGAAGTCAAAAGAGGGGGTACAACAACGAGGGATATACCAACAACTGCTGGATGAAATACGCACAACCGGAAAGGAGGTGAAGAAGCTGCTTGGTGAACTTGATACCTCAAAGGCGGTGGGACCAAACAACATCTTTCCGTGAGTCCTTAAAGGTTGGGGTGGGGGGGGAGAGGTACTCTGTGTGCCACTATCAACAATTTTCAACACATCCATTGAAACTGGGCAACTACCTGACGCAAATGTAGTCCCCTGTTTTAAAAAAGGAGACAGACACGACACACTAAACTACAGACCAGTATCACTGACGTGTATAGTATACAAAGTCATGGAGATTATCGGAAGGATACAGGCTTATAAACGACAACCAATAAGGATTCTGTGAAGGGATGTCCTGTGTCACAAACCTACTGGAGTTTTATGGCAAGGTAACGAAAGTAAGACATGGAGAAGGGTGGGCTGATTGCATTTTCTTGGAGTGCATGCAATAAGGCTTTCGACACAGTTCCTCTCAAGAGATTAGGACAAAAGCTGGAGGACCAGGCACGCACAGTAGGGATGGCACTGCAATAGAGGAGACAGGGAGGCAACACCGAGTTACGATACATGACGAGATATCAGGGTGGGCGCCTTTTATGAGCAGGGGTTCCACAGGGGTCAGTCCTACTACCAGTGCTGTTTTTGGATTATATGAATGACATGACGGAAGGGATAGACCCAGAAGTGTTTGTTTGCAGATGATATGAAGTTAATCGGATGAGGATCAGGCAGATCTACAAAGAGACCTGGAGAGGCTGCAAGCCAGGTCCAGTAACTGGCTTCTTGAATTTAACCCCGCCAAAAACAGTCATGAAGACTGGGGAAGGGCAAAGACGACCACAGACAAAGTACAGGCTAGCTGGCCAAAGACTTCAAACCTCACTCAAGGAAAAGGGTCTTGGGGTAAGTATAATAACGAGAAAATCTCCCGAGTTGCAAATCAACCAGATAACTACTGCAGCATACAGGCGCCTGGCAAACCTGAGAATAACGTTCCGATATCTCAGTATGGAATCTTTCAAGACCCTGTACACCGTGTACGTCAGGCCCATACTTGAGTATGTAGCACAAATTTGGAACCCACACCTGGTCAAGCACGTCAAGAAATTAGAGAATGTGCAAATGTTTGCAACAAGACTAGTTCCCTGGCTAAGGAATATGCCCTACGAAGAAAGGTTAAAGGAAATCGGCCTGACGAGGAATTGACAACGTGGATAGAGACAAGTGTTTCCAGAGATGGACACAGAAACAAGAGGTCACAATTGGACGTTGAGGACTCAGATGAATCAAAGAGATGTTAGGAAACATTTATTTAGTCATAGAGTTGTCAGGAAGTGGAATAGTCTGGCAAGTGACGTAGTGAAAGCAGGAGCCATACGTAGTTTTAAGACAAGGTATGATAAAGCTCATGGAGGAGGGAGAGAGGGGACTCAGCAGCAATCAGTGAAGAGGCAGGGCCAGGAGCTATTACTCGACCCCTGCAACCACAACCAATTGAGTACAAATAGGTAAACACAGAAGGCATCAGCTAGTCAGCACTATTAACAAGCACTACCCCATTGCAATATGCTCAGTGCACATCAGTCATTACACAATAAAAAGCAATGGAATTCAGCAGCGTTATGCATGTACGGTAGCACAATACACCGTCTCAGAGCAGTGTATTGCATTGTAGAAAACAGTGATTGCTGTCCGTAACTCAGGTCTCAATACAAGACTAAACCTAAACAATTAAAGACAAACAGTCAAAAAACAGGTATTTTTCTTACACACTGTTGCAACCCCTGAATGGGTTGCAATATATATCATTCGCTGCCTGACCACGGTAGAGTGCGGTTGTGCTCAGCACCCCTCTGCTGTTTTCAGGCGAGCTACCTCATTTCGTCACTCAACCTTTGAGTAGTGAGGACGTGAGCTGCTCATTTTCCAACATGGCGCTGCATAGCAACAGGCGCATCAACACTGCGTTGAGTTGACCCGTGGGGCTGTCACGGGAGCCACGATGGATTTGTTACTACCGGCGATTATCCGTGATACCTACGGTATCGCAAATGAAGAGATATGTGGTGTAGCACTTAATGGGACGACACGGATCTTCGTTAAAATGACGTCAGCAAATGTCTACGAAGCAGTGGTGGATAAGTATCAAGAGACAATTATAGCCGTCAATTCAGCTGTATCAGTACGTCTTCATGATGTATCAAGACACTATACATGGGTAAAAATCAGGAATGTGCCTTTTGAGGCGACTGATTTTGTTATAAAAGATGAACTACGTAATTATGGTACGGTTCATATGGCCTCTGCAGGTCGGTGGGCCGCTGGACCTTATGCTGGAAGTTTGGAGGGAACATATTCAGTCAAAATGACCTTACGCCATCCCATACCGTCCTATATTATGTTGCAAGCATTTCGAACTCAAGTATATGTAACATATGCGGGGCAACGTCGTACGTGTCGGCTGTGTGGGTCGTATGACCACATAGCGGCACAGTGTGGTAAGCGTCGTGGGAATCTCCAAATATCGCAACAGCAACAATCGGAAGAGGTCGAGGAAGTTGAGGGACGAGAACAGTCTTATGCTAACCCGTCTCGACAACGGACATCTTGGAGTGAAGAGGTAGAAAAAGCACAGGAGAATGCAAAACAGCGAGAAGATTCACCGTCACTTGACATAAATAAATATTTGAAGAGACTCTGCCCACTATGGGGGAGGAGGATGTAGCGGCGTCTTTAGTGAAGGCACTGGATGTTTTGTTAGACGAGTCGATCGTCAACCGTGTGGAGGATCCAGGTGCAATTTTGGGATCGGTTGAGCATCATGGTGAGGCGACGGATGAAAGCATTGAGTCTAGTGTGTCGCATGGTATGATGGTGAATGTAGCAGAGGTGGAGGTGCATCACGTTAGTACTACAGAAATCCCAATGTAGGTGGAGGGTAGGACGCGAAAGCGAACTGCGACCCCATCGGACTCAGACGACGTGCTTACTCCTGCCCAAAGGCCAGGAAAAAAGTCTTGGGCGGATGTACAGAGGAAAGGGAACAGTGAATCCACGAAACAAGAGTTTATCAAGGTGATTCCCAAAAAAGGGGGGAGGGATAGAGGTGTTGTAAAATGTGTAAGTGAAAAGTCTATACCTAGAACGAAAGGAAAATCCAATTAATTGACTTTAAGGTTTTGACAATAAATATTAACGGTTTGAGATCTGAGCGGAAGCGAAAGTGGTTTAATGAATTTTTGGTGCGTCTAGATGTGGATGTGGTATTTATCCAAGAACACAATTACAGAATTGGATATGAGTTAGTAATGGACGGTTACGATGTGTATATGGAATATGCGACGAGGTTAAAAGGGGGCGTCGCCATTCTGGTAAAGGAAAATAGCCCGTTTGTAGTACGCCATAGTGAAAGGGGGGAGGGGAGAGTGATTAGGGTGGATGGTTTATGGGGTAGAGTACACATAAGTTTTGTATGTGTATATGGGCCGGCCGAGGGAGATGTACGACTTAAAACTCATTTTGTACAAGATGTATTAGTATATTATCTACGTAGTTTACCAAATGTAGCGATAATAGGGGAAGACTGGAATTGTGTAATACGACGAAAAGATGTGGAGCCTCGAGGAGCGGGTTGTTGCTTGGGGTTCCTGGGAGATTTATTGACGAGTGTGGGTTTAATGGATGTGTGTGTGGGGGGGGGGTGGCATGGTGGAGCATACTTTCGTTAGACGAGATTATGCGGCGAGATTGGATAGAATGTACGTGTCTTGTGCGGTTACTGTGCGGAGAGTGAGTGTGATAAATGTGTTTTTTTCGGATCATAGAGGAGTTGTAATGGATGTAGATATTGAGGGTGTGCCTAGGAGGGGTCCATCATTTTGGAAATTAAATGTAAAGTTATTGAAGAGAGAGGAAAGTCGTTTGTCTTTTGGGCATATGTGGGAACGCCTTGTGGTTGAAGCACCTGGAGATGTGGCTTTGGTTAATTGGTGGGAAACGATAGCCAAACAGCGAATTAAGGAATATTATATTAGTCAAGGGGTGAGATATAATCAGTTACAGTATGGTTTCCAACGATATTTAGAGGGGCAGTTGCGCGACTGCTATGTACAAGCGAATGCTAATTATCTTGTTATAGAAATTGAAAGAATTAAGGAGCAACTACGAAATTTACAAAACGAAAGGTTTGATGGGGAAAGGCTTAAGGGTGGAATCGAAGAGGTTTTGCGGGGAGATCGGCCGTTGGCGTGTGTGTTGAGGAATCAACACAGACGTCGCAAAGCAATGGAGTTAATGGGGTTGAATGTTCAGGTAGGTATGCAGGGGTATAGAGTGAATCAGGTGTTGACGACGACGGAGGGTATGAGTGGGTATATTGATGCTTGGGTTAAATTGAAAACGCGAAGTGTTGGAATAAGTGAAATTGCATTGCAGTCAATCGGTAGGTTTGTGCGTTGTGAGCTGGAGGAGCATGATCGTTTGATGTTGGGAGGGCCGATAACGGAGTGTGAGACTTGGGAGGCTTTATCTGGGGCACAATTGGGTAAGGCGCCAGGAATTGATGGGTTGCCCAGCGACTTTTATCTTCAAAATTGGAACGTTTTAAAGGGGTTTTTGGTACGTTTATTCAATATAATGAAGCGGGATGGGGTTTTAGGGGAACAACAAAGGTTGGCCATTAACGGTTAACGATTATCGTGCAATCTCGTTATTATGTGGGGACTATAAAATTTTTGGAAGGATCTTGGCTAACAGAATAAAAAAAGTCCTGGGCAAAGTGATTGACAAGGGACAATATGGGGTGCCGGGCAGGTCTATGTATGAAGGTCACGGTATGATTAGAAGTTTTATTGAAGAAAGAGTGAGTTTGGGAGGGGGGGGGGTATTGGCTATAGATTGGGAGGCGGCATATGATAGTGTGGAACGGGAGACGTTATGGAAGATCATGAGATGGCAGGGGTTTGGGGCGTAAATTATATCATGGGCCAAATTAATGTATCAGGAGGCAACCTTGCGTGTGCAGGTGAATGGGAGGTTGGGAGATCGAATTCCGATGGGAAGGGGTTTGCGTCAAGGTTGTCCCCTTTCACAAATTTTTTTTGCCTCTTTTCAAGATCCCTTTTATAGAGGGATAAGGGTTTTATTGGAAGCAAAGGGGATGGGTAATGTAAGGGATGGGGGAGGGGGCATTGTTGGATATGTCGACGATACGACGATTTTGGTGAGAGAAAACATGGATTTGATTCGGGTAGAAAAGTTAGTGAAAGTTTTTGAAAAGGCTACTGGCATGACGATCAACATGGGGAAAACGAAGTATATGAATCTTGGAAAAGGGTCACGTGAGGAAGGAATGGTTGCTGAAAGGTGGGAAAGGGTGGACCAAATAAAGATATGTGGGATCGTTTATGTAAATGATATCAAGTTAGCACAACAAATAAATTCCGTGGGTATCGTTGATAGTGTTCTGAAGCGCCTCAGTGGTTTAAGAGCTACTAATTTAAGTTTGCAACAAAGGGTGATAACAACGAATGTGCTATTATATAGTAAACTATGGCATGTTACAGTAATATTTCCGATATTTCGTTGTGAGTTAAAAAGGTTACAAAAAAGTGTTTTTAGATTCATTTGGGGAACAGGGAGCGAATGGTTAAGTAGAGCGGTTGTCACACTCCCGGTTGGCCGTGGAGGGCTGGGTCTTGTAGATGTCGAAAAGAGGATAATAAGTATGTATTTAAAACATAGTTATAAGCGGGAGGGGGGGGGGTGAAAGAAGACGGTCTTCATAGGATACACCAGGATATGCGACGGTGGTGGGGGGGGGTAGGGAGTTCATGATATGTGAGGCAATGTTACGGGTCTTCATAAACGTGAGGGATCCTTCACATATTAAATTGAAAAATCTTGATAGGGTAGATGGTAAGGCTGTGGTAGCGGCGGTAGAAGGAGTTTATCCGATGTATGATTGGCGTAATATTTGGGGGCGTTTAAACAAATTGCGTTTAAAACCTAAAGTCAGAGAAGTTATGTATAGATTTTTACATGGAATCTTGCCGTCAGGAATGGTTTTATTCTATAAGAGAATACGAGAGGATGGGGAATGCAAGGATTGTGGAGGATTGGCGACTATTTATCATACGGTGTATTTTTGCGATTGTATTGAACTTATAAGGGTTTGGATGGGTAAGGTTTTAAGGTTAGTGGGGGGAGGGGTTTTGCAGGTCTTGAGGGTTTTAAGTTTAGATATAACTGGGGTGAATAAAAGGGTTGAGAATGCGATTGGGTATATGATTACTGATTATATATATATATGATGTGGGCTATGAGGGAGGCGGACGTGCGTGCAAGAATTAATGCGTTGGCAGCAACTTTCTATAGGACACAGTGTAGAAATAAAGGGGTGCATGGAGGGAGATGGGAGAGAGATTTTAGTGAGGGTTATCGAAATTTCACATTAAGGGATTTATGGGATTTGCAAAGTGGGTAAGGGGATACAACGGGCTATTTTCCTAGACATGGGAGTGAGCATGGAGAGCTGTTTATATGGATGTATAATTGAGTTTTGATATCTAGGGGCAATAGGGTTATTGCCCCGAGGGTTTCAGGTACTACACAGTTATCATTTGGAGATGTGTTGCACTACGATTGCATATTATCATTTTTCATGTATAAATCATTTCAAGGACTTTATGATGAAAATTTTCAATGAGGCTCAAATATGTTATAGGTGTCTTTAATGATTTTGATTCAATTGTAAACGGTAAAAAACATAAAAAAAAAAATATGTGATTCCTAGCATAAGCAATTGGTTCTTATTTATGTTTATATTTTATGCTGTGTTACAGTGTGCTTTTCAGTAATATTATATTACATGTAACTAATTGCATCATTTTTTTCTTTGTTTTTGCTGAGATGTAAAATATCACATCGTAGTTTTGTTTTGTTATATTGGATGTTTTTATTGTGACTTTTAGTATTATCCCGTTTCCTTCTTTGTATCCTAAATACCTATGTATGTTAAGATCTCGTGATAATCGCCTAAATTAATGTTTGAGTATCGTGGTGCTCTGTTGGGCACCTGTGATCTTAGATTTAGTCTTGCATACGTGTTTGTTGACAGGTAGAAACCTCACCTAGTATGTGCCTGATGTAGTCTCATGTAGTGTAACGTGTGTGCTTGTGTATGTGTGTCATTGTGTGTTTGTTTTTTTTATCTCTGTTTTATTGTACAATCTTCATAATTTTCAGTGTTTGATGTTTGGAAATATGTAACCTTGTTAGAGATGTTCTTTAACAAATAAAACAATATCACTGTTACAAAAAACGCGATTCTAAAAGCTTAGAGATCTCCAGTGAATACTAGAAAGGACTGCCCTTCTAGCATCCAGCCTGTTACTGGGTTTTCGTAACAAGTAGTCAGTATCCTTGTCCAATTATCCATTAAAATTCAGTATTATTCAATAGTGCTTCAGGATTACAACTGGTAGGCTACTAACTAGAGAAATTAAAATTTAATAAATTTATTAAGTCTAGAGGTATATTATAAAATTAAATTAAATTAATCACAGTAATCAAAATAATATCACTTCTCTAGAGTTCAATATTATTGTGATGAAAGCACATATCACATTTATAATTCTTAAGTACCGTCTGGTACATTAACATTTAAAAAGATATTACAAATATGTACAAGTAAGTTTGTGTATGCGTGTAAGTGTTCTAAGTAGTTCACTATGTCTCACGACTCGACTAGACTTAAACAAGTGACTGAAAGTCCTCACATAAACTAACTTCTTGACCGACTGGCAACCAGAACAGTCTGCTTGAACAATGAAAAGAATGCTAAGCCCAATAGCCATATAACAAGCGACTGCGACACAATCAGGATAGGGACCATCAGCAGATCCTCCACAAAAGTTACAAAACTCCCATACTACTGAATCTAAGTTTAGCATAGGAAAAACCCTCACTGTGACAATACACAGAAACCAGTACAAAATTAGGTCAGAAGCTATAGCTAAGGACCTGAGAAGCTCAGAGTGTCTATGTGACACACAACCTCAGTACAACGTCGAAAATCACGAAGTCTATACAATGTTCTGTGAGCAGAGTTCTACAGAACTAACAAGAATAATGAGACAGACAATCTGTCCAACCACAAAGAGAGTCTAGAGCAGACTAAAAACTTAACAAGAGGTGAGGACACCCCCCCCCTCGATCACGTGATAGCCCCGTGGACAGCACAGCTCAGAAGCCGGCAGTATAACGAGCGACAAGCGATAATTACAGTAGTTTGACAATCAAGACTTGAACTGAGCACATATTATGTACATCCTAACAACATAAGTCAAATAAGAATATAAAGCAATATATTTACGATTTAGCTATTATCGCAAATATAAGCAATATAAAATTATATGAAAAAGATAATATACATTATATATATACATAATAATCATTTTTTTTATATTTTATTTAAAACATGACATTACAAAATAATATATAAAACTCATTTAAATTAACACAATCCTACCTACAGCTAACATTACACACCACACTTACAACTCCGTGTGGGTACACCCCCCTTCCTGCTCCCTCACCCTATCACTTAACCCAAACCTGTTGGAGCTACTCAACAGAATTACATGATATGAACAACACTTTTATATACACATCCCTTGAAAATGGTACTGAATAATCGATTCCAGACCATGCAATTCATTGCACTGAACATATTATACAGACATATTACCCCCCCCCCCCTAGTGGTTATCCAACCACCCCACTATTTACAACCTAACAGGCTAACAATGAATGTTGCCTAATCTAATGTCACACAGCAATGATCAAAACAATAATTTATGTAATTGTCCTATTGGTTCAATTACATAACAATATGTATTACACATTATTATTATTATAATCAAAAAGAAGCGCTAAGCCACAAGGGCTATACAGCTATGTAGTACACAACAATGGTGATATAGAAAAGTCACAAAGACATACAAAATGACTACAAAGCCATATGTTTTTTTATTTTATTTTATTTAAAACAGTGCGATACAAATGACAGAAATATATTAAAAGATACACGACAAAAGATTACTGCACTAGAATCTCACTTAACCCGAGACCTAATAACGACACCATACAGTACAGTGGTAATACACACTCACACACACCACACCGTATGTTACAGTGGTAATACACTCTCACACACACCACACCGTATGTTACAGTGGTAATACACTCTCACACACCACACCGTCACACACTCACACACACCACACCGTATGTTACAGTGGTAATACACACTCACACACACCACACCGTATGTTACAGTGGTAATACACACTCACACACACCACACCGTATGTTACAGTGGTAATACACTCTCACACACAACACACCGTATGTTACAGTGGTAATACACACTCACACACAACACACCGTATGTTACAGTGGTAATACACACTCACACACAACACACCGTATGTTACAGTGATAATACACTCTCACACACAACACACCGTATATTACAGTGGTAATACACTCTCACACACAACACACCGTATATTACAGTGATAATACACTCTCACACACAACACACCGTATATTACAGTGATAATACACTCTCACACACAACACACCGTATATTACAGTGATAATACACTCTCACACACAACACACCGTATATTACAGTGATAATACACTCTCACACACAACACACCGTATATTACAGTGGTAATACACTCTCACACACAACACACCGTATATTACAGTGATAATACACTCTCACACACAACACACCGTATATTACAGTGGTAATACACTCTCACACACAACACACCGTATATTACAGTGATAATACACTCTCACACACAACACACCGTATATTACAGTGATAATACACTCTCACACACAACACACCGTATATTACAGTGATAATACACTCTCACACACAACACACCGTATATTACAGTGGTAATACACTCTCACACACAACACACCGTATATTACAGTGATAATACACTCTCACACACAACACACCGTATATTACAGTGGTAATACACTCTCACACACAACACACCGTATATTACAGTGATAATACACTCTCACACACAACACACCGTATATTACAGTGGTAATACACTCTCACACACAACACACCGTATATTACAGTGATAATACACTCTCACACACAACACACCGTATATTACAGTGGTAATACACTCTCACACACAACACACCGTATATTACAGTGGTAATACACTCTCACACACAACACACCGTATATTACAGTGATAATACACTCTCACACACAACACACCGTATATTACAGTGGTAATACACTCTCACACACAACACACCGTATATTACAGTGGTAATACACTCTCACACACAACACACCGTATATTACAGTGATAATACACTCTCACACACAACACACCGTATATTACAGTGGTAATACACTCTCACACACAACACACCGTATATTACAGTGATAATACACTCTCACACACAACACACCGTATATTACAGTGGTAATACACTCTCACACACAACACACCGTATATTACAGTGGTAATACACTCTCACACACAACACACCGTATATTACAGTGGTAATACACTCACACACACAACACACCGTATATTACAGTGGTAATACACTCTCACACACAACACACCGTATATTACAGTGGTAATACACTCTCACACACAACACACCGTATATTAAAGTGGTAATACACTCTCACACACAACACACCGTATATTACAGTGATAATACACTCTCACACACAACTCACCGTATATTACAGTGGTAATACACTCTCACACACAACACACCGTATATTACAGTGGTAATACACTCTCACACACAACACACCGTATGTTACATTGGTATTACACTCACACACAACACACCGTATATTACAGTGGTAATACACTCACACAACACACCGTATATTACAGTGGTAATACACTCTCACACATAACACACCGTATATTACAGTGGTAATACACACTCACACACAACACACCGTATATTACAGTGGTAATACACTCTCACACACAACACACCGTATATTACAGTGGTAATACACTCTCACACACAACACACCGTATATTACAGTGATAATACACTCACACACACAACACACCGTATATTACAGTGGTAATACACTCTCACACACAACACACCGTATATTACAGTGATAATACACTCTCACACACAACACACCGTATATTACAGTGGTAATACACTCTCACACACAACACACCGTATATTACAGTGGTAATACACTCTCACACACAACACACCGTATATTACAGTGATAATACACTCTCACACACAACACACCGTATATTACAGTGGTAATACACTCTCACACACAACACACCGTATATTACAGTGGTAATACACTCTCACACACAACACACCGTATATTACAGTGATAATACACTCTCACACACAACACACCGTATATTACAGTGGTAATACACTCTCACACACAACACACCGTATATTACAGTGGTAATACACTCACACACAACACACCGTATATTACAGTGGTAATACACTCTCACACACAACACACCGTATATTACAGTGATAATACACTCTCACACACAACACACCGTATATTACAGTGATAATACACTCTCACACACAACACACCGTATATTACAGTGGTAATACACTCTCACACACAACACACCGTATATTACAGTGATAATACACTCTCACACACAACACACCGTATATTACAGTGATAATACACTCACACACAACACTATACAATACAGTGGTATTGTTTTATTTGTTAAAGAACATCTCTAACAAGGTTACATATTACCAAACATCAAACACTGGAAATTATGAAGATTGTACAATAAAACAGAGATAAAAAAAAAAAAAAACACGCACAATGACACACATACACAAGCACACACGTTACACTACATGAGACTACATCAGGCACATACTAGGTGAGGTTTCTACCTGTCAACAAACACGTATGCAAGACTTAATCTAAGATCTCAGGTGCTTAACAGAGCATCACGATACTCAAAACATTAATTTAGGCGATTATCACGAGATCTTAACATACATAGGTATTTAGTATTCAAAGAAGGAAACGGGATAATACTAAAAGTCACTATAAAAACATCCAATATAACAAAACAAAACTACGATGTGATATTTTACATCTCAGCAAAACAAAGAAAAATAATGCAAACTAGTTACATGTAATATAATATTACTGAAAAGCACACTGTAACACAGCATAAAATATAACATAAAATAAAAACCAATTGCTTATGCTAGGAAACACTTTTTACCACTTACAATTGAATCAAAATCATTAAAGACACCTATAACATATTTGAGTCTCATTGAAAATTTTCATCATAAAGTCCTTGAAATGATTTATACATGATTAAAAAATATGCAATCGTAGTGCTACACCTTTCTAAATGATAACTGTGTAGTTGCTGAAACCCTCGGGGCAATAACCCTATTGCCTCTAGATATCAAAACTCAATTATACATCCATATAAACAGCTCTCCATGCTCACTCCCATGTCTAGGAAAATAGCCCGTTGTATCCCCTTACCCACTTTGCAAATCCCATAAATCCCTTAATGTGAAATTTCGATAACCCTCACTAAAATCTCTCTCCCATCTCCCTCCATACACCCCTTTATTTCTACACTGTGTCCTATAAAAAGTTGCTGCCAACGCATTAATTCTTGCACGCACGTCCGCCTCCCTCATAGCCCACATCATATATATATAATCCGTAATCATATACCCAATCGCATTCTCAACCCTTTTATTCACCCCAGTTATATCTAAACTTAAAACCCTCAAGACCTGCAAACCCCCTCCCCCCACTAACCTTAAAACCTTACCCATCCAAACCCTTATAAGTTCAATACAATCGCAAAAATACACCGTATGATAAATAGTCGCCAATCCTCCACAATCCTTGCATTCCCCATCCTCTCGTATTCTCTTATAGAATAAAACCATTCCTGACGGCAAGATTCCATGTAAAAATCTATACATAACTTCTCTGACTTTAGGTTTTAAACGCAATTTGTTTAAACGCCCCCATATATTACACCAATCATACATCGGATAAACTCCTTCTACCGCCACTACCAGAGCCTTACCATCTGCCCTATCAAGATATCTCAATTTAATACGTGAGTGATCCCTCACGTTTATGAAGACCCGTAACATTGCCTCACCTATCATGAACTCCCTACCCCCCCACCACCGTCGCATATCCTGATGTATCCTATGAAGACCGTCTTCTTTCGCCCCCTTCCCTCCCGCTTATAACTATGTTTTAAATACATACTTATTATCCTCTTTTCGACATCTATAAGACCCAGCCCTCCACGGCCAACCGGGAGTGTGACAACCGCTCTACTTAACCATTCGCTCCCTGTTCCCCAAATGAATCTAAAAACACTTTTTTGTAACCTTTTTAATTCACAACGAAGTATCGGAAATATTACCGTAACATGCCATAGTTTACTATATAATAGCACATTCGTTGTTATCACCCTTTGTTGCAAACTTAAATTAGCAGCTCTTAACCCACTAAGACGCTTCAGAACACTATCAACGATACGCACGGAATTTATTTGTTGTGCTGACTTGATATCATTTACATAAACGATCCCACATATCTTTATTTGGTCCACCCTTTCCCACCTTTCAGCTACCATTCCTTCCTCACGCGACCCTTTTCCAAGATTCATATACTTTGTTTTCCCCATGTTGATCGTCATGCCAGTAGCCTTTTCAAAAACTTTCACTAACTTTTCTACCCGAATCAAATCCATGTTTTCTCTCACCAAAATCGTCGTGTCGTCGACATATCCAACAATGCCCCCTCCCCCATCCCTTACATTACCCATCCCCTTTGCTTCCAATAAAACCCTTATCCCTCTATAAAAGGGATCTTGAAAACAAGCAAAAAAAATTTGTGAAAGGGGACAACCTTGACGCAAACCCCTTCCCATCTGAATCCGATCTCCCAACCTCCCATTCACCTGCACACGCAAAGATGCCTCCTGATACATTAATTTGGCCCATGATATAATTTCCGCCCCAAACCCCTGCCATCTCATTATCTTCCATAACGTCTCCCGTTCCACACTATCATATGCCGCCTCCCAATCTATAGCCAATACCCCCCCCCTCCTAATCTTACTCTTTCTTCAATAAAACTTCTAATCATACCGTGACCTTCATACATAGACCTGCCCGGCACCCCATATTGTCCCTTGTCAATCACTTTGCCCAGGACTTTTTTTATTCTGTTGGCCAAGATCCTTCCAAAAATTTTATAGTCCCCACATAATAACGAGATTGCACGATAATCTTTAACCGTTAATGGCTCGCCTTTAGGAACTAGGACGACCACAGCCAACCTTTGTTGTTCCCCTAAAACCCCATCCCGCTTCATGATATTGAATAAACGTACCAAAAACCCCTTTAAAACGTTCCAATTTTGAAGATAAAAGTCGCTGGGCAACCCATCTATTCCTGGCGCCTTACCCAATTGCGCCCCAGATAAAGCCTCCCAAGTCTCACACTCCGTTATCGGCCCTCCCAACATCAAACGATCATGCTCCTCCAGCTCACAACGCACAAACCTACCGATTGACTGCAATGCAATTTCACTTATTCCAACACTTTGCGTTTTCAATTTAACCCAAGCATCAATATACCCACTCATACCCTCCGTCGTCGTCAACACCTGATTCACTCTATACCCCTGCATACCTACCTGGATATTCAACCCCATTAACTCCATTGCTTTGCGACGTCTGTGTTAATTCCTCAACACACACGCCGACGGCCGATCTCCCCACAAAACCTCTTCGATTCCACCCTAAGCCTTTCCCCATCAAACCTTTCGTTTTGTAAATTTCGTAGTTTCTCCTTAATTCGTTCAATTTCTGCAACAGGATAATTAGCATTCGCTTGTACATAGCAGTCGCGCAACTGCCCCTCTAAATATCGTTGGAAACCATACTGTAACTGATTATATCTCACTCCCTGACTAATATAGTATTCCTTAATTCGCTTTTTGGCTATCCTTTCCCACCAATTAACCAAAGCCACATCTCCAGGTGCTTCAACCACAGGCCGTTCCCACATATGCCCAAAAGACAAACGACTTTCCTCTCTCTTCAATAACTTTACATTTAATTTCCAAAATGATGGACCCCTCCTAGGCACACCCGCAATATCTACATCCATTACAACTCCTCTATGATCCGAAAAAAACACATTTATCACACTCACTCTCCGCACAGTAACCGCACAAGACACGTACATTCTATCCAATCTCGCCGCATAATCTCGTCTAATGAAAGTATGCTCCACATTGCCACCCCCCCCCCACACACATCCATTAAACCCACACTCGTCAATAAATCTCCCAAAAACCCCAAGAAACAACCCGCTCCTCGAGGCTCCACATCTTTTCGTCGTATTACACAATTCCAGTCTCCCCCTATTATCGCTACATTTGGTAAACTACGTAGATAATATACTAATACATCTTGTACAAAATGAGTTTTAAGTCGTACATCTCCCTCGGCCGGCCCATATACACCTACAAAACTTATGTGTACTCTACCCCATAAACCATCCACCCTAATCACTCTCCCCTCCCCCCTTTCACTATGGCGTACTACAAACGGGCTATTTTCCTTTACCAGAATGGCGACGCCTCCTTTTAACCTCGTCGCATATTCCATATACACATCGTAACCATCCATTTCTAACTCATATCCAATTCTGCAATTGTGTTCTTGGATAAATACCACATCCACATCTAGACGCACCAAAAATTCATTAAACCTCTTTCGCTTCCGCTCAGATCTCAAACCGTTAATATTTATTGTCAAAACCTTAAAGTCAATTAATGGGATTTTCCTTTTGTTCTAGGTATAGACTTTTCACTTATACATTTTACACCTCTATCCCTCTCCCCTTTTTTGGGAATCACCTTGATAAACTCTTGTTTCGTGGATTCACTGTTCTCTTTCCTCTGTACATCCGCCCAAGACTTTTTCCCTGGCCTTTGGGCAGGAGTAAGCACGTCGTCTGAGTCTGATGGGGTCGCAGTTCGCTTCCGCGTCCTACCCTCCACCTGCATTGGGATTTCTTTAGTACTATCATGATGCACCTCCACTTCTGCTATATTCACCATCATACCATGCGACACACCAGACTCAATGCTTTCATCCGTCGCCTCACCATGATGCTCAATCGATCCCAAATTTGCACCTGGATCCTCCACACGGTTGACGATCGACTCGTCTAACAATACATCCAGTGCCTTCACTAAAGACGCCTCTACATCCTCGTCCCCCATAGTGGGCAGAGTCTCTTCAAATACTTTATTTATGTCCAGTGACGGTGATTCTTCTCGCTGTTTTGCATCCTCCAAAGCATTCTCCTGCGCTTTTTCTACCTCTTCACTCCAAGATGTCCGTTGTCGAGACGGGTGAGCATAAGACTGTTCTCGTCCCTCAACTTCCTCGACCTCTTCCGGTTGTTGCTGTTGCGATATTTGGAGATTCCCACGACGCTTACCACACTGTGCCGCTATGTGGTCATACGACCCACGCAGCCGACACGTACGACGTTGCCCCGCATATGTTACATATACTTGAGTTCGAAATGCTTGCAACATAATATAGGACGGTATGGGATGGCGTAAGGTCATTTTGACTGAATATGTTCCCACCAAACTTCCAGCATAAGGTCCAGCGGCCCACCGACCTACAGAGGCCATATGAACCGTACCATAATTACGTAGTTCATCTTTTACAACAAATTCATTCGCCTCAAAAGGCACATTCCTTATTTTAACCCATGTGTAGTGTCGTGATACATCATGAAGACGTACTGATACAGCTGAATTGACGGCTATAATGGTCTCTTGATACTTATCCACCACCGCTTCATAAACATTTGCTGACGTCATTTTAACGAAGATCCGTGTCGTCCCATTAAGTGCTACACCACATATCTCTTCATTTGCGATACCGTAGGTATCACGGATAATCGCCGGTAGTAACAAGTCCATCCTGGCTCCGGTGACAGCCCCACGGGTCAACTCAACGCAAACAGTGTTGATGCGCCTGTGGCTATGCAGCGCCATGTTGGTAAATGAGCAGCTCACGTCCTCACTACTCAAAGGTTGTGACGAACTGATGGTAGCTCGCCTGAAAACAGCAGAGGGGTGCAGAGCACAACCGCACTCCACAGTGGTCAGGCAGCGAATTTAATAATCATTGTAACCCATTCAGGGGTTGCAACACACTGTAATGTATAGTGTTGTGTGTGAGAGTGTATTATCACTGTAATATACGGTGTGTTGTGTGTGAGAGTGTATTATCACTGTAATATACGGTGTGTTGTGTGTGAGAGTGTATTACCACTGTAATATACGGTGTGTTGTGTGTGAGAGTGTATTATCACTGTAATATACGGTGTGTTGTGTGTGTGAGTGTATTACCACTGTAATATACGGTGTGTTGTGTGTGAGAGTGTATTATCACTGTAATATACAGTGTGTTGTGTGTGTGAGTGTATTATCACTGTAATATACGGTGTGTTGTGTGTGAGAGTGTATTACCACTGTAATATACGGTGTGTTGTGTGTGAGAGTGTATTACCACTGTAATATACGGTGTGTTGTGAGTGTATTATCACTGTAATATACGGTGTGTTGTGTGTGAGAGTGTATTATCACTGTAATATACGGTGTGTTGTGTGTGAGAGTGTATTATCACTGTAATATACAGTGTGTTGTGTGTGTGAGTGTATTATCACTGTAATATACGGTGTGTTGTGTGTGAGAGTGTATTACCACTGTAATATACGGTGTGTTGTGTGTGAGAGTGTATTACCACTGTAATATACGGTGTGTTGTGAGTGTATTATCACTGTAATATACGGTGTGTTGTGTGTGAGAGTGTATTATCACTGTAATATACGGTGTGTTGTGTGTGAGTGTATTATCACTGTAATAAACGGTGTGTTGTGTGTGAGAGTGTATTACCACTGTAATATATGGTGTGTTGTGTGTGAGAGTGTATTACCACTGTAATATACGGTGTGTTGTGTGTGAGAGTGTATTATCACTGTAATATACGGTGTGTTGTGTGTGAGAGTGTATTATCACTGTAATATACGGTGTGTTGTGTGTGAGAGTGTATTACCACTTTACTGACATTACTTTACTGACATGATATGTGTAGTACATATATTGTATGTTAAAGGTGGTTATGGTTTTAGTCGTGTATGAAAATTTCAACTTTAGTAATCTTGTGATGATGTACATTTGTATGTTGTTTTTGTTGTGATAGGACATGTCAGGTATTCATTTTATATTGTTAAACTATGTAAAGTTTCTTTTTGGTGTGTTGTCGTTGGGTACAATGGCTTGGCGGCAACTATTAATGACTGTTATACATTAGTGAGGTTTGCCTCAGCATGTATTGTTTGTTATAACAAGATGTTATAATACTTGTTCCCGCCAGGAATAACCTGGTACTAGTAGCACAAAAGAATGTTTTGTATTCCTGTACTTGATTATGCATCATTTGTACTTTTATAAGGTTTCTAATAAAAATATAAAAAAAAAGTTCAAGTCTTGATTGTCTAACTACTGTAATTATCGCTCTTTGCTCGTTAGACTGCTGGCTTCTCGTTGTTGCTGGGCAGCAACCCACGGAGCTATCACGTGATCGAGGGGGGGTGTCCTCACCTCGCCTAAAGTATTCAGTCTGGTCTAGAGTCTCTTGGTGGTTGGACAGATTGTCTGTCTCATTATTCTTGTTAGTTCTGTAAAACTCTGCTCACAGAACATTGTATAGAATTAGTGATTTTCGACGTTGTACTAAGGTTGTGTGTCTCATAGACACTCGAAACATCTCAGGTCCTGTTCTTTAGCTTCTCACCTAACTTGTACTGGTATCTGTGTATTATCACAGTCGGGGATTTTCTTATGCTGAACTTAAATTCAGTAGTATGGGAGTTTTGTGACTTTTGTGGAGGATCTGCAGATGGTCCCTACTTAGTGTCGTTATATTATCTCCTTGTTCCTGATACTGTGTTGCAGTTGCTTGTTATATTGCTATTGGGTTTAGCATACTTTTTGTTGTTCAAGCAGACTGTTCTGATCGCCAGTTGGTCAAGAAGTTAGTTTATGTGAGGACTTTGTTAGTCACTTGTTTAAGTCTAGTTGAGTCGTGAGACATAGCGAACTACTTAGAGCACTTACACACATACATACTTGTACATATTTGTAATATCTTATTAAATGTTAATGTACCAGACGGTACTTAAGAATTATAAATGTGATGTGTGCTTTCAGCACAATAATATTGTACTTGAGAGAAGTGATATTGTTTTGAATACTGTGAATAATTTAATTTAATTTAATTTGATAATATACCTCTAGACTTAATAAATTTATTAAATTTTAATTTCTCTAGTTAGTAGCCTACCAGTTGTAATCCTGAAGCACTATTGAATAATACTGAATTCTAATGGATAATTGGACAAGGATACTGACTAATTGTTACGAAAACCCAGTAACAGGCTGGTTGCTAGAAGGGTAGTCCTTTCTAGTATTCACTGGAGATCTCTAAGCTTTTAGAATCGCGTTTTTTGTAACACACACATATTTCCTTTACAGTATTTAGAGAGCTATATAACCAGGAGAGTTGTAATGAGCAAGAGAGTAGAGAGCCACTCACTATATTAGGTTTTCCACCTGAAGGTGGACTAGTGAGTACGGGTGCACATGACCAGCACAAGTGAGAGTGTGCCACACAACCAGGTGAGAAAGAATAACTTCAACTGCTGGGAAACGTTCTCATAAAATATGTTGATTTTATTAGGACAGTTCATCAGAGCATTGGGGGCCCTAAATAACCTGCTTCAGCATATCAACCAATTAGTTGGTCGAGAAGGCAGGCTATCGGGTGTGTGATGAACGCTGAATGTACATAGTATATAACATTATCAGTGCACATCACAGTCGTCAGTGCCAGCACAGCCACCACCCTTTCCATCACCATCACCATCCGCAGTATTAGCAAAATCATTGTCACCATCAAAACAACTACCATCTCTCTTACCATTACCACTACCATCACCACCACAGTCATTACCTGCAAAGTTATCGTCAACATTAGCATAACTACCTCTCCTGCTATCACATACACCACCACCGGTAGCAAAACAATCATCGTCAAGAGGAGCACAACCCTTTCTCTCACCATCACCAGCATAACTGTTGCCATAACCACCTCAACTACTACGTCTCTCACTATCCACCAGCTGTACAGGTATAATATACATTTTTAACACCATCATATCTATTACATCTCCAGCACCTTCACTAGCATCACCATTGCCAGGACAGTCATCGATAAACAAACCAAAGAACCATAACAACTACGATGACCACCACTAGTACCAGAAGCATCATCATTGACACCAACAAAACCATCACCTCTCCCACCATCACTACCACCTCTACTACCAGTATATGAATAAACATCTTCAACACCTACGTATCCAGTATTTATCCATCACCACCATAGGAATACCAGCACAATGATCTTCAACACCAACACAACCACCACCACTCCATCACCACAATGAACACCACCAGTAGCAGCATAATCATCAGTACCAACATTACCACCCCATCTACCACCATAACCATCACAGTAACCACCAGTTAAAGCAAATCAGCATCACATCCACAACCTCTCCACTTGTACCAACACCACAAGCACCAACATAATCATCATCAACACCACCAATGATTTTTCATTACTATATTGCGTCTTAGAAAAAAATAGAAACAATTATATGTACATTTTTATTTAATATTTAATTGCTAATTATATTTTCCTTATTACGTAGATATAATGAAATTTCTCATTTTATAGAATTGTATGGGTTATATAATTAGTTACATTTACAGGTAGGATGTTTCACACTATCAGTGATGGCAACCTGGAGAATTTTGATTGTCCTTCTAAACATTCGTTTGCTAAGTTGCATTCTGGGAAGTGTGGCTTTACACCTGGAATTGTTGCATCAACCTCTCCTACTGTTTGGTTATCCTTGTGGAACACTTCTACCCGTATCTGTTAGAACTTTCTCTGAGGACTCCTCTGCTCTTTTCATGATGATTTAGTTTTCTTGAATATGCTTTTGTTTGTTTGCTGAGACATATTTCTTGACCTCTGGGGAACTATTTTCCTTGAGACATATTTAGAATTAGTTACTTTTGAAATTTTGTGGTTGTGTCGAGAGACTATGTGATGCAGGTCACGAGTCTAACTCAATCTACGTTGCTTTGACTGGCATCTGTACACTGCTGTAGTCGGGATTTGAAAGTTGCTGACCTCAGATTCAGCATTTTTTATGTGTACCTTATCCTTGAAGATTGAGACACTTATGCAACATATGGGAATCTTTATTCAGGAAACGTTTCGCCACACAGTGGCTTCATCAGCCCAATACAAAGTAGAAAGGCGTAAGGAGAGGAAGAGTTTGAGGTAATCAGTCCCTCAGCCTGGAGTCGATGTGTTCAGTCCATCATTCTACAAGACTGATGGACTAATTAATTGTCCCAAAAGAAATACTATTACAAAAACACTAGATAGCATTGACAGATTTAATGTCGGAAAATCTGTTACAAGCCAGAAACAGGCAAGATATTAGTGAAGTATCAATAAGATCACATTGTCTTAATGTGCATCACATCTGTAACTCACCACCACCAGTACCAGTACAACCAGCCTCACCACCACCACCACCACCACCATCACCATCACCACCACCACTATCACCACCACCACTATCACCACCACCACTATCACCACCACCACTATCACCACCACCACTATCACCACCACCACTATCACCACCACCACTATCACCACCACCACTATCACCACTACCACCATCACCACCACCACCACCACCACCACCACTACCACCACCACTACCACCACCAGTACCAGTACAACCAGCCTCACCACCACCACCACCACTACCACTATCACCACCACCACTATTACCACCACCACTATTACCACCACCACTATCACCACTACCACCATCACCACCACCACTACCACCACTACCACCACCACTACCACCACCACTACCACCACCACTACCACCACCACCAACGCCACCACCACCAACCCCACCACCACCACCACCATCACCACTACCACCACCACCACCACCACCACTACCACCACCACTACCACCACTACCACCACTACCACCACTACCACCACCACTACCACCACCACTACCACCACCACCAACACCACCACCATCACCACTTCCACCACCACGACCACCATCACTACCACTACCACCACCACTACCACCACCACCACAACCACCACCACCACAACCACTACCACCACCATCACCACCACTACCACCACCACTACCACCACTACCACCACTACCACCACTACCACCACCACCACTACCACCACCACCACTACGACCATCACTACCACCACCACCACCACCACCACCACCACCACCACCGCAACCACCACCATCACCACCATCAGCACCACCACCACCATCACCTCCACCACCACCACCAACATCACCACCACCATCACCACCATCACCACCACCACTACTACCACCACCATCACCACCATCACCACCACCACCACCACCACCACCACCACCACCACCACCATCACTACCACCACTACCACCACCACCACCACCACCAGCACTACCACCACCACCACCACCACTACCACCACCACCACCACCACTACCACCACCACCACCACTACCATCACCACCACTACCATCACCACCACCACCACCACTACCACCACCACTACCACCACCACCACCATTACCATCACCATCACCACCACCACCACTACCACCACTACCACCACCACCACAACCACCACCACCACTACCACCACCACCACTACCACCACCACCACCACCATCACCACCACTACCACCACCACCACCACTACCACCATCACCACCACCACCACCACCACCACTACCACCACCACCACCACCACCACTACCACCATCACCACCACCACCACCACCACCACTACCACCATCACCACCACCACCACCACCACCACCACCACCCCCACCACCACCACCACCACCACCACCACCACCACTACCACCACCACTACCACCACCCCCCCCACCACCACCCCCACCACCACTACCACCACTACCACCACTACCACCACCACCACCACCACCACCACCACCACCACCACCACCACCACTACCACCACCACCACTACCATCACCACCACCACCATCACCACCACCATCACCACCACCACCAACACCATCACCATCACCCCCACCACCATCACCACCACCACCACCACTACCACCACCACTACCACCACCACTACCACCACCACTACCACCGCCACTACCACCACCACTACCACCACCACTACCATCACCACCACCACCACCACTACCATCACCACCACTACCATCAACACCACCACCACCACTACCACCACCACTACCACCACCACCACCACTACCATCACCACTACCACCACCACTACCCCACCACTACCATCACCACCACCACCACCACTACCCCACCACTACCATTACCACCATCACCACCACAACCATCACCACAACCACCATCACCACCACCACCACTACCACCACCACTACCACCACCACTACCATCACCACCACCATCACCACCACCACCACCACTACCATCACCACCACCACCACCACTACCACCACCACCACCACTACCATCACCATCACCACTACCACCACCACTACCACCACCACCACTACCACTACCACCACCACTCCCACCACCACTACCACCACCACTACCATCACCACCACCACCACCACTACCATCACCACCACCACCACCACTACCATCACCACCACCACCACCACTACCCCACCACTACCATCACCACCACCACTGTTGAGAAATGGCATTACCAGTTAAGTTTAAATAGTTTGTACGTAACTTAGAAAGACAGCTCATCGCCTGCACAGCCGCCCCTGCAGACGAGGTCTTGAGAAGCTGTCGAAGTCATCTCTCAACGGGCTGTAGCTGTATAGTCCTTGTGGCTTAGCGCTTCTTTTTGATTATAATAATAGTAATCAATGGGCTGTAAAGAGTTATAATTTGTAAGATTATAAATTACCCCTTGGGGTGTTATGTCAGCATATTTCATTCACTGATTGCTGACAAATTACGTACTTGTTTGGACTCAAAAGTCCGCACCTTACTGCCGACTATAGGTTGATTACAATCTCCTTGCGACTCAAGAACTGCGCAGTCCCCCGTACTACAAGAAATTCGTAACCTACCTTGCTCTTGTAGCGTGAGCTATGGTGTTCTTCACACCTTCGACAGATATCGGTGACTTGATAGAAGCTGAAGTGTCCTTGGATGTCCACGTCTTCCATAGTCTAGGAATACGCCCACCGGTACACTATGTTCCACAAGATTTGGCTTTACTGTTCACAATCTTATCACTAAAGAAGCTGATCACACTTCTCTTAAGTGTTTATTGTGTTTTATGAGACACTTTGTTCACACTAACGCACAGATCGTTCTTTGTTGGTTATCCTGGCGTCAGTGTCACTCTCAGTAGAGTCAAAAGTAATCTGGAGACGCCACAGCGCCCCACGTCGTCACTCCCCTAGCACAAAAAAAAGCTGACCTAGTACTTTTGCTTCCTTGCCACTTCCTCGATGAAGCAAAGCAGAATGTTTGATTCTTGCTGTCTTAAGCATAGACAACAATGTCCACAATCTTTACTATGGTAATAAAGTGGGAGCAGGATTTTCCTTAATTGTCCTGTTAAAGTAAGAGATGTACTGTCTCTTATTAAACTACACTTTGCAACACTGCACTGCAAGGAGCAGCGGTCGCTTGACCACGTCGCATACTCGTACGGCATCTGCGATCAATTACTCACTGTAGCAGTAAACAAGACGCTTGCCCCTTCTGAGAGGGCTGGGCCCCTCAGGGCTGAAAGGGGCTGAAGGGGCTGAAGGGGGCTGATACCCCCCTCCTGGAAAAAATTTCTCCACAACCACCACCACTACAGTATTCTCAACAACACTCATCACAAAGTCAACGTAAGCTTCACCTACCAGTTTCATCACGCTCACAACTACAACTAAAACTACAACAACTACAACAACTTTCTCAGTTGTGTTTTTCCTCACAACCTGCCGTGTCTGCACCTGTTACAAAAAACACGATATCTAATAAACATAGAGATCTCCAGTGAATACTAGGAATGACTGCCCTTCTAGCATCCAGCCTGTTACTGGGTTTTTGTAACAAGTAGTCAGTATCCTGGTCCAATTATCCATTAGAATTTAGTAAGATTCAATAGTGCTTCAGGATTACAACTGGTAGGCTACTAACTAAAGAAATTAAAATTTAATATTTTTATTAATAACAATAAAGTTGTCTAGGCGTATATCAAAGTAAATTAATCAAAATAATCAAAATAATCACTTCTCTCGTGTACAGTAGTATTGAGCTGAAGGCCCATATCACCTCTATATCAATCAATCAAGTTTATTGTCTATAAAGATTACAATGCAGGGTTTACATGTTTTGGATATTGTGTGGTTTACATGTTATACTACTTACAGAGGGGGTGTTGCAACCCCTGAATGGGTTGCAATGTATATAATGTATATTACATGTATGTTACCTTTTCATATAATTTTATATTGCTTATATTTGCGATAATAGCTAAATCGTAAATATATGACTTTATATTATTATTTGACTTGACTTATGTTGTTAGGGTGGATGTAACATATTATGTGCTCAGTTCAAGTCTTGATTGTCTAACTACTGTAATTATCGCTCTCTGCTTGTTACTCTGCCTGCTTCTGTTTCTGAGCTGCAGCTGTCCACGGAGCTATCACGTGATCGAGGGGGGTGTTCTTCCCTCGCCTGAAGTATTCAGTCTGGCCTAGACTCTCTTGGTTGGACAGATTGTCTCATTATTCTTGTTAGTTCTGTAGAAGTCTGTTCACAGAACATTGTATAGACTTAGTGATTTTCGACGTTGTACTGAGGTTGTGTGTCTCTTAGACACTCTGAGCAACTCAGGTCCTGACCTGTAGCTTCTGACCTAACTTGTATTGGTATCTGTGTATTATCACAGTCGGGGATTTTCTTATGCTGAACTTAGATTCAGTAGTATGGGAGTTTGGTGACTTGTGGAGGATCTGCAAATGGTCCCTACTTAGTGTCGTTATATTATCTCCTTGTTCCTGATTCTGTGTAGCAGTTGCTTGTTATATTGCTATTGGGCTTAGCATTCTTTTTATTGTTCAAGCAGACTGTTCTGATTGCCAGGGGGTCAAGAAGTTAGTTTATTTGAGGACTTCGTCAGTCACTTGTTTAAGTCTAGTCGAGTCGTGAGACATAGCGAACTATTTAGAGCACTTACACACATACACACTTGTACATATTTGTAATATCTTATTAAATGTTAATGTACCAGATGGTACTTAAGAATTATAAATGTGATATGTGCTTTCAACACAATACTATTGTATACGAGAGAAGTGATTATTCTTATTTTGTTGATTACTGTGATTAATTTAATTTAATTTAATTTGATAATATACCTCTAGACTTAATAAATTTATTAAATTTTATTTTCTCTAGTTAGTACCCTACCAGTTGTAATCCTGAAGCACTCTTGAATCATACTGAATTCTAATGGATAATTGGACAAGGATACTGACTAATTGTTATGAAAACCCAGTAACAGGCTGGATGCTAGAAGGGCAGTCCTTTCTAGTATTCACTGGAGATCTCTAAGCTTTTAGAATCGCGTTTTTTGTAACGGGGGGCCACTACCATCTAGTACATTGTTAGCATTTAATAACATAATGCAAATATATACTAGTAAGTTTGTGTGTGTAAGTGCTCTAAGTAGTTCGCTATGTCTCAAGACTCGACTAGACTTAACCAGTGACTAAAATTCCTCACAAACTAACTTCTTGACCAACCTGGCAATCAGAACAGCTTGCTTGAACAATAAAATGGCTGATAAACCGAACAGCAATATAACAAGCAACAGCGACACAGAATCAGGAACAAGGAGATAATATAACGACACCAAGTAGGGACCATCTGCAGATCCTCCACAAAAGTCACAAAACTCCCATACTTCTGAATCTAAGTTCAGCATTAGAAAATCCCTGACTGTGACAATACACAGATACCAGTACAAATTAGGTCAGAAGCTACAGCTCAGGACCTGAGTTTCTCAGAGTGTCTATTAGACACACAGCCTCAGTACAACGTCGAAAATCACTAAGTCTACACTATGTTCTGTGAACAGAGTTACACAGAACCAACAACAAGAAAGCGACAGAGACGATCTTCCAACAAGGGCCAGCAAGAGAGAGCTAGAGGCACGTCTTGTTAGAAGCAACGTCAAACAGACAAGGAGCACAGGCCAGGCAGACTCTCACTCCTGGTGAGGTGTGATCACCCCACTCTCCATGGACTGCTGCTGCCCAGCAACACAGAAGCCTTTAGCAAAACGAGCGGAGCGATAAATACAGTAGTTAGACAATGCTTTAACACTCGAACTATGAGCACTGAATAATATATTAATGCTACATCCTACCTTATAATATAACTAAGTCAAATAATAATATAAGCAATATATTTATGATTTAGCTAATATTGCAAATATAAACAACATAAAATTATATGAACAGTGTGGCATGCAAAGAGTACGTAACCTTTATTCGGCGCATGGACACACCCTCATTTACAGGCTATCTCCCCCAACCAGCGAACCAGGTTGCTAAGAGTTGATGATGGGGCCCCATCGTTCAACTAGTGACCAGGTTCTAGCCAATAAGAAGGTGGGATTGACAATCGCAGAGGTTATGTGGATACCGCTCTCCTGTCTGCCCTTGTCATTCCCACTCTAGAGCTGGTTGAAGCACGGTCTGCTATCTTGTGGCTTCTATTTCTGCCTTGCTTACCGTGGAGTGCACTATATTTATCACTGTACATAGTGTACATATTGCTGTTATAATTGGTGAAGGATAATATAAGTCTAAACTTTTTCTACTGTGTTTATTTGCTCCCATTACACCTGGGATAACAGGCCATTTGAAATCCTAGGTTGTAATATGGGTAGCCTGTCCGAGAGCTGGACTTAGAGAAACGGTTGAGCTTAGGGTGAAGCTTGTAGCAGGAACATTGTGTAGCTTGCTGTTTCGCTTCGCTTTACAAATTTTGCGTGTCAGTTGCTTATGATCAGCCTTGCTATTGTGTGATCGTTCAACAGCTCGCTACTAGCTTGTTCAGTGTGCTCGCTTCGCTACGGTCAATCTTGTGTGCAGTCGGCTTTGCTTGTATGCGTATTCTGCAATCGTACTGTGCATAGCTAAGCGTGTTCTGCAAATTAACGTGTTACGTTGGGGTATTCGTACTGTGCATAGCGAATAACTTATGCCACCTAGACGAGTCAGACGCCTGGTGTCGGCATATACTTTGCATAACCTACCTAAATTGTCCCTACAGCGTTGTTGGCAAATTGCTCGTTCCATTGGCATTCCCTATAAACGCACTCTTACAGCTGCGCAACTGCGTTCACTTATTGCTGACATACTTATTGAAGAAGAGATGGCACATCAGACTCCTCCCTCTACGGGAGCTAGGGCAAAAACTACTATGTTCTCGCAGGAGGAAGATGATACACCTACGGAGCAAAATGGTCAGTATAGTGCACATGGGTTGTCCCAGGGTGAATCAGCGTCGTTGGCACTTCAGCTGGCAAAAATCAATCTTGAGCAAACTAGGGAACAGAGAGCATTCGCAAGGGAAGAATTTGATAGGGAAAGAGAAAGGAGGCAGTTTTCGCATTCTGTAAACGATTTCAGTTTACAAAAAGCAGTACAGCTTGTTCCCCGCTTCAATGAGGCCGAACCAGAGCAATTTTTCGAAAGCTTCGAAAATCAGGCTCGAGCCTTGAGGTGGCCGGAACAGCACTGGGCAGCGTTGGTTCATACAGCATTATTGGGTAAGGCACAGGAATTTACGTCGGTATTAACTGACGCTGAATTCTCTGATTATCAAGTAGTGAAGACCACAGTGTTGGGAGCATATACATGTATCCCAGCTAAATATCGTAAGACCTTCAAATTGAACAGGCGGCAGCTTGGTCAATCCCTGGTGGACTTTGTGAGACAGCAAACCAAAGCTTTTACCAGCTGGTATAAAGCGAGTGGTGTCTCTAACTTTGAGGAGCTGGTGCAGCTTATTCTGATTGATAACCTGCTGGAGTCTGTGGGACCAGAGGTTCGTGTCTTTCTGCAGGATCGTGACTTAACCACTGCATTGGAGGCGGCCAGGTTGGCTGATACCTTCGAAACGAACCGCTCCTTGTCCGAGCGGTCCCGTCTCTCTTTTCAACAGTCTGGCGTGAGCAGAGATCGACAACATTGGAGAATGAAGTGCCAGCCGGAGGGAGAGCGTCTACGACATCCAACCAAGTCACCTGGTGAGCCACGCTTCTCAACATATGGTCCCCCTGCGGAGAGGCAAACTACTTATGGAGCATCTCGACAACAATATCCAGAGAGGCACCAGCCAGAACGACACCACTTGCAACGTCATCAGGGAGTAAAGGGCAAGCCTGTCGTCTGCTTCAGGTGTAATAAAGTAGGTCATATCAGTTCCAACTGCCCCCAAAAACCTCAACCCATCGGGAAAATCTCTAATATCCCTAGTAACATGTCCCCTAGAGAAGTAGAAAAAGGTATGGCCCCTTATTATTGCGAAAGTCTTATTTCCCTTCAGGAAAACTCAGAACCAACTAAAGTAAATACCTTTAGAGATACTGGAGCATATTGCTCACTTGTCAGAGAAGGAATATTACCCCTTTCAGAGAATACTTCCTTGAATTCATCAGTTTTATTGGAAGCCTATGGAGGAACTATATATTCTGTTCCTTTGCATAAAATTTATGTACAGTGCAAATATTACACTGGGTACTTGACTGTAGGTATCTCAAAAGGATTTCCCATGAAAAATGCCATGTTATTACTGGGTAATAACATTACTACTGTTACTTCGTGTCCTGAACCTATAATGATTAATGCTTCTCCAGTGTTGGCCATAACTCGGGCAACATCCCAAGGGTTGTCTGGGGAGAATGTTGACCTATCCTTGGACGACTCCGATCTCGGAATAGCCACGTTGTTTTATGAGACACACCGGCCGGAGTCTCGTAAATCAAGTGAACAGACCCCGATCAAGCCTTCCTATTCCCAGGTTGCAGGATTGCCAGATGTCTCTGTTTCCATGCCCGAGGGACTGTCCTTCCGGGAGGAACAACGACAGGACCCTTCTTTAAAATGCGCTTTTGAGGCAGCCATGGGTAAATCCTCTTTGGGTCATCCAGTCAAGTATGAAGTTAAAAATGATTATTTGGTTTGCACTGAGACTGGTAAGGAGATAGAGGGCCGGCAATTATACGACAGGTTAGTGGTTCCAACCAAGTATAGACCTCAGATATTAAATATAGCTCATAATACGTCATCAGGAGGTCACTTAGGAATTACAAAAACCTTGTATAGAATCACAAAAGAATTTTATTGGCCAAAATTAAAGAAAGATGTGAAGAATCATATTAGGTGTTGCCGAGAATGTCAGCAAGTTGGAAAACCTGGACATTCCATTAAACCTGCACCTCTCCAACCCATACCTGCTGATGGAGAACCTTTTGCAGATTTAATTATAGATTGTGTAGGTCCACTACCTAAGTCAAAGTCTGGAAATCAGTATTTATTTACAATTATGGATAAAGTAACCAGATATCCTGAAGCGATCCCAATGCGTAGTATCAATACTAAAGCTATTCTCAAAGCTTTAACAAAATTCATTTCTTGTTTTGGCATTCCTAAAACTATACAAAGTGATCAAGGTACTAACTTCACTGCCAAAGCATTTAGGGAAGTATTAACTAGGTTAGGGATAATTCACAACTTATCCACTGCCTATCACCCTCAGTCCCAAGGCGCCTTGGAAAGATTCCACCAAACATTAAAAACAATGATGAGAAGTTTTTGCATGCACTTTCCGACAGATTGGGATGAATCTCTACCTTTGTTGCTGTTCTCAGTACGAGAGACGGTGCAAGAGTCTACAGGGTATAGTCCGTTTGAGCTGATCTTTGGGCACAATGTACGAGGTCCTCTTCGGGTGCTCAAAGAAGGATGGATGGGAGAAGACGTAAGCTCAGCACTCTACAACCCGTCTTCAAGGTTGCAGGTGGCACGTGAGTTAGCCACGGCTAACCTAAAGATAGCTCAAAGTAAGCTGAAACAGAGGTATGACAAAAGTGCACAATTCCGCTCCTTCCATCCAGGAGACAAGGTGTTGGTGCAGGAACCTATACCTGGCCACACCTTGAAAGCTAGATTTACGGGACCTATGCAGATAGTAAGTAGATTATCTGATTTAAAATATGTGGTAGCTCCCATTGATAAGACCTCAAAAACAAAAACTTACCACATTAATCAAATCAAGGCCTTTCATACACCAGATAAAGTCCCAGTAATGACTCTGTCCTCTACCTCTGAGGACGACTCTGACTCTTTGCACTCTATCTCTGAAATTAATACTAAACTTTCAAATTCTGTCCTCCTCAAGGATCCTAGCCCGTTAATGGATGGATTATCTGAAATACAAGCAACAAATTTAACTGAGCTTCTACAGTCATATCCTAATATTTTTTCGGATGTGCCGAAAAAATGTACGTTAGGTTACCATGATGTAGATGTGGGAAAATCTAAACCAATTAAACTCTCCCCCTACAGAGCTAATCCTGAAAAGCAAAGGCTACTTCAGCAGGAAGTAGACTTCTTGTTAGAACATGGTTTAGTGGAGGAGTCATCTAGTCCATGGGCTTCACCGTGCATCCTAGTAAAGAAGGCTGATGGAGGGTTTCGTATGTGCACAGACTACCGTAAAGTGAACGAGGTCACAATTACAGATGCTTACCCTCTTCCTCGTCTGGATGACGTAATTGACTTTGTGGGTAAGGCTACTTTTGTGTCCAAATTAGATCTCCTTAAAGGTTACTATCAGGTACCTTTGACAGATAAGGCGAAGGAAATCTCTGCCTTCGTAATTCCAGGAGGTCATTATCAGTATACAGTTACCCCCTTCGGAATGAAAAATTCCCCCTCTTCATTCCAGAAACTCATCCATCAGGCTATTAAAGGACTTGAAGGCACGGCAGCATACCTAGATGATATTGTTGTGGTGTCTGATACTTGGGATCAACACCTACTTAGACTTAAAGCTCTGTTTGAGACCTTTAAGAATTCCCAATTAACAGTTAATTTGTCTAAATCTTCCTTTGGCCAGGCCACTATCACTTTTCTAGGCCATGAAGTAGGTAGTGGTAATGTTGCACCTAAACTTGCTAAAGTTCTTTCGATTAAAGATTATCCAGTTCCTCATGATAGGAAATCTCTTCAACGTTTCCTAGGCATGATAGGATTTTACAGAAGATTCTGTAAGAATTTCTCAGATATTGTAGCCCCTCTTACCTCTCTTACCAGTCATAAAGTTCCCTTTAATTGGACGTCAGATTGTAACACTGCTTTTAATAAAGCAAAAAGATTATTGTGCTCTGCACCCATTCTCCTGTCTCCAGACTTCTCCAAACCTTTTTCATTACAGGTTGATGCTTGTGAGTCTGGGGTTGGGGCGGTACTATTACAAATCGGGAACAAGGAGTTGCAGCCTGTAGCATACTTTTCAGCTAAGTTCCAGCCACATCAGAGAGCTTACTCTACCATTGAAAAAGAAGCCCTCGCGCTGGTAATGGCTTTGGAGCATTTCGATGTTTATGTGGGCCAGACATCGCAGGTGGTCACAGTCTACAGTGATCACAACCCGTTAGTCTATCTCCAAGCCATGAAGAATCACAACACAAGGCTTATGCGTTGGACGCTCAGGCTGCAGCCCTATAACTTCAAAATTCGTTACATTGCCGGCAAAGAAAATGTGTTGGCAGACTCTTTGTCAAGAGTCTAGTTTATTATTTTATTTAGGTTAGGATGTATTTGTGGTAACCCCTTTCAAGCTCTTTTTTTTATCCCCTGATGTGGGGGTTTTTTTTAGTGAGGGGATACGGGCTACCGTCCGCTTGTATCTTGGACCTATGTTGGCCTATCTGACTGCTGTCTCACTCTGAGTTTAGAGTTTGGCTTTTGGTCACTAGGAAAGCTGAGCTCTATCTAAGAGTTGGATGGTGGAGAGGATAGGCGGTCCCATTATTTTGTGCCATGGCGGCACGGTTACCACTGGGAGGTGGCAGCCTAATCCTGAGCCTTCTCGGGGGTGGGGGTGTGGCATGCAAAGAGTACGTAACCTTTATTCGGCGCATGGACACACCCTCATTTACAGGCTATCTCCCCCAACCAGCGAACCAGGTTGCTAAGAGTTGATGATGGGGCCCCATCGTTCAACTAGTGACCAGGTTCTAGCCAATAAGAAGGTGGGATTGACAATCGCAGAGGTTATGTGGATACCGCTCTCCTGTCTGCCCTTGTCATTCCCACTCTAGAGCTGGTTGAAGCACGGTCTGCTATCTTGTGGCTTCTATTTCTGCCTTGCTTACCGTGGAGTGCACTATATTTATCACTGTACATAGTGTACATATTGCTGTTATAATTGGTGAAGGATAATATAAGTCTAAACTTTTTCTACTGTGTTTATTTGCTCCCATTACACCTGGGATAACAGGCCATTTGAAATCCTAGGTTGTAATAAACAGGTAATATACATTATATGCATTGTGACACATTAAGGGGTCGCAATACCACCCCAGCACGACAAACGGTCGCACTAGGAGTTGCGTTAGTGTCTTTCACATGATTACTGTGATAACTCATGTCACTTTAATATACAATGTATTAACAAATCAGTCATGCTTGTGCCAAGCACTTCTTACATTATACAGTGTCTATTTCACTATAAGTTATGCCCCTCGTACTAGGGCAGTACACAGAATCGTATCTCTGCATACTTGTGGTTATGTACATCAGTGTAGAGACAGGATAGCGTAGACAAGCATGCCACGTTGAGGCTCGATCTTAGTAGTGGAGACTGTATATTAGAACAGCAGTCTTGTGTGATCGACAGGAAATGGCATTTCACTGCTTGAGTGCAGTAACTTATTAAGGTGTGTAGAGAGAGGGGTGACTGCAGCAGGACTGTTCCACCACTCTGTAACTAGCATTGCCCACACAACACACGACACACTCAACACTCAGCTTCTGTCTCTGTCTCCTTCCCACACCAACATACATCACCACATCATAGTTACATGGGCTTGATATGACTCACGAAATCGTAATGACACGATTGCAAACAAACCATACCATGAGCTTGATAGATTTCGTTACTTTACTGATTTTGACAAAGCAGGTATCAAAAGGTATTTGGGCATAAAATTACGTTAATTTAAATGTAACAATGATAATTAAAGATGTGACAAAGCGTCATCAATTACATTACAATGACCACTGATATGTTGTATACTAATAGAGCAAGGCTGTATTCTGATAGCCCACCTCATGATCCTAGCATTTTTACTCTTCATTGTGTTTATGTAGGTGAGTGAATTGTTGTCTGAAAAAACGTTAACTTTAAATGGGGAAGTTCCCAAATACACGTCAAAATGTTCCAAGGACACCGCAAGTGCTAGGGCCTCTTTCTCAATAGTGGCATAATTTTTCTGGTGTCGTTTGAGCTTAGATGAATAGTAACATATAGGATGGAGAATGTCAGTGGATGTTGACTGTTGGAGCAGCACAGCAACCACTGCATAACCACACATCTATATGTAAAAAGAAGGGAAGATTAAAATTAGGACTCCTCAATACAGGAGCAAAGGAAAGCAGATGCTTCAACCTTGTGAACGAGTCTGAACAATCCCTAGTCCAGATGAACTGAACTTTGCTACTAATGAGCTCAGTGAGAAGTGTAGGTGGAGGTGTGTGTGCTGGCTTGCCTGTCAATTGACAGACATGGCAACATTGCACATGATCAGCTACTGTTTCCTTCATTTTTGGCCAAGTAAAATGTTTTGCCAGTTTACCGAGTGTCTTCTTGACACCCAGATGTCCTCCTATGGGACTATTGTTAGCAAAATCAATGGCTTGTTCACAAAATGTAACAGGTGGAAACACTATCAGCTGACAAATTGTATGTATTTTTCTCCATCAGTACACCTTTACTATAATAGTAACAATTATCGACATCCTTTGCTTCACTCTCAGTAACTGCTATATCTCTCAGTCTTTCCAGTGACTGATCAACAAACTGATCCTTGATTAAATCATCATGAGTTAGAAATTTAACGTCAGTTGTGTCCTGACCAGGTTGATGACACTGGGGAGTTGGTGTTAATGATCCTGGGCGCAGTGCGTCACTAAACAACATATTCAAGCCCAAATCATTGTCATCAACTAGCTCAACAGGAGACAAGGATGGTTGTTTTATCTTTGACATAGCCCTAGTAATTGCGCTGAAAGGAAATAAAATAGGCTTCTCTCTACAAGCTTCAATGGCATAATTATCATCAGTGGTATTATCAATCACAAGTGGTTCATTACATATACCAGCATGAAGGATATCATTCCCTATCAACAAGTCCACTAACCTGATGGGAAATACACCACTGAATTATAACCAGTATAATAGCTTGTTTCAATGTAAATTTTGTGCAGAGGTACTTTTATAACAGCCCCACCATAGGCTTCTAACAATGCATCTATCTTGCAATAGGTATCATCAGTTATGGGCAATACATCTTCTCTCAATAATGTGAGATAACTGCCAGTGTCTCTGAAAGTAATTATGTCAGATGTGATTCGTCAAGTCCTACTTTACCTCTCGATAAGTTAGGACTCATCGCTGAATGAATCTTTTCATCAGATACACTTTTTGACGCTAGTCATCTATTCTGAGTAATATTATCTAAAACAGTGGGATCAGAGGTATTACTAGGATTTTGGTGCCTTTGTTGCATGGAAGAAGATACAATTTGTGTGGGAGCGCCAGCCGCACGACCACTTCTCGTATCTCTTTCTAACTTATAGCAATACTCTCTAGCATGTCCTTTTCTGTTACAATAGGTACATTTAACTTTCTTCTTCTCGGTATCAGATTTCTGTCTTACCACAGAGATTCAGGATTGTGAGTTTTCCTGGTAAAGGTACGAGAAGTTACAGTAGCAGGTACATCACACTGGCACTGATCAGCTGATTTAGGTTGCCATCTTCTAGGACAATTTTTAGTTACCTTGTTTCTCTGTGAACATCAAAATGGTATACAATACCGACAGGTTGTTAGGTAAGACACATATGCAACAGTTAGACAACTTTATTCCGAAACGTTTCGCCTACACAGTAGGCTTCTTCAGTCGAATACAGAAAGTAGGCAGGAACAGTAGAGATGTGAAGACGATGTAATCAGTCCATCACCCTTAAAGTCGTAGAATTTGAGGTTGTCAGTCCCTCGGCCTGGAGAAGTTCAGTTCCATAGTCAGGAACTATCTGAAGATCAAGCGACAGTGCGGAGACTTAAATACTGTCGGAAGGAGAGGTGCAGGGTAGTAGTAGTGGTAGTAGTGAGAGGCAACTGAGAGGTCATGTCCCTCTCAGATCCAACCCTTCTCACTTGAAAAGCATGTCCAAGGTGTTTTCTGTACCAAGATGCCACGTGTTGCAGTGTCTGACAAGATGAACATCAAAATGGTATACAATACCGACAGGTTGTTAAGTAAGACACATATGCAACAGTTAGACAACTTTATTCCGAAACGTTTCGCCTACACAGTAGGCTTCTTCAGTCTTAAGTCTCCGCACTGTCGCTTGATCTTCAGATAGTTCCTGACTTTGGAACTGAACTTCTCCAGGCCGAGGGACTGACAACCTCAAATTCTACGACTTTAAGGGTGATGGACTGATTACATCGTCTTCACATCTCTACTGTTCCTGCCTACTTTCTGGTTTCGACTGAAGAAGCCTACTGTGTAGGCGAAACGTTTCGGAATAAAGTTGTTTAACTGTTGCATATGTGTCTTACCTAACAACCTGTCGGTATTGTATACCATTTTGATGTTCATCTTGTCAGACACTGCAACACGTGGCATCTTGGTACAGAAAACACCTTGGACAAGCTTTTCAAGTGAGAAGGGTTGGATCTGAGAGGGACATGACCTCTCAGTTGCCTCTCACTACTACCACTACTACTACCCTGCTCCTCTCCTTCCGACAGTATTTAAGTCTCCGCACTGTCGCTTGATCTTCAGATAGTTCCTGACTATGGAACTGAACTTCTCCAGGCCGAGGGACTGACAACCTCAAATTCTACGACTTTAAGGGTGATGGACTGATTACATCGTCTTCACATCTCTACTGTTCCTGCCTACTTTCTGTATTCGACTGAAGAAGCCTACTGTGTAGGCGAAACGTTTCGGAATAAAGTTGTCTAACTGTTGCATATGTTGTTTCTCTGTGTTTTAGTATGTACAAGTTTGTGAGAAATCTCATAATTGTCTGCTAATGCCGCAGTTTCCAGAATATCTGAGGCAGTATAATCAATCAGATATTCTTGTATGTCAGCAGACATAGTTGTAAAACTCTTTGTGAAGTAACAACTGAACCAGACTGTCATAATTATTGCACTTAGCAGCTCTGCACCACCTCTCAAATGCAACTTTTTTCTCACTAGCAAACTCTACACAAGTTTGATCTTGTCTTCGTTGTAACGTACGAAATGCACGTTGATAGTTTATAGGTAACAAGTAACATGTCTCTAGAATAGTTTCCTTGACAGTGTCATAACTAATGTACTTGGCAAATGGTAAAGTCGCAGTACAAGTTTGAGCTTTTCCTGTCAAAGCTGTGTGCAACATGGTAGCCCAGTGCTTACGTGGCCAGTTCATATCACGTGCCTGGTTATCAAACACATCAAAATAGGAGTCTAAGTCACTCTCAAAAAACTTATAAAGCATTGAGGTAGCTTTTTGCACATTAAATGTGTCCTGTGTTGTACAAACAGGTTTATCAACTTTGTCAGATCTATTAGTCTGTTGTCTTCTGAGACAAACATTTTCTCTCTGGAAATCTTCTTCGTTCTGCTTCCTCTGAGCCTCTATTTGTGCAGTCTGCAACATAATGAGGCATTCCATCTTCTCAAATTGTTCCTCAGAGATAGGACCAGTGGGTAACAGAGGAGTACGGAATCTAAGGAATGAGTCTGGATGGTCCTTAGGTTGGACGCCTTGTCCAGCCATCCCTAGAGAGTTTAGATCTGGTCTAGAATAAGTAGATACAGGTGCAGCATACACGGTACTAGTATGAGGCTGAGTCATACTACCAGCTACGCTCTGTATTATTGTGTTAGTCAGGCGGGAAGGTGTGAGCGTGAACGGAGTTACACTAGGCTCAGACACTTCTGCCGTAGTTGCTTTCTCTTCCTCGTCATCAAATAGACACATACTTCTTAATAGTGACAGTAGGCTCTCTGTATCTGAATCATAATCAGACATCTCTTCTTGAGCAGGAAATAATATATCTTTAATTAACGCTCTGACAGTTTCTGCGGTGTAATTCCTGTTATACGTCACACCGAAATATTTGGCTACTCGCCAACATGTCTGAAGTTTTAATGTACTCAACTCAGACAAAGTCAGAGTATCAATTAACTGTTTCACTTTGACATACATCACGAAAATAAGTGTACTACGAGAGAGTGATTATGGGAAACTATAATCCTAGTAGGAATTTTAGTGTTGGTTGTCTTAGAGCTAGAACTCATAAACAGTATTTCCATCTCCTTGGATCAAGAGACTCAGTCAAGTACATCTACATATTATGTTGTACAAGACTAAACTCGAAGTCTTCAGATTAGGAAAGTACTCAAAGTGTTTGACCATAGAGTTACTATTGTGTCAAATTGGACAATTTCTCCAGCACCTTGGATCAAAAGCCTTCCGGACAGGCCCTGATTTGTTACAAAAAACGGGATATTTAATAAGCATAGAGATCTCCAGTGAATACTAGAAAGGACTGCCCTTCTAGCATCCAGCCTGTTACTGGGCTTTTGTAACAAGTAGTCAGTATCCTGGTCCAGTTATCCATTAGAATTTAGTAAGATTCAATAGTGCTTCTGGATTACAACTGGTAGGCTACTAACTAAAGAAATTAAAATTTAATAAGTTTATTAATAACAATAAAGTTGTCTAGACATATATCAAAGTAAATTAATCAAAATAATCACTTCTCTCGTGTACTGTAGTATTGAGCTGAAGGCCCATATCACCTCTCTATGGCTTTTAAGTACTGTCTAGTACATTGTTAGCATTTAATAACATAATACAAATATTTACAAGTAAGTTTGTGTGTGTGTAAGTGCTCTAAGTAGTTCGCTATGTCTCAAGACTCGACTAGACTTAACCAGTGACTGACTAAAATTCCTCCCATAAACTAACTTCTTGACCAACCTGGCAATCAGAACAGCTTGCTTGAACAATAAAACGACTGATAAGCAGAACAGCAATATAACAAGCAACAGCGACACACAATCAGGAACAAGGAGCTAATATAACGACACTAAGTAGGGACCATCTGCAGATCCTCCACAAGTCACAAAACTCCCATACTACTGAATCTAAGTTCAGCATTAGAAAATCCCCAACTGTGACAATACACAGATGACAGTACAAATTAGGTCAGAAGCTACAGCTCAGGACCTTAGTTTCTCAGAATGTCTGTGAGACACACAACCTCAGTACAACGTCGAAAATCACTAAGTCTAGGCTATGTTCTGTGAACAGAGTTACACAGAACCAACAATAAGAAAGTGACAGAGACGATCTTCCAAGAAGGGCCAGCAAGGGAGAGCTAGAGAGGCACATCTAGTTAGAAGCAACGTCAAACAGACAAGAAGGAGCGTAGGCCAGGCAGACTCTCACTCCTGGTGAGGTGTGATCACCCCACCCTGATCACATGACTCTCCGTGGACTGCTGCTACCCAGCAACACAGAAGCCTGCAGCAAAACGAGCAGAGCGATAAATACAGTAGTCAGACAATGCTGTCAGCTACTTAACACTCGAACTATGAGCACTGAGTAATATATAAATGTTATATCCTATTTAATAATATAACTAAGTCAAATAATATAAAGTAATATATTTACGATTTAGCTAATATCGCAAATATAAGCAATATAAAATTATATGAACAGGTAATATACATTATATACATTGTGACCCGTTCAGGGGTCGCAATAGTAGCCAACTCACTCGTGTTGTCAAATCTCCCTGATACTGTTAATATTTTCTTTCTTTCATATTCCGTTTATCCATCTCCCCCCCTTCCTCCTTCCCTTCATCCATCTCCTCTCCCTTCTCCCACATTCTCTTCATCCATGTAACCTTCCGTCTTCTGCACTCCCTTCATCCGTCTACCTTCCCTCCCTCCCTCTCTAGATTCTTCTGCCCACCTCCCTTCATCCATTTAACCTCCCTCCCTCCCTTAATTCTCCCTTTATCCACCTCTTTTCTTCCACCTTCTATTCATCAATCTTCCCTCCCCTCTTCCCTCTTCTCCCCTCACACAAGTTCCCTCACCTCCCACATACACCATTCTATATCTCTTATTCTTTCTTCTCGTCTTTGTTTCCACTTTCTCACACTTTAATTCAACCCCTTTTCACTCCCCTCACCTCTCTTCTCTCTGCCTCTCTCCCTTTCCTCTCTGCCTCTCTTAATTTCCTCTATCCCTATCATGATATACCCTGCTCTTCCTTTAATATCCTCTTCCTCAATAATCTCTATTCCTCCCTTAATATACTCTTTCCCTTTCTAAAGGGAGGGAGAGAATATTTTAAGGTAGGGAGAGAGGATATTAATCTCTATACTTCCCTTTATCTTTCTTTTACCATTAACGATGTTTCTTCCCTCTGTCTTCGTTTCTCACAATTCAGCATTCTGTTTTCCTCACTTCTCCTCTTTTCCTCCTCATTCTCTCTTCTCACTTTTCATCATTCCCATTCTCTCCTCTCTTCCCTCTATTCATTTAATTCTATCCTCTCTTCTCTTTTGTCTTTGCATTATTCTCCTCTTGATCTGTTTTCCTCCCTTCAGTCTTTTTTTTCTCTCGCCTATTTTCTTCTCTTCCTCTTCTCCTTTCTACATCCTCCACTCATCTGTTTTATTCTCTCTTTTTTCGTCTTTTTACCCAAGCATTCTTACAGTGTTGTGTTAGTTCCTTCCTTTATTGACTAACTGACAACTGTTACATCTTCTCTTGCTTCATTTCCTCTCTCATCATCTCTCTCTCCTCTTCTAGTCTCTCCTCGTCTATTCTCTCCTCTTGTTATCTCTCTCCCCTCTTCTAGTCTCCCCTCCTCTATTTTCCATTCATCTCATCTCTTCTCTCGCTTCCTCTCCTCTCTACGATATTCTATCCCTCCCCCCTCTTTTCTTCTTTTCTCTTTCTGCTTCTTTATCCCAGTATCCCGTCATCTCATCTTCTCTTTCCCCTCAATTTTTTTTTACACGAGCTTTTACAAGGTTAGGTTAAGGATTCCTAACTTTATTTACAAGCTAAGAGCTGTTACCTACATTAGCTCATTGTAAAGCCTTGTTATTGTTGTGAAACATACAAATATGGAACACGATGAAGTTGGAGCCATCTGTGGCTCAGAGATTTCATTTGCTCAACTGACTTTACCCCTCAAGGAGAGTTCCTTGACGCTGGTGAGGGGCTCTACAATTAGGGAATGGCATCTGTGCACAAGTTTCCTGAATTAAGTCTGAATACTTTCCACATCCCCCACAGGCGCTGTATAAAAATGCGGGTTTAGCGCTTCCCCCTTGATTATAATAATAATAATAATAATAATAATAATCAACTGACTTTATTTCTTTGATAATATGCTGTACAAGCATATTCCAGACTCGAGTCATCCAGGAATATATGGTCTCAGATAAAGTGATGTTCTGGAGAAGGGTAGAGTCAAGGAGTAGATGTCTGCTGCCCGACTTGTTGTGTAGTAGCTCACTTCTCGCTGTCCTCGGAGTGAAGCCAGGGGTGGTAGTTTGACAATGTTGGCCTTGTACATAACAGTAAGGCCACCCACATCCCTCTTGTGTTGAAGGTTCTACTGAAATGACAGATCTATTGATGCTCGTTCCAGGCGAGAGATGAGTCTCCAGTCATCTCATCTCCCTCTCTCTCCCCTCTTCTCATCTCTCTCCCCTCTTCTAGTTTCTCCTCTTTTCATCTCTTCTAGTCTCCCTTCTCATCTCCTCTCTTCCCTCCTCCAGTCTCCCTTCTTCTCTCCCCTCTTCTCTCTCTTCCTCTCATATTTTCTCTTCCGTCTCCCCTCCTCTCAGCCCACCAGTGACTCACACCGGGCGTCTGACAAAATACTGCACTTCTTTTACTAGTTTTAGAAAGAATTCCCTTACCCAGACAACACAATATTTCTCTTACGTGTTGGTGTCCAAATTTCAGTTTCATTCAAACAATAATATTTCCTTTAGTTGTCACTTTGATCAAATCAAGAATGGAAAGCAGGAAAGGTGCAGAATGGATATTATGTCTGGAAGAAATTGAGCAAGATGCGAGAATTATGTTGAATCAATGGCTAAAGCGAATGAAATTAGTTTCAGAGGGGGAAAAAAAGTTAGAAATATCCAGGCACAAACGTCTCCAGTAAACGTCAAGACACAAACGTCTCCAGTAAACGTCAAGACACAAACGTCTCCAGTAAACGTCAAGACACAAACGTCTCCAGGAAACGTCAACAAACTTTGCAAGTCCTGGCACCGTCAAGGTGCCAAGGGGCCAAGTGATACAATTAGAAATAGAATGTCTCGTACATTTGAAACACAAGACTTTCTCGGATAATTATATCCGAAGGGTAAGTAAGGTTAAATATCCCGAGACAGCCGGGAGGTATTGCGTATTAGGTATCCCTGAAGGGGACCTGTAAGTGGTTGCCTGTTTTTCTTATTTCTTTTTATCCTTCCTCCTATTTCTCATTTTATTCCGCTCACGAGACGAGAAACCCTCATCCGATCGGCTTCGAATTTCCAGCGCTGATGTAGGATAAATAGGGCAAGATTCCAGGAATAATTGGTGTGTGTTGGTGTCTTATCAACAAGATTGTTGAGCACATTTCCACCTACTTCCAGGAACTATAATAACTTCCATAACCTCCCAATTCGATGATGGTGGATACTGAAATCCATTTATGTCGTTGAGCATTTGCTGATTTTTATATGCAAAGTAGTCCGAAGTTTGTAGTCTCAGTATTTCTCGTTTAATAAATTTAATTCTACCTTTCTGGTTGAAGCATCTTATGGAAAGAATAGTTACCATTAAGCTTAGCTTGTGTGCAGACAAATTCGTCAATGTTCTAAATTAGTTTATAAATCTTAGAGTCCTTGGAATCTGATCATTCCATTAGAAGGACTTCATCAATAAGTTTAGACTCTTTAGGTGCCAATTTTAATGAAATAATTATTTTATATCTTTATATTAACGCATCGGCTGCTTCCCACAGAAGCAGGGTGACCAGAAGACAAACTTTCATCATCACTCACTCCGTCACTGTCTTGTCTTAGTCGTGCTTGCATTATAGTTAAAACTGATCTCCACCCGTCCTTCATAGCGCAGGCACTGTACTTTCCACCTCCAGGATCCAAGTCCGGCTAACCGGTTTCACTGAATCTCTTCATAAATGTTATCTTGCTTACACTCCAACAGCGCGTCAAGTCATAGCAACTATTTGCCTCCACTCGCTCCTATCTTACACACTCACACACGCTTCCTGGAAGCCTAAGCACCTCGCACACAAAACCTACTTGACTCCCTTCCTCCAAGTTTTCCTAGGACGACACCTACCCTGCCTTCCTCTACAGATTTATACGCCCTCCAAGTCATTAAATATTATTCCATCCTCTATAAATGTCCGAACCACCTCATCAACCCCTCCTCCCCTCTCTGGATAATACTTTTAAGAAACCCCACCCCTCTTTCTAATCTCCAAGCTATGGATTCTCTGCATAATATTCACACCATGCATTGCCCTCAATCATGACATCTCCACTACCTCAAGCTTTCTCCTTGTTGCAATATATACCACCCATGCTTCACATCCACGTAAGAGCTTTTGTACCAATTATACTCTCATAAATTCTAATCTTTACTTAAAAGGGTACAGTTCTTCATCTCCACAGACTCATCAGTGCAATATTCTTTAGTATTTTATTAATATCGCCCTTGTTTATGTCCATCATCCACTTCACTTCGTCTTTTATAGATCCATCTACTGACAAGTCAACAGATGGATCCATAAAAGACATTCACTACTTCCATACCCCTCCCTCCAATGTGATATCCAGTCTTTCATTACCAAATATTTTTACTATCCTCATCACTTTGCTCTTTCCTACATTCATTTTTAATTTCTCTCTCTTACATACCGTCCCAAACTCGTCCACTAACCTCTGCAACTTCTCTTTGTTTCGTGGTTTCATTACTATATAAACTGCATGTGGATGCTGGTATTCAAACGGAAGCTGCTTGAAATTAACCTTGAGGTTACGACTAAAGTGAATGTCTTCGGATCATAAAAAACACCTAGCTCTGCTTGGTGCATGGCCTTTGTAGGATCGCTGGTCGAGTGGTAAAGGCGATGTAAACGTTCTTCTGATTCTTGTGGCGGGAGAATGTGTCGCAGTATCTAATCCCGGCTGGCTGCAGTTTGTTAAATGATTCAGTACCACTTGTTTCATGTTTTCATTACATATATTTATATATATATATATATATATATATATATATATATATATATATATATATATATATATTTTGGGGTCCACCTCTGGTGTAAATTGTGGGACCCATAGCCTCGGAGAAGTGGATAAAAAGGCTTCAAGGAAGAATATTTGGATTTCTTCCTGAAGCCATTTGAATATTCCACTTCCCCTACCACCCCATCTTTTAAACTATTTTTTTTTTACCAATAGGAATATTTTATTACATAATATGGCACAGAAGATTTAAGAGATACATTGTTGATATAAAGGTGGCATATACGGTACATGTTGTTACGTGTGTATCACCGATTATAAGGCGAAAATCTCATCCAGCTCCTCAGAGCTGGGGCGTGTGCCCAAAATGCAGCATGCATTACCCCTTTGAACAGCCGCACTGAGCCGCTGGAACAGAAAACTAGCTGCCCTGGGATCCCTAGTTACCCTGATGAGTCTTTTTCCCAGCTCCTTAAGGAAATTAGATGCACTCTTTCCCCATGAGCCAAGGGTCTCTGAGCCTATGGGAACAAACATATAATGATGGGCAAGTTCTCCATATTTTCTAGACTTTTGGGACTCCCTAAAGCTGGCAGCTGCCCCTCCTTCCTCCCTGGTGTATTGGAGATAGGTATCAGCCAAGGTAGATGCACATGTATAGTCCCACACCACCTGCTTCCCATCTGTCCAGGCTTGAAGGGTGATACCATCTGGACGCTTCTGGCTGCCGTCAGATCTGCATAGTTGGGGTGGCTCCCTTACTGCTGGGCATCCAGCTGTTGTGAGGCTCCTCTTGATAATGTTATTAACCTCCTCATGTCTTGCAATCTTTCCCTCGGATTTACGGCACACAAGACCATGGTACCCGAATCGGTCTGCTGCTTCACTGCCACAAATACACCTGTGTTCGGCGAGAATAGGGGCGGCAAGTCGAAGGGCAACACCGATGCGGATGGTCTGTGGGTCGAGGCGTGTGCCAAGGCTGGAGTTGGGAACAGCCAACAGAAAGTCCCCAGCATGAGGGGCTCTCACTGCCAGGAGGCGGGCTCTATCCTTCCCTGACACACTCTGAAGCATCGTTGAGGCTATATTTTCCACTATTGGACCATCCCAGTGCGATTGTTTGTAGTTGTTGGGGGGAGCAGGTCTGGTTTCTGAGCCCGTTAGATTATCCCAGATCATTGCTCCGTCAATGAATTTTTGGTCCTGGGCTCCAATCTTGTCCCTAAGATGTTCAGGGAGAATCGCTGCTACAAGCTCTCTGGATGCAATACACGAGGACAGAAAAGCAGGTAACGCAATCTGTGATGACTTGCGGACACCAATGCCTCCTAGTCTGACTGGAAGTGTAGCTTGGTTCCACTGCCCGTCTTCTAGAGTAAGGTTAAGTACTTTCGTAAAAATCTGCCTCAGAATACTGTCATATTCGTGCAGTATAGGGTTATATGAAGGTGCACATCTTAGGAAATATGTCAACCTGGGCAGACTCAAGCACTTTGTGAGAAGGTACAAGGCATCGTGGGTGTCCAGATTGCCTATTCGTTGTTCCATTCTCCTTAACTCTTCCAATTTCTTCCTGAGAATTGTGTCAATGGCATTGCTTCCCAGAGGTGCTCCTAGCAAGACACTATTTGTGGGGGCAATGACTGCTGCTCCTGGTAGTTTTGATCTCACTGCATTTATCACTTGTTGACTGACTGAGATGATTTCACATTTGGATGGATTCAGGATGAGACCCATTTCCTGTCCCCGTGTCATTACCTGTGTAAGGTCATGTAGGAGGGACTCTTTTGTACCTGCTAGTGTGCCATCATCTAGGAACCAGATGTTTAGCTCGCTGGTCAGTCTGACTGTGATTTCCCTAACTGCAATACAGAAGAGAAATGGTGCAAGAGGATCTCCTTGTTGTATATATATATATATATATATATATATATATATATATATATATATATATATATATATATATATATATATATATATATATATATATATTGTAATATGTGCTTGTGTCGTGCCGAATAGGTAAAACTGGTCAATTAGCAAGAACTTATTTAAAATTAAGTCTTTTCTAAAATTTATTCATATACCTTTAAAGGTATAGATTTTTCATTTATATTAATCAAAAAAATAAATAATGTACCAAAAGATCCTTAGAAAACTTACCTAACCTTATTTAATTTATCCTGATCCACCTAAATATATTTGAGATAAATTTACCATAATTTAATAATGAACAAACACAATAAAATATATTTTTCTCGTAAGGTTCAGAATGATTTTTGCAAAATTATTGCATTACATATATTTTCTCTTGCCTTATTCGGCAAGAAAAGCTTTGCTATATAAGCCAAAATCGCAAGTTTTGCCTATTCAGCACGATATGTATATGATTTAACAGGGCACACATAATTATGTAACTAATAAATATTCAGTAACAATTTAACCTTATTTAAGTCAATCAATGTTTTTATTTATGTGTAATATCAATTAAATATACAAATATATAATGTATAACTTTTTCTTGATGATGTAACGATATGTATATATACTCTTGAATGCAGATGTTATATATACTCTTGAATACATATGTATATATACTCTTGAATGCACATGTATATATACTCTTGACTACACATGTATATATACTCTTGACTACACATGTATATATACTCTTCAATACATATGTATATATACTCTTGAATACACATGTATAGATACTCTTGACTACACATGTATATATATACTCTTGAATACACATGTATATATACTCTTGACTACACATGTATATATACTCTTGAATACACATGTATGTATACTCTTGAATACACATGTATATATACTCTTGAATACACATGTATATATACTCTTGAATACACATGTATATATACTCTTGACTACACATGTATATATACTCTTGAATACACATGTATATATACTCTTGACTACACATGTATATATACTCTTGACTACACATGTATATATATACTCTTGAATACACATGTATATATACTCTTGACTACACATGTATATATACTCTTGAATACACATGTATATATACTCTTGAATACACATGTATGTATACTCTTGAATACACATGTATATATACTCTTGAATACACATGTATATATACTCTTGAATACACATGTATATATACTCTTGACTACACATGTATATATACTCTTGAATACACATGTATATATACTCTTGACTACACATGTATATATACCTTGAATACATATATAGTTTATAAAGCTAGCTCTCGAGATCATTTTTTAAAATTTAGATCAATTCCAAACCAGCATAACAGAAATTATTTCAGTTTGAATAAAGAAAAATGTATTATAAATATTTTAGAAAAAAACAATCATATGTTTAGTTTTATGTGAGACTGGACCGTTCAACATGACCCAGAAAAATACAATAATTTCCCAACAGACATCAGAATCGTTGGGTAACGGTAAAATGATGGCCAATGTGTAGCGATTACCGTTTTGCAAATCCAAACTCCGATTCCTAATGTCATTTTAAGGATATGCTGGATTCCGGGAGGTGGGAATAACAGCAGGTGCACGTACGATCACTTGCAAATGAGCGAAATGATTTTCTCCACGAACTTAATTCTTATTTCAAATATTAGAACAATATATAGGTAAAGAAATGGCTCTTATAATGAATGTTATTTACCAATTGTGTATTCAATAAACTTTTTCCACCGATTTGTGTTTGAGGTGTCAGGCTTCGAGTTCCATTGATTCTATCTTGGTCGACGCTTTAGATTTCTCGCCTCATAAGCCTTATCATATGTACAGTTGAAAACGTGTATTGATTTTCTTTTTATAACGTTTTCATCTAACTCATTCCACTTATAAACCACATCGAAACAAAATAAATACTTTTTAACATCTTTATGGTTTTTGAGTTAAAAAATACCACATCTATTAAGTGAAGATTTTCCAGAGAATACAAGATCAAAATTTTTGTCTCCCTCTAGCTTGTTTCTGGTGTCCCAGCAGTTTATAAGAGTGTATTCTATTCCAGTTATCCCGTAAATCTTGTGCCTTCTCAATAGCGGTTTTTGGACTCTAACTGAAAGAACACAAAGCAACCAAATAAAAATTTAGATCTTTAATAACAAAGGTGTCTACGTGTTCATAATTACAGTAAATCTAGTTTGTATAATTAAGAAGATAAGCTCCTAAACAATTCTTATGGAATAACTTGGTATATTTATGTCAGAGTTATTGTGTACATATGAGCTAATGTTGGGTATATATAAGCTAATAATATAAATGAAATAATATGAAGCATGAAACTGTCGTTTTAACTATTAACAAAAAAGCACTATAATACTAGATGAAAAGCAATATTTATTCCTAATTATGGCGACTATTTTTTTTTCCGAGGTTGCTACACTCTACCCGCAGGACAACGGTCAGAGTAGGAGTTGCGTTTAATATCTGTTACTCATGATTGTGGGAGTCATGAGTCATGCACCTCGAATATGCAAAACTTTATTCAGTGTCTGTCGCGTAGAGGTGTGCCTCAGGATACTGGTGTACTGAAGGGGGCACAGTGATGGCTGTATTTCGTGAAGGTATGACTCCAGAGGTTTTGTGTGCGAAGGACTTGGACTTCCAGCGGGCATGTGTGAGTGTGTTTGAGAGGAGTGAATGGAGACAAATGGTTTTTAATACTTGACGTGCTGTTGGAGTGTGAGCAAAGTAACATTTATGAAGGGGTTCAGGGAAACCGGCAGGCCGGACTTGAGTCCTGGATATGGGAAGTACAGTGCCTGCACTCTGAAGGAGGGGTGTTAATGTTGCAGTTTAAAAACTGTAGTGTAAAGCACCCTTCTGGCAAGACAGTGGTGGAGTGAATGATGGTGAAAGTCTTTCTTTTTCTGGCCACCATGCCTTGGTGGGAATCGGCCAGTGTGTTAATAAAAAATAATGACTCCAGAGGCCTCCAAACAGTGGTGAGGTCTGTACATGCATAGCAATCTACGGTGGCTGCATGAAGACATCTGGCATTCCATTATAATATAGCGTTGTTGAATGAAGTTAGGTTTTGGTACAAAATGTGTGTAATGTGGGGGTGAGTCTGGCCGGCGGAGAACGCAGACTCGCAGGTGACTGCCACACATCATCTCGATACTCGGGTGTCTCCATCAACACTCAGCTGTCTCCATCAACACTCAGCTGTCTCCATCAACACTCAGCAGTCTCCATCAACACTCAGCTGTCTCCATCAACACTCAGCTGTCTCCATCAACACTCAGCTGTCTCCATCAACACTCAGCTGTCTCCATCAACACTCAGCTGTCTCCATCAACACTCAGCAGTCTCCATCAACACTCAGCTGTCTCCATCAACACTCAGCTGTCTCCATCAACACTCAGCAGTCTCCATCAACACTCAGCTGTCTCCATCAACACTCAGCTGTCTCCATCAACACTCAGCTGTCTCCATCAACACTCAGCAGTCTCCATCAACACTAAGCTGTCTCCATCAACACTCAGCTGTCTCCATCAACACTCAGCTGTCTCCATCAACACTCAGCTGTCTCCATCAACACTCAGCTGTCTCCATCAACACTCAGCTGTCTCCATCAACACTCAGCTGTCTTCATCAACACTCAGCAGTCTCCATCAACACTCAGCAGTCTCCATCAACACTCAGCTGTCTCCATCAACACTCAGCTGTCTCCATCAACACTCAGCTGTCTCCATCAACACTCAGCTGTCTCCATCAACACTCAGCAGTCTCCATCAACACTCAGCTGTCTCCATCAACACTCAGCAGTCTCCATCAACACTCAGCTGTCTCCATCAACACTCAACTGTCTCCATCAACACTCAGCTGTCTCCATCAACACTCAGCAGTCTCCATCAACACTCAGCAGTCTCCATCAACACTCAGCTGTCTCCATCAACACTCAGCTGTCTCCATCAACACTCAGCTGTCTCCATCAACACTCAGCTGTCTCCATCAACACTCAGCAGTCTCCATCAACACTCAGCTGTCTCCATCAACACTCAGCTGTCTCCATCAACACTCAGCAGACTCCATCAACACTCAGCTGTCTCCATCAACACTCAGCTGTCTCCATCAACACTCAGCAGACTCCATGAACACTCAGCTGTCTCCATCAACACTCAGCTGTCTCCATCAACACTTAGCAGACTCCATGAACACTCAGCTGTCTCCATCAACACTCAGCTGTCTCCATCAACACTCAGCTGTCTCCATCAACACTCAGCTGTCTCCATCAACACTCAGCTGTCTCCATCAACACTCAGCTGTCTCCATCAACACTCAGCTGTCTCCATCAACACTCAGCTGTCTCCATCAACACTCAGCTGTCTCCATCAATACTCAGCTGTCTCCATCAACACTCAGCTGTCTCCATCAACACTCAGCTGTCTCCATCAACACTCAGCTGTCTCCATCAACACTCAGCAGTCTCCATCAACACTCAGCTGTCTCCATCAACACTCAGCTGTCTCCATCAACACTCAGCTGTCTCCATCAATACTCAGCTGTCTCCATCAACACTCAGCTGTCTCCATCAACACTCAGCAGTCTCCATCAACACTCAGCTGTCTCCATCAACACTCAGCTGTCTCCATCAACACTCAGCAGTCTCCATCAACACTCAGCTGTCTCCATCAACACTCAGCTGTCTCCATCAACACTCAGCTGTCTCCATCAACACTCAGCAGTCTCCGTCAACACTCAGCAGTCTCCATCAACACTCAGCAGTCTCCATCAACACTCAGCTGTCTCCATCAACACTCAGCTGTCTCCATCAACACTCAGCTGTCTCCATCAACACTCAGCTGTCTCCATCAATACTCAGCTGTCTCCATCAACAGTCAGCTGTCTCCATCAACACTCAGCTGTCTCCATCAACACTCAGCAGACTCCATGAACACTCAGCTGTCTCCATCAACACTCATCTGTCTCCATCAACACTCAGCTGTCTCCATCAACACTCAGCTGTCTCCATCAACACTCAGCAGTCTCCATCAACACTCAGCTGTCTCCATCAACACTCAGCTGTCTCCATCAACACTCAGCTGTCTCCATGAACACTCAGCAGTCTCCATCAACACTAAGCTGTCTCCATCAACACTCAGCTGTCTCCATCAACACTCAGCTGTCTCCATCAACACTCAGCTGTCTCCATCAACACTCAGCTGTCTCCATCAACACTCAGCTGTCTCCATCAACACTCAGCAGTCTCCATCAACACTCAGCTGTCTCCATCAACACTCAGCTGTCTCCATCAACACTCAGCTGTCTCCATCAACACTCAGCTGTCTCCATCAACACTCAGCAGTCTCCATCAACACTCAGCTGTCTCCATCAACACTCAGCAGTCTCCATCAACACTCAGCTGTCTCCATCAACACTCAGCAGTCTCCATCAACACTCAGCAGTCTCCATCAACACTCAGCTGTCTCCATCAACACTCAGCTGTCTCCATCAACACTCAGCTGTCTCCATCAACACTCAGCTGTCTCCATCAACACTCAGCAGTCTCCATCAACACTCAGCAGTCTCCATCAACACTCAGCAGTCTCCATCAACACTCAGCTGTCTCCATCAACACTCAGCAGTCTCCATCAACACTCAGCAGTCTCCATCAACACTCAGCAGTCTCCATCAACACTCAGCAGTCTCCATCAACACTCAGCAGTCTCCATCAACACTCAGCAGTCTCCATCAACACTCAGCAGTCTCCATCAACACTAAGCTGTCTCCATCAACACTCAGCTGTCTCCATCAACACTCAGCTGTCTCCATCAACACTCAGCTGTCTCCATCAACACTCAGCTGTCTCCATCAACACTCAGCAGTCTCCATCAACACTCAGCTGTCTCCATCAACACTCAGCAGTCTCCATCAACACTCAGCTGTCTCCATCAACACTCAGCAGTCTCCATCAACACTCAGCAGTCTCCATCAACACTCAGCTGTCTCCATCAACACTCAGCTGTCTCCATCAACACTCAGCTGTCTCCATCAACACTCAGCTGTCTCCATCAACACTCAGCTGTCTCCATCAACACTCAGCAGTCTCCATCAACACTCAGCTGTCTCCATCAACACTAAGCTGTCTCCATCAACACTCAGCTGTCTCCATCAACACTCAGCTGTCTCCATCAACACTCAGCTGTCTCCATCAACACTCAGCTGTCTCCATCAACACTCAGCAGTCTCCCTCAACACTCAGCAGTCTCCATCAACACTCAGCAGTCTCCATCAACACTCAGCAGTCTCCATCAACACTCAGCTGTCTCCATCAACACTCAGCTGTCTCCATCAACACTCAGCTGTCTCCATCAACACTCAGCTGTCTCCATCAACACTCAGCAGTCTCCATCAACACTCAGCTGTCTCCATCAACACTCAGCTGTCTCCATCAACACTCAGCAGACTCCATCAACACTCAGCTGTCTCCATCAACACTCAGCTGTCTCCATCAACACTCAGCAGACTTCATGAACACTCAGCTGTCTCCATCAACACTCAGCTGTCTCCATCAACACTTAGCAGACTCCATGAACACTCAGCTGTCTCCATCAACACTCAGCTGTCTCCATCAACACTCAGCTGTCTCCATCAACACTCAGCAGTCTCCATCAACACTCAGCTGTCTCCATCAACACTCAGCTGTCTCCATCAACACTCAGCTGTCTCCATCAACACTCAGCTGTCTCCATCAACACTCAGCTGTCTCCATCAACACTCAGCTGTCTCCATCAACACTCAGCTGTCTCCATCAACACTCAGCAGTCTCCATCAACACTCAGCTGTCTCCATCAACACTCAGCTGTCTCCATCAACACTCAGCTGTCTCCATCAACACTCAGCTGTCTCCATCAACACTCAGCTGTCTCCATCAACACTCAGCTGTCTCCATCAACACTCAGCTGTCTCCATCAACACTCAGCTGTCTCCATCAACACTCAGCTGTCTCCATCAACACTCAGCTGTCTCCATCAACACTCAGCTGTCTCCATCAACACTCAGCTGTCTCCATCAACACTCAGCTGTCTCCATCAACACTCAGCAGTCTCCATCAACACTCAGCTGTCTCCATCAACACTCAGCTGTCTCCATCAACACTCAGCTGTCTCCATCAACACTCAGCAGTCTCCATCAACACTCAGCTGTCTCCATCAACACTCAGCTGTCTCCATCAACACTCAGCTGTCTCCATCAACACTCAGCAGTCTCCGTCAACACTCAGCAGTCTCCATCAACACTCAGCAGTCTCCATCAACACTCAGCTGTCTCCATCAACACTCAGCTGTCTCCATCAATACTCAGCTGTCTCCATCAACAGTCAGCTGTCTCCATCAACACTCAGCTGTCTCCATCAACACTCAGCAGACTCCATGAACACTCAGCTGTCTCCATCAACACTCAGCTGTCTCCATCAACAGTCAGCTGTCTCCATCAACAGTCAGCTGTCTCCATCAACACTCAGCTGTCTCCATCAACACTCAGCTGTCTCCATCAACACTCAGCTGTCTCCATCAACACTCAGCAGACTCCATGAACACTCAGCTGTCTCCATCAACACTCAGCTGTCTCCATCAACACTCAGCTGTCTCCATCAACAGTCAGCTGTCTCCATCAACACTCAGCAGTCTCCATCAACACTCAGCTGTCTCCATCAACACTCAGCAGACTCCATGAACACTCAGCTGTCTCCATCAACACTCAGCTGTCTCCATCAACACTCAGCTGTCTCCATCAACACTCAGCTGTCTCCATCAACACTCAGCAGTCTCCATCAACACTCAGCTGTCTCCATCAACACTCATCTGTCTCCATCAACACTCAGCTGTCTCCATCAACACTCAGCAGTCTCCATCAACACTCAGCTGTCTCCATCAACACTCAGCTGTCTCCATCAACACTCAGCAGTCTCCATCAACACTCAGCTGTCTCCATCAACACTCTCCATCAACACTCAGCAGTCTCCATCAACACTCAGCAGTCTCCATCAACACTCAGCTGTCTCCATCAACACTCAGCTGTCTCCATCAACACTCAGCTGTCTCCATCAACACTCAGCTGTCTCCATCAATACTCATCTGTCTCCATCAACACTCAGCTGTCTCCATCAACACTCAGCTGTCTCCATGAACACTCAGCTGTCTCCATGAACACTCAGCTGTCTCCATCAACGCTCATCTGTCTCCATCAACACTCAGCTGTCTCCATCAACAGTCAGCTGTCTCCATCAACACTCAGCTGTCTCCATCAACACTCAGCTGTCTCCATCAACACTCAGCTGTCTCCATCAACACTCAGCTGTCTCCATCAACACTCAGCTGTCTCCATCAACACTCAGCTGTCTCCATCAACACTCAGCTGTCTCCATCAACACTCAGCAGTCTCCATCAACACTCAGCTGTCTCCATCAACACTCAGCAGTCTCCATCAACACTCAGCTGTCTCCATCAACACTCAGCTCTCTCCATCAACACTCAGCTGTCTCCATCAACACTCAGCTGTCTCCATCAACACTCAGCTGTCTCCATCAACACTCAGCTGTCTCCATCAACACTCAGCTGTCTCCATCAACACTCAGCTGTCTCCATCAACACTCAGCTGTCTCCATCAACACTCAGCTGTCTCCATCAACACTCAGCTGTCTCCATCAACACTCAGCTGTCTCCATCAACACTCAGCAGTCTCCATCAACACTCAGCTGTCTCCATCAACACTCAGCAGTCTCCATCAACACTCAGCTGTCTCCATCAACACTCAGCTCTCTCCATCAACACTCAGCTGTCTCCATCAACACTCAGCTGTCTCCATCAACACTCAGCTGTCTCCATCAACACTCAGCTGTCTCCATCAACACTCAGCTGTCTCCATCAACACTCAGCAGTCTCCATCAACACTCAGCTGTCTCCATCAACACTCAGCTGTCTCCATCAACACTCAGCTGTCTCCATCAATACTCAGCTGTCTCCATCAACACTCAGCTGTCTCCATCAACACTCAGCAGTCTCCATCAACACTCAGCTGTCTCCATCAACACTCAGCTGTCTCCATCAACACTCAGCAGTCTCCATCAACACTCAGCTGTCTCCATCAACACTCAGCAGTCTCCATCAACACTCAGCAGTCTCCATCAACACTCAGCAGTCTCCATCAACACTCAGCAGTCTCCATCAACACTCAGCTGTCTCCATCAACACTCAGCTGTCTCCATCAACACTCAGCTGTCTCCATCAATACTCAGCTGTCTCCATCAATACTCAGCTGTCTCCATCAACACTCAGCTGTCTCCATCAACACTCAGCTGTCTCCATCAACACTCAGCTGTCTCCATGAACACTCAGCTGTCTCCATCAACGCTCATCTGTCTCCATCAACACTCAGCTGTCTCCATCAACACTCAGCTGTCTCCATCAACACTCAGCTGTCTCCATCAACACTCAGCTGTCTCCATCAACACTCAGCTGTCTCCATCAACACTCAGCTGTCTCCATCAACACTCAGCTGTCTCCATCAACACTCAGCTGTCTCCATCAACACTCAGCTCTCTCCATCAACACTCAGCTGTCTCCATGAACACTCAGCTGTCTCCATCAACACTCAGCTGTCTCCATCAACACTCAGCTGTCTCCATCAATACTCAGCTGTCTCCATCAACACTCAGCTGTCTCCATCAACACTCAGCTGTCTCCATCAACACTCAGCTGTCTCCATCAACACTCAGCTGTCTCCATCAACACTCAGCTGTCTCCATCAACACTCAGCTGTCTCCATCAATACTCAGCTGTCTCCATCAACACTCAGCTGTCTCCATGAACACTCAGCTGTCTCTATCAACACTCAGCTGTCTCCATCAACACTCAGCTGTCTCCATCAACACTCAGCTGTCTCCATCAACACTCAGCTGTCTCCATCAACACTCAGCTGTCTCCTTCAGTAATTCACCAGTAAAAAGGACACAATGGCTGTTGATATATAACAATGAATTATTAAAAGTGAGTTAGGATTTATACATAAATGGGCTCAGGTGTTTAAGTTTACTAAATTTAACCAAAGTAGAAAGTAACACACAAACAAGTGTCTGGCACAAAAATTATGATCATTTTAATTTGTCACGTGCGGTCAAGGACGAGAGAGCATCTGCTCTGACACTTCAACGACCACTGACATGATTCATTCTAATAACATAAGGCTGGATACGGAGAGCCCATCTCATTATCCTAACATTTTTTTATTCATAGTGTTAATGTAGGTAACATAGTTGTGGTCTGAAAATCCAGTAATATTAAATGGAGTAGTATCCAAGTATGGTGACATTTGAGTTTAGAGGAAAATAACATACAGGATGAAGTTTGTCAGTGGTTGACGACTTTTACAGAAGCACAGCACCACTGCATAACCACTCGTATCTACATGTAAGAAAAAAAAAAGTGTTTGCTAAAGTTAGGCTCCTGAAGACAGGAGCAGCGGAAAGCAAGCGTTTCAAACTTGCAAACGACTGTGCAATCATGATTCCAATGAAACCTAACTTTGCTGTTGTTGAGCTCGGTAAGAGGAGCCCCGACCTGAGAAAAGTTTGGACAGAAACAATTGTGATAACCAGCTGCACCCAGAAATTTCTAGCTACCTTCCTATCTTGCTGAAAAGGCCGAAATGGTATGAACCATTGTATCAGTGGTAGCATCCTCATCTTGACCTATGCAAAAACCGAGATATTTAATCTTGGCTTACTGCTACGCAGTGTGCCCCAGTAAAATATTGAATAAAAAATAATGCTCCATAGTTCCGGGACTGAACTGAAACCGAACGTGTAATATTCCTGGTCAGTCAGGCAGTGGCCAGGAGACAGGAGCAGATGAGATGTTTGTGAGTTAGTACGAGACGGGTGGTGACGGTGTCAAGTCATCATGCTTGGGCGGTAGTGTGAGAAGGTAACTTTTGGTAAGTTTTTTTAGTGTATACTATAATTTAGTTAGTGTGTAAATACTCTCATGTTTTTAATGCCTTAGTGTGTGCAAAGGTGTGTGTTTTGGAGAGTATTTAAAGCTTTAACTCTAGGCTAAGTAGCCTACAGGAAAGAGGGAGGTGTTATGAAGCCTCCCTGTTTATATACTGTCTACTCGCTAGTAGCAGTGTGCTAGTGAGCTAATGTGAACTGGAGGTAAGGTGATGTTGTAGTGGAGTAGACTTTAAGTTGTATATAAGTTACTATCATTATATTTTTTTTTGTATAGGTGAGTTTATGTGTCCTTCCTTAAACAACATTAATTATTTGCACTCATGCTTTATAATTTGTATGAGTACATGCTGGCCCTAGAGTTGCTGTTTTTTTAATGTGATTTAATGCCCCTAGACAGCAGACGGAGCAGCCATTTAGGAGCTAGGACATTTATTTAAGTTACGGTATCGAAGTCGTAATATTTACCCAAAACTACACTTAGCAAAGTTCACAATAAAGTTGTAATGGGTTGTATTATTGTAATGTCTCTCTCTGAGGCGTGTCAAGTGCCCACCCGTCACTAAGTCGTCCAGGAATGCTTCAACTCCGTCCAAGTTGTGAGTCAACTCGTTCATCAAGCGTTGGAAGAAACAGCGCTACATAAACCAGTGATCACTCCACCCTGAATAGTGAAGCCAGAGATGTCTTGAGCACTTTCAGTAAGTGGGACTTTATAATATCCACGAAGTTCTAAGCGGCTAACATACAAAACTCCCCACACACTATCAATAAGGTGATGAACCTGTGGGAAGGGGTATCCATCTGGTAAGGTAACTTCATCAACCATACGATAATCAGTGCATATCCTGAAACTACCGTCAGGTTTGGGCATTAAAAATGCAAGGTGAAGCCCACGGACTTTTACCGTGTTGTATCAGTCCATGTGATTATAGAAAATCAACTTCTTTCATCAGTGCTTTATGCTTCGTTGGAATCAACCTGTAAGGAGATTGCTTAATAGGTTACTAAGAAAGTTATCGAGTGATTGTAGTGTCACTAAATTTTCTAAACGCATCACTTTACCTCTAGAGATGTAAGGCAGACTGACAGGATCGTCCTGTGAAGGAAGTACAGTAATAGTACGTAGAGGATTAGCACAATAAGCCTTGAGCTGATTAACTTAGCACACCTGAACTGAGTTTCTCTTCCCAGGCGTGAGTACTAATTTACGTCATTAAGTTTCTTTGACTATTTTAAAGGAATCTTCGTACCTGGGTGGTAGAGTATGATATGGTACTAATTTCTGAGTCGTCATCTTGTCACACGCTTTCAGGAAGCGCTAAACCCGTAGGAATATACAGCGCCTGTGGGGGGCTGTGGACGGTATTCAGGTTTAATTCAAGGGACTACACCACAGACTTGATTTCCCAGAACAAGAGCCCCTTACCAGCATCAAGGAACCTTCCTTAAGGGGTTTCAAGGAACGAGAGACAGCATGTTGATCACAGTGTTGTTTCATCCTGGCCTGGACAGCAACTAGGTTTTATGATGTGATGTACTCAATGATGGTTTTGACTTCCGTCAACTTAACTGAGATGCATTATCTCAAACAGCAGAATTTGGCTTGTTGGGAAGTCCTTCGTGCCCTTGTAGCATTCAAAGATATAGTTTGTGTGGGGGTGCCAGCCACATGATTATTTTTCATATCTCTTTCCTATGTATATTAATATTTCCTGGAATGTTTTTTTATTCTGACAATAAGTACATTTAACTTTCTTCTCTTTATCGAATTTCTGTCCTCCTGAAGAGACAGACTAAGGAGAGTGAGTCACCCGAGGATGAGTAAGAGACCTTTCAGTGGCACGTGATTTACATGAGTGAGAATTAAACAACACACAAATAATCCACACATAGGAGGAGCTTACGACGACGTTTCTGTCCGACTTGGACCATTTACAAAGTCACACTAACAGAGAGGAGAGAAGGAGGGAGTATATACAGGCCAGCTGACAGGGACGAGTGAAGAGAGGTGCGAGTAGTAGTTGTAGAGGTAAGGCAGGAAGTGGAAGTGATGGTAGTGTGAAGTAAGGCCAGGAGAGCTAAGAACCCACAAGGGGTAAGACCAAAAACACGATGGGGAGAGGAGGGGGAAATAAAGGACCAAACACTCCAGGCAGAAGAAAACCCAAAACAATGAAAAAAGAAAATTGGAAAGGGGTAGAGGTGGATAGAGAAGAAACAAAAAATCAGGATAAGTCACGGGTGTTCTGAAGTTTGTAACATTTTACAATGTAATGGGAGAGGAAGGCATCTGCAGAGACAAAGCCACGACTAAGATTCATAAAAGGAAAGTTGTGTATAAGGGAGATTTAAGCAAGACGGCAACTGTGAAAGTTAGAAGAAAGGTTGACAGTTTGGACAGAAGACCAGTCAATATGATCATTGTGATCTCTGACATGACAAAAAGAGCATTGTTGGTGTTGGCAAGCCTAACACTACTTTTGTGCTCCTTGAATCTGTCAGAGCATCAACAGCAAGTCCAGGAGCATCAACAGCAAGTGTGTGTGTGTGTGTGTGTGTGTGTGTGTGTGTGTGTGTGTGTGTGTGCGCGCACTCACCTATTTGTAGATGCAGGGGTCGAGAATCAGCTCCTGGCCCCGCCTCTTCACGGAACGCTACTAGGTCCTCTCTCTCCCTGCTCCATGAGCTTTATCATACCTCGCCTTAAAGCTATGTATGGTTCCTGCCTCCACTACATCACTCGCCAGACTATTCCACTTCCTGACCACTCTACGACTGAAGAAATACTTCCTAACATCCCTGTGACTCATCTGAGTCTTCAGCTTCCGAGAGTGACCCCTTGTTTCTGTGCCCCTCTCTGGAGCATCTTGTCTCTGTCCACCTTGTCTATTCCACGAAGCATTTTGCATGTCGTTATCATGTCTCCCCCTAACCCTCCTGTCCTCCAGTGTCGTCAGGCCGATTTACCTTAACCTTTCTTATTGCAAACCTTTGCACTTTCTCTAATTTTTTAACGTGCTTGACCTAGTGTGGATTCCAAACTGGTGCTGCATACGCCAGTATGGGTCTGACGTACACTGTCTTGAAAGATTCCTTACTTAGGTATCGGAATGTTAATCTCAGGTTTGCCAGGCGCCCATATGTTGCAGCAGTTACCTGGTTGATGTGTGCTTCCGGAGGCATGTTTGGTGTTATACTCACCCCAAGATCTTTTCCCTTTCAGTCGTTGGCTACCTAGCCTATACTCTGTCTGCGGTCTTCTTTACCCTTCTCTGATCTTCACGACTTTGCATTTGGCAGGGTTGATTTCGAGAAGCCAATTGCTGGAACACGTGTCCAGCCTGTCCAGGTCTCTCTGAAGGCCTGCCTGATCCTCCTCTGATTTAATTCTCCTCATTAACTTCACATCATCTGCGAACAGGGACACTTCTGAGTCTATCCCTTCCATCTTCTCATTCACATATACCAAAAATAGCACTGGTCTTAGGACTGACCCCAGTGGGACCCTGCTTGTCAAAGATGCTCACTGTAATACATCATCCCGTACCATGACTCGTTGTTGCCTCCCTGTCAGGTATTCTCTGATCCACTGAAGTGCCCTTCCCGTTATACGTGCCTGATCCTCCAGTTTATGCACTAATCTCTTGAGAGGAACTGGGTCGAAGGCCTTCTTGCAGTCCAAGAAGATGCAATCAACCCACCCCTCTCTCTCGTGTCTTCTGTTACTTTATCATAAAACTCCAGAAGGTTTGTGATACAGGATTTGTGTTCCATGAAACCGTGCTGGTTGTCATTTATACTTTTGTTCCGTTGCAGGTGCTCCACCACTTTCTCCTAATAATCTTCTCCATGACTGCCTACTATACACGCCAGAGACACTGGTCTGTAGTTTAGTGCCTCTTTTCTGTCTTGTTTTTTAAAAATGGGAACTACATTTGCCTTCTTCCATACGTCAGGTAGTTGCCCAGTTTCAAGGGATGTATTGAAGATTGCGGTCAGTGGCACGCTCAGCTTCTCTGCTCCTTCTTTAAGGACCCACGGGGAGATGTCTGGATCCATCACCTTTGAGGTATCAAGGTCACTTAGCAGTTTCTGCACCTCCTCCGTTGTTTGTATGTCATCCAACACTTGATGGCATATTTCCTGTTGGTGTTCCCCTCTGTGCTGTCTTCCCAGAGCCCCTCCTGTCTCTACTGTAAATACTTCCTTATATCTCATGTTGAGCTCCTCCCATACCTCGAGATCATTTCTTGTAAGTCCCCCACCTTCTTTCCTCCTCCTGATCACCTGGTCCTTGACTGTTGTCTTCTGCCTGATGGGGCTATACAGCAGTTTCGGTTCAGACTTGACTTTCGATGTTATGTTACTATCATACTGTCGCTGGGCCTCCCTCCTTACCTATGCATGCTCGCTCCTGGCTCTTCAACTAATCTCCTTATTTTCCTGTGTTCTTTGCCTTCTATACTTTTTGCATTCTCTAGTGCATTTAGTTTTTGCCTCCTTACACTGTTGGGTAAACCAGGGGCTCGTTCTGGTCTTCCCATTATTTCTGTTGCCCTTGGGAACAAACCTTTCCTCTGCCTTCTTGCATTTTGTTGTTAAGTATTCCATCATTTCGTTTACCGACTTTCCTGCCAGTTCTCTGTCCCACTGATGCTCCTGCAGGAAGTTACTCAAACCTATGTAGTTTCCCCATTTATAGTCTGGCTTTTCCCAGTCAACTCCTGTTACCCTCTCTACTTGTAACTCTACTATATATTCAAAGCACAGAACCACGTGGTCAGTAGCTCCTAGGGGCCTCTCATATGTGATGTCCTCAATGTCTGACCTGCTCAGGGGGAACACAAGGTCCAGTCTTGCTGGTTCATCCTCCCCTCTCTCTCTGGTAGTGTCCTTAACATGTTGGTGCATGAGGTTTTCCAGTACCACATCCATCATCTTGGCTCTCCATGTTTCGGGACCCCCATGTGGCTCCAGGCCCAGTCGATCTCCCTGTGGTTGAAATCGCCCTTAACCAGTAACTTTGCTCTGCTCGAGTAAGCTCTTCTTGCCACCTCAGCCAGTGTGCCCACCATTGCTCTGATGCTCTCTTCATATTCCTCTCTTGGCTTTCTGCAGTTCTGTAGTGGATTATACATCACTGCAATGACTATCTTGTGCTCTCCAGACTGAAGTGTACCTACTATGTATTCTCTTTCTCCAATCTCGTCCATGTCTCCCTTTTCCTCAAATTTCCATCATTTTTTACGAGCAGTACAACCGCTCCTCCCCTCTGCTCCTTGTAGCTTTCCTCAGAATCTGATATCCTGGTGGGATGATTGCATCTGTTATTGTCTAAGTCAGTTTCGTTTCTGTGACTGCTATGGTGTCTGGAGACTTCTTGTTTATTCTTTCATACCACTCATATTTATTCACTATTCCATCCGCATTTGTGAACCAAACCTTCAACTTCTGTTCTAAAACTGGTCCTGGGAGAATGTTGGGGTTGGGAGAGCAGGAGCCTTGGCAGGGGCCTATGGGGGGTTGTGGGGATGGGGGCAGAGTTCCCATAGGGGGTTGCTGTAGGGGTGGGTTTTGTGATGTGGGGGTGGGGACAGAGGGATCAGTGTGTGATTGTTGGTTTAGATTGTATAGTTGCCTTGGGGTTGTTGTGGTTGGAGTCCTTCTGTAGGCGTTTCTGGAGGGCGTGTCTGGTTTATTCTGCTTTTCTTTGTCGTTTCCTCCCATTTCTCCTTTCGTTTTGGCACTCTTTCTTTCAGTATTATCCTTTCCTCTTGCATTCTGTCTCGATTGAGGTACACACTCAGGAACTCCAATTTGTCTCTCAGCCGTGCTTTCTCCTGCAGGATCATGGTTCAAGTTGATTCTGCTTTGAAGTTTAGTTTGAGGGGCCGTTTCCTTCTCCTTGCAAACCACCCAATTCTCTGAAAATTTGTCACCTTTGTCATGTCGCCTTCGACTATTGCCTTCATGATACCCTCAATCACTTTTATCTCCTCCTGTTTCCTTTCGTCATAGGTTTCCCCTTCAGCTTCCTGGAGCCCATAGACAAAAACTGATCTTTCCCTTTCTGCCTCCCACTGTGTCTCCCATTGCATCCTCTGAGGTGTTTTAGTTCCTTCCCTTGGAGTGTTCCTTCCTTCAATCCCTTCTTTAGCTGAGACCCCAATGCTCATTGGTCTGTCTTTCCTGCTCATCTGTTCCTGGCCCCTGCTGGAGTCTGATAGAGTTCCTGCATATATCCTAGCTCCTTCAATATCTTCAGACCTCTCATTTGTTCCTAGTGTGCTCCTTGTCTTTACCTTGACCCTATGTGGGTCTGACAGGACCTATGCATACAGTATAGGTTGCTTGCTCCCTCCAGTCCCCTTGTCTGTGTCTGATGTAGATTTTCCTGCTGTTTTGTCTGGACTGTTATTTTTTTCTTTAGGCTGTCTCAGATTTCTCAGTTCCTCTTCTAAGCACTGTATCTTGGCTTCTGCTACTATGGCATGTTGTTCTCACTTTCTGCTCTCTGCAGCTATCCTCTCCTTCATCCTCCTTCCAAGCTCTTCTAGCTTCCTTCCCCAGTCTTCCATTTTTTGAGCTCTGCCTCTCAATTGTCTTTCCCAGCTTCGTCTGCCAGACCCTAGGCAGACGAAGCTGTTCTTGGTTGTCCCATTGTACCACAGAAGGAAGCTTATTTATTTTCCTAGTGGATATTTATGTGAGGATGGGTGTTGTAGGGAGGGGAAGAGGGAGGGAGTTAGGGCAGGGGGGAAAAGGATATGGGGTGGGAGGGGGGAGCATCAAGAAGAGTATTAGGGGTCACAAGAGGGTATAGGAAGGGAGGAGAGAGGGTGGGAGAAAGAAGACTGGGGAGAGGGAAGTTGGATGGAAGGTGAAGATGGATGGAAGGTGAAGATGAGGAGAGAGAGAGAGAGAGAGAGAGAGAGAGAGAGAGAGAGAGAGAGAGAGAGAGAGAGAGAGAGAGAGAGAGAGAGAGAGAGAGTCTATCATACTTCCTAGTGCTCAGTCTTTGGTGGTTTTGTGTGTGTGTGTGTCCATATGTGTGTGTGTTCATGGGTGTAGGGGTGGGGGAGTTGTGAGGGGGCGAGAGAGGGTTAGAGGGAGGGGGAACAAAGTGATGGAGAGGTGGAGAGTGGGACAGGTTGTCTAGTGGGTGGGTAGGTTAGGGTGTATGGTTGTAAAGTGACCGTTTACACGGCTGTGTATGTATGTATGCACAGTCAGTCATGTATGGTCACAAGCACTTGTGTATGTGTACTGTTGTTGTGTGTGTGTGTGTGTGTGTGTGTGTGTGTGTGTGTGTGTGTGTATGTGTGTGTGTGTGTGTGTGTGTGTGTGTGTGTGTGTGTGTGTGTGAGTGTATGTGTGTGTGTGTGTGTGTGTGTGTGTGTGTGTGTGTGTGTGTGTGTGTGTGTGTGTGTGTGTGTGTGTGTGTGCCCAGAAATAATGCTCCTCACTTATCTGTATCCATACTACTAATAAAATACCAATAATAATACTAGTGATTCTAAGACTTAGCCTCTCTCGGCTTCTTCAAGTGCCTAACACTTGTGCTAATGTGTGTGTGTTTGTGTGTTTGGTGGTTAACCCTCGCTACCTACCCACCTCCCTCTTCTTACACACTGATCAATCCTATCTCCACCTTATCTATGCTGTTTCTACTCTAATTCTGGTAAAAGCTTTTTGACCAGTGCCTTAGAGTGGGCAGAGACCAGAAATCTGACAACAAGCAACCACAATAAGTGAAAGGAACTTGCTCTGGCAGTGAGGCGGTGGACAAGTTGCCAGTTGCTGATCTTTTGTGTGTCTGTGTGTGTGTGTGTACTCACCTATTTGTACTCACCTATTTGTGGTTGCAGGGGTCGAGTCATAGCTCCTGGCCCTGCCTCTTCACTGATTGCTACTAGGTTCTCTCTCTCCTTGCTCCATGAGCTTTATCATACCTCGCCTTAAAACTATGTATGGTTCCCGCTTCCACTACGTCACTTTCTAGGCTATTCCATGGCCTGACTACTCTATGACTGAAGAAATACTTCCTAACATCCCTTTGATTCATCTGAGTCTTCAACTTCCAATTGTGACCTCTTGTTTCTGTGTCCCATCTCTGGAGCATCCCGTCTTTGTCCACCCTGTCTATTCTGCGCAGTATCTTATATGTCGTTATCATGTCTCCCCTGACCCTTCTGTCCTCCAGTGTCATCAGGCCGATTTCCCTCAACCTTTCTTCGTAGGACAATCCCCTTAGCTCTGGGACTAGTCTTGTTGCAAACCTTTGCACTTTCTCTAATTTCTTGATGTGCTTGACCAGGTGTGGATTCTAAACTGGTGCTGCATACTCCAGTATGGGCCTGACGCAAATTGTATACAGAGTCTTTAACGATTCCTTACTGAGGTATCGGAATGCTATCTGTAGGTTTGCCAGATGCCCATATGCTGCAGCAGTTATCTGATTGATGTGCGCCTCAGGAGATATGCTCGGTGTTATACTTTCCTCCAGATCTTTTTCCTTGAGTGAGGTTTGCAGTCTTTGGCCATCTAGACTATATTGTGTCTGCGGTCTTCTTTGCCCTTCCCCAATCTTCATGACTTTGCATTTGGCAGTTGCTGTACCAGGCTTGTAGCCTGTCCAGGTCTCTTTGTAGTCCTGCCTGATCCTCGTCCGATTTGATTCTTCTCATTAACTTCACATCATCTGCAAACAAGGACACTTCTGAGTCTAACCCTTCCGTTATGTCATTCACATATGCCAAAAACAGCACAGGTCCTAGGACTGACCCCTGTGGAACCCCGCTTGCCACAGTCGCCCACTTTGACACCTCATCACGTACCATGACTCGTTGTTGCCTCCCTGTCAGGTATTCTCTGATCCATTGGAGTGGTTTTCCTTTTATGTGTGCCTGATCCTCTAGCTTTTGCAGTAATCTTTTGTGAGGAACTGTGTCGAAGACCTTCTTGCAGTCCAAAAAAAAATGCAGTCGATCCACCCCTCTCTCTCTTGTCTTACTTCTGTCACCTTGTCATATAACTTTAGTAGGCTTGTGACACAGGATTTTCCTTCCCTGAAACCATGCTGGTTGTCAATTATACACTTGTTTCTTTCCAGGTGCTCCACCACTCTCCCCCTGATGATCTCCATGACTCTGCATACTATACACGTTAGTGATACAGGTCTGTAGTTTAGTGCCTCATGTCTGTCTCCCTTTTTAAGAATTGGGACTACATTTGCCATCTTCCATACCTCAGGGAGTTGCCCAGTTTCAATGGATGTGTTGAAGATATTTGTTAATGGCACACACAGCATCTCTGCTCCCTCTCTAACGACCCACAGAGAGATGTCTGGTCCCACAGCCTTTGAGGTGTCAAGTTCACATAGCAGCTTTTTCGCCTCCTCCTTGGTTATGTGTACCTCATCCAGCACATGTTGGTGTACCCCCCCTCCCTCATCTGATTTCCTTGAGTCCTACTGGTTTCCACTGTAAATACTTCTTTAAATCTCGTGTTGAGCTCCTCACATACCTCTCAGTCATTTCTTTTGAGCTCCCCGTCACCCTTCCTCAGTCTGATTACCTGGTCCTTGACTGTTGTTTTCCTCCTGATGTGGCTATACAACAGCTTCGGGTCAGACTTGACTTTTGATGCTATGTCATTTTCATGTTGTCGCTGAGCCTCCCCTCTTGTCTGTGCATATTCGTTTCTGGCTCTTCGGCTAATCTCTTTATTTTCCTGAGCTCTGTGTCTTCTGTACCTTTTCCATTCTCTAGTACTCCCAGTTTTTGCCTCCCTACACCTTTGGGTGAACCAAGGACTCGTTCTGTTCTTCTCATTATCTCTGTTTCCCTTGGGAACAAACCTCTCCTCTGCCTCCTTGCATTTTGTTGCCACATAGTCCCTCATTTCTTGTACTGATTTTCCTGTCAGTTCCCTCTTCCACTGAATGTCTTGCAGGAAGTTCCTCACGCCTGAGTAGTTCCCCCTTTTGTAGTTTGGTTTTTCCCATCCTATTCCTGCTACTCTCTCCACTTGAAGCTCAACTATGTAGTCAAAACACAGAACCACATGATCACTAGCTCCTAGGGGCCTTTCATACATAATATCCTCGAGGTCACCTCTCTCTCTGGTAGTGTTTCTAACATGTTGATGCATGAAGTTTTCCAGTACCACATCCATCATCTTGGCTCTCCATGTTTCGGGACCCCCATGGGGCTCCAGGTTTTCCTAGTCAATCTCCTTGTGATTGAAATTACCCATAACTAGTAACTTTGCTCCCCCCATGTGTGCTCTTCTGGCCACCTCGGCTAGTGTGTCGACCATTGCTCTGTTGCTCTGATCGTATTCTTCTCTTGGCCTCCTGCAGTTCTGTGGTGGGTTGTACATTACTGCAATTATCACCTTATGTCCCTCAGACTGGATTTTTCCTACTAAGTAGTCCCTTTCGCCCATGCCTTCCATTCCTTCCATTTTCTCAAAACCCCACTGGTTTTTAATGAGCAGTGCAACTCCTCCTCCCCCTCTGCTCCCTCTGTCTTTCCTGAGGATTTGATATCCGGGTGGAAAGACTGCATCTGTTATTATTCTGGTGAGTTTTATTTCTGTGAGTGCTGTTATGTCTGGAGATGTCTCCTTGATTCTTTCATGCCACTCCTCACACTTATTAATTGTTATTCCATCTGCATTTGTATACCACACCTTCAACTTCTTTTCTAAGACTGTGGTCTGGGGGGTATATTGGGGTTGGGGAAGGTGGAGACCTGATAAGGAACTATGGGTGGTTGCTGTTGGGGTGGAATTTGTAATGCTGTGATTGGGGGCATTGGATATGGCATGGGTGTTTTGATTTAGACTGGTTGCACTGGGGTTGGCCTGGTTGGGGGGCTTTTATAGAAAGTTGTGAGGGAGGCTGTATTTGATCTTCTTCCTGGGTCTGGGATCTCCTGTCTATCTCCGCCATCCCCTCTCTTTCCTCCTTTCGCCTTTGTACCATCTCTCTCAGTTTTTGCCTTTCTTCTTGTGTGTGTGTGTGTGTGTGTGTGTGTGTGTGTGTGTGTGTGTGTGTTTGTACTTACCTAGTTGTGGTTGCAGGGGTCGATTCACAGCTCCTGGCCCGGCCTCTTCACTGCCCACTATAGGTCACTCTTCCTACTCAATGAGCTTTTTCATACCTCTTCATAAAGCTATGTATGGATCCTGCCTCCACTACATCACTTCCCAAACTATTCCACTTCCTAACAACTCTGTGACAAAAGAAATACTTCCTAAGATCCCTGTGATTCATCTGAGTCTTCAACTTCCAACTGTGACCCCTTGATGCTGTGTCCCGCCTCTGGAACAACCTGTCTCTGTCCACCTTGTCGATTTCTCTCAGTATTTTATGTCATTATCATATCCTCCCTTATTTCTCCTGTCCACCAGTGTTGTTAGGTCGATTTCTCTTACCCTTTCTTCGTAGGACATGTCCCTTAGCTCCGGGACTAGTCTTGTTGCAAACCTTTGAACTTTCTTTAGTTTCCTTACACGCTTGGCTAGGTGTGAGTTCCAAACTTGTGCTGCATACTTCCATATAGGCCTAATGCACACAGTGTACAGGGTCCTGAACGATTCCTTACAAAGATGTCAGAATGCTGTTGTTAGGTTTACTAGTCGCCCGTATGCTACAGCAGTTACTTGGTTGATATGCACCTCAGGTGTGCCCGGTGTTATACTAACCCCAAGATATTTTTTCTTGAGTGAGGTTTTGCAGTCTCTGGCCCCCTAGTCTGTTCTCTGTCTGTGGTCTTCCTTGCCCTTCTCCAATCTTCATGACTTTGCATTTGGTGGAGTTAAACTCCAGGGATCTGGACCAGGATTGCAATCTATCCAGACCCCTTTGTAATTCTGCCTGGTCCTCATCCGAATGAATTCCTCTCTTTAGCCTCACATATGCAAACAGGGAAACATCAGAGTCTATTCATTTCGTCATATCGTTCACAATTACCAGAAATTGCACTGATCCTAGGTCTTACCCCTGTGGAACCCCACTTGTCACAGGAGCCCACTCTGACACCTTGTCATATGCTATTACTCACTGCTGTCTTCCTGACAGCATTCCCTGATCCATTGCAGTGCCTTTCCTGTTATCCCTGCCTGGTCTTCCAGCTTTTGAACTAATCTGTTGTGTGGAACTGTGTCAAATGCCTTACAGTCGAGGAAAATTCAGTCTACCCACCCATCTCTCTCTTGTCTTACTGCTTTCACCCTGTCATAGAAATCCAGTAAGTTTGTGACACAGGATTTCCCATCCCTGAAACTGTGCTGGTTGTGGTTAATAAGCTCATTCCTTTCTAGGTGCTCCATCACTCTTCTCCTGATAATCTTCTCCATGACTTTGCATACTATACATGTCAGTGACACTGGTCTGTAGTTTAAAGATTCGTGTCTGTCTCCTTTCGTTAAAAATTGTTGTCTTCCTTTCCTCAGATAGTCATCCTGTTTCGATAGATATTTTAAATATGTTGTTTGGAGTACACTTAGCATCTATGCTGCATCTCAGTACCCATAGAGAGATGTTATCCGGCCCCATCGCCTTTGAGGTATCTATGTCGCTTAGCAGCCTCTTCACTTCTTCCTCGGTTGTATGTATTGTGTCCAACACTTAATGGTGTACCCCACCTCTCTGTCTTTCTGGAGTCCCTTTTATCTCCTCTGTGAACACTTTTTTGAATCTCATGTGAATGTGTGTGTGTGTGTGTGTACTCACCTATTTGTACTCGCCTATTTGTGGTTGCAGGGGTCGAGTCACAGCTCCTGGCCCCGCCTCTTCGCTGATTGCTACTAGGTCCTCTCTCTCCTTGCCCCATGAGCTCTAACATACCTCGCCTTAAAACTATGTATGGTTCCCGCCTCCACTACGTCACTTTCTAGGCTATTCCACGGCCTGACTACTCTATGACTGAAGAAATACTTCCTAACATCCCTTTGATTCATCTGAGTCTTCAACTTCCAATTGTGACCTCTTGTCTCTGTGTCCCTTCTCTGGAACATCCCGTCTTTGTCCACCTTGTCTATTCCGCGCAGTATTTTATATGTCGTTATCATGTCTCCCCTGACCCTCCTGTCCTCCAGTGTCGTCAGGCCGATTTCCCTCAACCTTTCTTCGTAGGACAATCCCCGTAGCTCTGGGACTAGTCTTGTTGCAAACCTTTGCACTTTCTCTAATTTCTTGACGTGCTTGACTAGGTGTGGATTCCAAACTGGTGCTGCATACTCCAGTATGGGCCTGACGTAAATGGTATACAGAGTCTTAAACGAATCCTTACTGAGGTATCGGAACGCTATCCGTAGGTTTGCCAGGCGCCCGTATGCTGCAGCAGTTATCTGATTGATGTGCGCCTCAGGAGATATGCTCGGTGTTATACTCACCCCCAGATCTTTTTCCTTGAGTGAGGTTTGCAGTCTTTGGCCATCTAAACTATATTGTGTCTGCGGTCTTCTTTGCCCTTCCACAATCTTCATGACTTTGCATTTGGCAGGGTTAAATTCAAGGAGCCAGTTGCTGGACCAGGCTTGTAGCCTGTCCAGGTCTCTTTGTAGTCCTGCCTGATCCTCATCCGATTTGATTCTTCTCATTAACTTCGCATCATCTGCAAACAAGGACACTTCTGAGTCTATCCCTTCCGTTATGTCGTTCACATATACCAAGAACAGCACAGGTCCTAGGACTGAACCCTGTGGAACCCCGCTTGTGACAGGCGCCCACTCTGACACCTCGTCGCGTACCATGACTCGTTGTTGCCTCCCTGTCAGGTATTCTCTGATCCATTGCAGTGCCTTTCCTGTTATATGTGCCTGATCCTCTAGCTTTTGCAGTAACCTCTTGTGAGGAACTGTGTCGAAGGCCTTCTTGCAGTCCAAAAATATTCCGTCGATCCACCCCTCTCTCTCTTGTCTCACTTCTGTTACCTTGTCATAAAACTCTAGTAGGTTTGTGACACAGGATTTTGCTTCCCTGAAACCGTGCTGGTTGTCAATTATACACTTGTTTCTTTCCAGGTGCCCCACCACTCTCCTCCTGATGATCTTCTCCATGACCTTGCATACTATACACGTTAGTGATACAGGTCTGTAGTTTAGTGCCTCATGTCTGTCTCCCTTTTTAAAAATTGGGACTACATTTGCCATTTTCCATACCTCAGGGAGTTGCCCAGTTTCAAATGATGTGTTGAAGATCTTTGTTAATGGCTCACACAATATCTCTGCTCCCTCTTTAAGGACCCATGGAGAGATGTTGTCTGGTCCCACCGCCTTTGAGGTGTCAAGTTCGCATAGCAGCTTCTTCACCACCTCCTATTTGGTTATATGTACCTCATCCAGCACTTGCTGGTGTGCCCCCCTTTTCTGATTTCCTGGAGTCCTACTGGTTTCCACTGTAAATACCTCTTTAAATCTTGTGTTGAGCTCCTGACATACCTCTTGGTCGTTTCTTGTGAATTCCCCATCACCCTTCCTCAGTCTGATTACCTGGTCCTTGACTGTTGTTTTCCTCCTGATGTGGCTGTACAACAGCTTCGGGTCAGTCTTGACTTTTGATGCTATGTCATTTTCATATTGTCTCTGAGCCTCCCTTCTTATCTGTGCATATTCGTTTCTGGCTCCTCGGCTGATTTCTTTATTTTCCTGAGTTCTCTGTCTTCTGTACCTTTTCCATTCTCTAGTACACCTAGTTTTTGCCTCCCTACACCTTTGGGTGAACCAAGGACTCGTTCTGTTCTTCCCATTATTTCTGTTTCCCTTGGGAACAAACCTCTCCTCTGCCTCCTTGCATTTTGTTGCTACATAGTCCATCATTTCTTGTACTGGTTTTCCTGTCAGTTCCCTCTCCCACTGAATGTCTTGAAGGAAGTTCCTCATGCCTGAGTAATTCCCCCTTTTGTAGTTTGGTTTTTCCCATCCTATTCCTGCTACTCTCTCCACTTGGAGCTCAACTATGTAGTCGAAGCACAGAACCACATGATCACTAGCTCCCAGGGGCCTTTCATACATGATACCCTCGATGTCCGAACTACTCATGGTGAATACAAGGTCCAGCCTTGCTGGTTCATCCTCTCCTCTCTCTCTGGTAGTGTCTCTAACATGTTGATGCATGAGGTTTACCAGTACCACATCCATCATCTTGGCTCTCCATGTTTCGGGACCCCCATGGGGCTCCAGGTTTTCCCAGTCAATCTCCTTGTGACTGAAATCACCCATAACTAGTAACTTTGCTCCCCCCATGTGTGCTCTCCTGGCCACCTCGGCTAGTGTGTCGATCATTGCTCTGTTGCTCTCATCGTATTCTTCTCTTGGGCTCCTGCAGTTCTGTGGTGGGTTGTACATTATTGCAATTATCACCGTATGTCCCTCAGACTGGATTGTTCCTACTAAGTAGTCCCTTTCGCCCATGCCATCCATTCCTTCCATTTTCTCAAAATCCCACTGGTTTTTAATGAGCAGTGCAACTCCTCCTCCCCCTCTCCTCCCTCTTGTCTTTCCTGAGGATTTGGTATCCGGATGGAAAGATTGAATCTGTAATTATTCTGGTGAGTTTTGTTTCTGTGAGTGCTATTATGTCTGGGGATGTCTCTTTGATTCTTTCGTGCCACTCTTCATACTTGTTTGTTATTCCATCTGCATTTGTATACCACACCTTCAACTTCTTTTCTAAGACTGTGGTCTGGGAGGTATATTGGGGTTGGGGAAGTGGGAGACCTGGTAAGGAACTATGGGTTGTTGCTGTGGGGGTGGAGTTTGTAATGTAGTGGGTGGGGGCATTGGATGTGGCATGGGTGTTTTGATTTAGAGTGTTTGGTTGCACTGGGGTTGACCTGGTTGGGAGGCTTCTATAGGAAGTTGTGAGGGAGGCTGTATTTGATCTTCTTCCTGGGTCTGGGATCTCCTGTCTGTCTTCTCCATCCCCTCTCTTTCCTCCTTTCGCCTTTGTACCATCTCTCTCAGTTTCTGCCTTTCTTCTTGTGTTCTGTCGCGGTCGAGATACACCTTCCTGTATGCCGGCATGTCCCTTAATCGTGCTTTCTCCTGCAGGATCCTGGTCCGAGTCGCTTCTGCCTTGAAGGTCACTTTCACTGGCCGGGTTTTTTTTTTTTTACAAACCCCCCTATTCTCCGAAAATTTTCCAGCTGGGTCATGTCGTCTTCTCCTATTGCTTTCATGATGCTTTCAATTGCTTTTTTTCCCCTTGTTTTCATGCTTCATATGTTTCCCCTTCAACTTCCTGGAGCCCATACACAAAGACTGACCTCACCCGTTCATTCTCCCACTGCGTATCCCTGTGTATCCCCTCATTTAATTTGGATTCCTGCACTGCACCTTTCCTTTCTTCAGTTTCACTGGCTAATGTACTTGGGCTCAGTGGCCTGTCATTTTCCCTTCTCGGCTTTCCTTGGGCTCTGTTGTTGTCTGTTAGGGCCTCCACATAAAGCTTAACTCTTTCATTTACTACAGTCTCCTCTGATAGAGCTTCCCCATGCAGTTGTGCCCCTTCTTTCCCTACAGTCCCCTTATTTGTGGCTGAGGTAGCAGTCTCTGTTGTCAATCCCAAAATGTTCTTTAGTTCTTTAGGCTGTTTCAGATTTTTCAGTTCCTCTTCTAAACTCTGTATCCTAGCCTCTGCTGCTTTGACATGCAGCTTCCACTTCCTGCTTTCCATATCTATCCTCTCTTCCAATCTCATGCTAAGTTCTTCTAGTTTCTTTTCCCATTCATGATCTCTTTTTATGAGCTTTGCTGCCCAATCTTCCTTTGCAGCTTCCTCCTCCTGTCCCTTGGTTTTTATTGTTGCTCTCTGACAACCCATTTTTGTTTTATCCTGATTGCCTCAGAGTGGGAAACCTGTTAGTTCTGTATGTTAGGTTAGTAGTGTGTATGTCAGAGTGTGGGGGGGGGAGGTAGTGGAGGAACTGTGGCAATGTGGGAGAGGAGTGGGGAGGGGTCAGGAGGGTCTGGGTGAACGGGGGAGGGGAGGGTGTACGAGAGAGGGGAGGGATCAGGGGAAGAAGTGAGATGTCGGTGGTGAGGGGAGGGGGGAGTGTATGTGTGAGTCTGGATATGTGTGTGTGTGTGTGTGTGTGTGTGTGTGTGTAATTTTGTGTGGAATTATGTGTGGGTTTATTATGTACTGAAAGGTAGGTGGCTTGTGCGTTGTAATGTAGTCTCAGTGGTCCTTTGCTGCCCACTACTTCTTGTGACCTGACCCCCAACCTCCTGGGGCTTGACCGGCAAGTACTTAGTGTGTGTGTGTGTGTGTGTGTGTGTGTGTGTGTGTGTGTGTGTGTGTGTGTGTATGTATATGTGTGTATGTGTACTCACCTATTTGTGGTTGCAGGGGTCGAGTCTTAGCTCCTGGCCCCGCCTCTTCACTGGTTGCTACTGGGCCCTCTCTCTCCCCGCTCCATGAGCTTTATGAAACCTCGTCTTAAAACTGTGTATGGTTCCTGCCTCCACTACGACATTTTCTAGGCTATTCCAATGCCTTACAACTCTATGACTGAAGAAATACTTCCTAATATCTCTCTGACTCATTTGTGTCTTCAACTTCCAATTGTGGCCTCTTGTTTCTGTGTCCCCTCCCTGGAACATCCTGTCTTTGTCCACCTTGTCTATTCCACGCAGTATTTTATATGTCGTTATCATGTCTCCCCTGACCCTCCTGTCCTCCAGTGTCGTCAGGCCGATTTCCCTTAATCTTTCTTCATAGGACATTCCCCTTAGCTCTGGAACTAACCTTGTGGCAAACCTTTGTACTTTCTCTAGTTTCTTGACGTGCTTTATCAAGTGCGGGTTCCAAACAGGTGCTGCATACTCCAGTATGGGCCTGACATACACGGTGTACAGTGTCTTGAACGATTCCTTACTAAGGTATCGGAATGCTGTTCTCAGGTTTGCCAGGCGCCCATATGCTGCAGCAGTTATCTGATTGATGTGTGCTTCCGGAGACATGCTCGGTGTTATACTCACCCCAAGATCTTTCTCCTTGAGTGAGGTTTGCAGTCTTTGGCCACCTAGCCTATACTCTGTCTGTGGTCTTCTGTGCCCTTCCCCTATCTTCATGACTTTGCATTTGGCAGGATTAAATTCGAGAAGCCATTAGCTGGACCAGGTGTCCAGTCTGTCCAGGTCTCTTTGAAGTCCTGCCTGGTCCTCATCAGATTTAATTCTCCTCATTAACTTCACATCATCTGCAAACAGGGACACTTCTGAGTCTAACCCTTCCATCATGTCATTCACATATACCAAAAATAGCACTGGTCCTAGGACCGACCCCTGTGGGACCCCGCTCGTCACAGGTGCCCACTGTGATACATCATTACGTACCATGACTCGTTGTTGCCTCCCTGTCAGGTATTCTCTGATCCATTGCAGTGCCCTTCCTGTTATATGCGCCTGATGCTCTAGCTTCTGCACTAATCTCTTGTGAGGAACTGTGTCAAAGGCCTTCTTGCAGTCCAAGAAGATGCAATCAACCCACCCCTCTCTCTCGTGTCTTGTGTATGTGTGTGTGTATGTGTGTGTGTATGTGTGTGTGTGTATGTGTGTATGGGGGAGGTATGCGGGGAGATACTGTTAATTCTGGGTTATAAAAAGCGATAATTGCTACTAGGGTCTAAAGCTTCAATAAGTGTCTGCCCTTGTGTGTGTGTTAGGGAGGGATGGTAAGGGGGGGGGGTAGATCCGTTATACCTCTCTGTTTTGTCTTTCCTAGAAATGCTACACTCTTCGCTTATTGTCCTTTCTGGATTTAAGTATCAATTATTGCTGTTATTATCCTATTCCTTGTTCACATTTAGAGAGGACTTCCAAGCTTCTTAAGTGTTCTTACTATTAATAACTACTGTAATAGCTTGCAGGAGTGAGTGACAAGTATCTAACAGCGATGCAAGGCCATGCCAAGCCAAACCTGCAACATGCAAACCACAATATAGGTGATACTTGCGCTGGCAATGGTCGTGCCAAGTTGCCAGATGCTGATGACGTAGTCGTCGTACTAGCCTAAATCCCTATTTTGGAGATCCTTCATCCGTGATGATTATAACCACATGTGCTCATACATCCCTCGTTCCTCACGCGATTTCACTTTTCACTTATGATAGTATACACTTCACATTATATACACTTCACTTTATATGTATAATGGCACACAACTTGTCGTGACGTCACTGCTTCAGGCCTACCGCTGCCTAGTAGACCAAAACGTTTGGATAATTTTGGATAATGGATAATTTCAGGCTTTCTCACGACTTTTTCTAACTAATAACTTTAGTTATCACTCGTATTATTGCTCACTGACGATGTCACTACCACTGATTACTGTTAGCAGTCACTGCACCCTTAAAAACACTAGGATTCTCGGAGCCTTGTGTGCCCACGTCTGCACCCACGGACCCACGCGGTGTGTGTGTGTGTGTGTGTGTGTGTGTGTGTGTGTGTGTGTGTGTGTGTGTGTGTGTGTGTGTGTGTGTATATGTGTGTGTGTATATATGTGTGTGTGTGTGTGTGTGTGTGTGTGTGTGTGTGTGTGTGTGTATGTGTGTGTATGTACTCACCTAGTTGAGGTTGCGGGGGTCGAGTCCAAGCTCCTGGCCCCGCCTCTTCACTGATCGCTACTAGGTCACTCTCCCTGAGCCGTGAGCTTTATCATACCTCTGCTTAAAGCTATGTATGGATCCTGCCTCCACTACATCGCTTCCCAAACTATTCCACTTACTGACTACTCTGTGGCTGAAGAAATACTTCCTAACATCCCTGTGATTCATCTGTGTCTTCAGCTTCCAACTGTGTCCCCTTGTTACTGTGTCCAATCTCTGGAACATCCTGTCTTTGTCCACCTTGTCAATTCCTCTCAGTATTTTGTATGTCGTTATCATGTCCCCCCTATCTCTCCTGTCCTCCAGTGTCGTCAGGTTGATTTCCCTTAACCTCTCCTCGTAGGACATACCTCTTAGCTCTGGGACTAGTCTTGTTGCAAACCTTTGCACTTTCTCTAGTTTCTTCACGTGCTTGGCTAGGTGTGGGTTCCAAACTGGTGCCGCATACTCCAATATGGGCCTAACGTACACGGTGTACAGGGTCCTGAATGATTCCTTATTAAGATGTCGGAATGCTGTTCTGAGGTTTGCTAGGCGCCCATATGCTGCAGCAGTTATTTGGTTGATGTGCGCTTCAGGAGATGTGCCTGGTGTTATACTCACCCCAAGATCTTTTTCCTTGAGTGAGGTTTGTAGTCTCTGACCCCCTAGACTGTACTCCGTCTGCGGCCTTCTTTGCCCTTCCCCAATCTTCATGACTTTGCACTTGGTGGGATTGAACTCCAGGAGCCAATTGCTGGACCAGGTCTGCAGCCTGTCCAGATCCCTTTGTAGTTCTGCCTGGTCTTCGATCGAGTGAATTCTTCTCATCAACTTCACGTCATCTGCAAACAGGGACACCTCAGAGTCTATTCCTTCCGTCATGTCGTTCACAAATACCAGAAACAGCACTGGTCCTAGGACTGACCCCTGCGGGACCCCGCTGGTCACAGGTGCCCACTCTGACACCTCGCCACGTACCATGACTCGCTGCTGTCTTCCTGACAAGCATTCCCTGATCCATTGTAGTGCCTTCCCTGTTATCCCTGCTTGGTCCTCCAGATTTTGCACCAATCTCTTGTGTGGAACTGTGTCAAACGCCTTCTTGCAGTCCAAGAAAATGCAATCCACCCACCCCTCTCTCTCTTGTCTTACTGCTGTCACCATGTCATAGAACTCCAGTAGGTTTGTGACACAGGATTTCCCGTCCCTGAAACCATGTTGGCTGCTGTTGATGAGATCATTCCTTTCTAGGTGTTCCACCACTCTTCTCCTGATAATCTTCTCCATGATTTTGCATACTATACATGTCAGTGACACTGGTCTGTGTATGTGTGTGTGTGTGTATGTGTGTGTGTGTGTGTGTGTGTGTGTGTGTGTGTGTGTGCACGCGCATGATACTGGCTCCACTACATCACTTTCTAGACTATTCCACTTCCTGACAATTCTATTGGGGAAGAAAAAATTCCTATCATCCCTGTTGCTCGTCTGAGTCTTTAACTTCCAATTGTGACCCCTTGTCACATTCTGAAATATCGTCCTTTTCCACCTTGTCAATTCCTCTCACTATTTTTTATTTTATCATGTCCCCCTTATTCTTCCTGTCCTCTAGTGTTGTTAAATCGATTTCCCTTAACTTCTCCTAGTAGGACATATCCTTAGCTCCGGAGCTAGTTTTGTTGCAAACCTTTGCGCTTTCTGTAATTTCTTGGTGTGCTTGACCAGGTGTGGGTTTTAAACTACTGTTGCATACTTCAATATGGGCCTGACGTGCACAGTGTACAGAGTCTTGAACGATTCTTTACTGAGGTCTCTAAATGCTATTCTTAGGTTTGCCAGGTGCCCGTCAGCTGCAGCAGTTATTTGGTTGATGGGAGATTCAGATGTTTTCGGTATTATACTTACCCCAAGATCCTTTTTCTTTAGTGAGTGTTGCAGTTTTTGGCCCTTAAGCCTGTATTCTGTCTGCAGTCTTATTTGCCCTTACTCAGATCTTCATGACATTGCACTTGGTGCGGTTAAATCCAGGAGACAGTTGCTGAACTAGGCTTGCGGCCTGTCCCAGATCCAAATCCAATTGAATTCTTCTCATTAACTTCACATCGTCTGCAAACAGGGACACTTCTGAGTCTATCCCTTCTCTCATGTCATTCACATATACAAGAAAGAGCACCTGTACTAGGACTGACCCCTGTGGAACCCCGCTCCTCACAGGCGGCCATTCTGACACCTAGTTATGTACCATGACTCGTTGATGCCTCTGTCAAGTATTTTTTGATCTATTGCAGTCCCTTTCCTGTTGTACATGCTAGATCCTCTAGCTTTTGCACTAATCTCTTTTGTGGGTCTGTGTCAAAAGCCTTCTTGAAGTCCAAGAATAAGCAGTCTATCTACCCCCTCTCTCTTTCGTCTTACTGTCATCACTTTGTCGTGTATAACCTCATGCTGGTCGTCTTGTATAACCTATGCATACTATGCACGTCAGTGACACTGGTCAATAATTTAGTGCTGCGTGTCTGTCTCCTTTCTTAAAAACTGGGACTACATTTGCTGTCTTCCACACCTCAGGTAGTCGCCCTGTTTTGATAGATATGTTGAAGATTGTTGTTAGTGGCATACACAGCACCTCTGCTCTCTCTATCAGGACCCACTGAGAGTTATTGTCCGGTCCCACCACCTTTGAGGCATCTAGTCCACTTAGCAGCCGCTTCACCTCCTCGTTTGTTGTGTATATTGTGTCCAGCATTTGTTGGTGTACCCCACCATTCCGGCTTTTCAGAGTCCTGTCTCGACTGAAAATACTTTCTAATATCTGGTGTTGAGCTCTTCCCATACTTATCGGTCATTTCCTATAGCTGCAGGACCTCTCTCCTTATCCGTGCATATTCGTTTCTGGCTCTTCGACTAATCTTATTTCCCTGGGTCCTTTGTCTTTTGTATTTTTTTCCATTTCTTACCGCATTTAGTTTTATCTTCTCATCACTTTTGGGTGAGCCAAGGGCTCGTTCTGGTCTTACCATTATTTCTGTTGCCCATGGAAACAAACCTTTACTCTGCCTCGATGCAGCTTGTTGTCACATGGTCTATCATTTCAATTACTGATTTTCCCATCAGTTCTCATTTCCACTGAACCTCTTGCAGGAAATTCTCCTTGCCTGTGTAGTCCCATTTTTTTGTAGTTTGGTTTCTCCAAAGCTATTCTTCCTGCTTCTCTCTCCACTTGTACTGTCTATTCGAAGCTCAGGACTTCGTGATCTCTAGCTTCAAGGGGCCCCTTTGTGTGTGATGTCCTCAGTGTCTGAATTTCTCTGGTCGTTTCCCTAACATGTTGATGCACAAGGCTTTCCAGTACCACTTCCATTATTTCAGCCCTCCACATTTCTGGTCCCCATGTGGTTCCAGTTTTTCCCAGTCTATTTCCTTGTGACTGAAGTCACCCTCAACCGGTAACTTTGCCCTAACCACATTGGCCCTTCTTGCCACCTAAGCTAGTGTATCAACCATTGCTCTGTTGCTCTCATCATGTTTTTGTCTTGGCCTCCTGCTATTCTTTGGTGGATTTTATGGTTATAATTCACTGCAGTCATCACCTTTGGACTCCCAGTCCAAAATGTTCCTACTTTGTAGTCCCTTGTTTACCCTCTGTCTTCTCCTTCTAACTCCTCAAACTTCCACTGGTCTTGATGTGCAGCACAACTCCTCCACCCCTTCTATTTCCTTTATCTTTCCTTAAGATCTGATATCCAGTAGGAAAGATGGCATCTGTTATTCCTATGAGCTTGGTTTCCATGTGTGTTATGTCTGATGATGCCTGTGATTCTTTTGTGTCACTTCACACATATTCCTTATTCCATCAGCATTGGTGTACCATACCTTTAGCTTCTTTTCCAACACTGCATTCTGTGGGGATTGTGGGGGCTGTGGAGTGAGACACCTGGCAGGGTGCTATGGGAGTCGACCATGTAAGGTAAGGTGGGGCACGGTTTGTGAGTGTGAAGTGTAGTTTCTTTTGGGATAGTATGTTTGGTTGCAGGGTTCTGTGAGGGGTTCTGTGGGTGGTTTCGCGTGCTCGTCCTCTGACTCTGGTTGCTCCTTCCTGGCTCTAGCCTTGTTTCTCCCGCCCCTTTCGTGTTTGTATCTGTTCTTTCAGTTTCTGCCATTCTATTCTCGTTCTTTCGTGATCTAGGTACAACCTCTGATATTTTGCTGTTTCCTTTAGCCGTTGTTTCTGCTACAGGATCCTGTGCTGCACTGTTTGTATCTTGAAAATCAATTTGAGTAGCCCGTTTCTTCACTTTGAGTATTCCCTTATTCTTTGTAAATTTATCAGCTCAGTCATATCCTCCTCTCCTATTGGTTTGATGATATTTTCAATGCCCTTTTTCCCTAAAAGTCGTCTTTCTTCGTGTGCGTGCATGTGTGTGTGCATATGTGTTGAGTGTGTGTGTGTGTGTGTGTGTGTGTGTGTGTGTGTGTGTGTGTGTGTGTGTGTGTGCGCATGTGTGTGAGTGCATGTGTGTTGTGTGTTGAGTGTGTGTGTGTTGAATGTGTGTGTGTGTGTGTGTGTGTGTGTGTGTGTGTGTGTGTGTGTGTGTGTGTGTGTGCGTGCGCATGTGTGTGCGTGCGCATGTGTGTGAGTGCATGTGTGTTGTGTGTTGAGTATGTGTGTGTGTGTGTGTGTGTGTGTGTGTGTGTGTGTGTGTGTGTGTGTGTGTGTGTGTGTGTGTGTGTGTGTGTGTGTGTGTGTTGAGTGTGTGTGTGTCTGTGTGTGTGTGTGTGTGTGTGTGTGTGTGTGTGTGTGTGTGTGTGTGTGTGTGTGTAATCAAGTAATTGTATTCTGTGCTTTTTTCGGACGACTGGTGACGAGGCCCGGGAGACTAAGCAAGTTGATTGATCAAACACTCATATTGCTATGGTGTAACTGGTGAAACAAAAAAAATGAGTAGTGCTGAAGAGAGATAAGAGTGAGTGGTGATGGCGGTAGATTAGAATGAATGGTGATGAAGGTAGATAAGAAGGAATGGTGATGGAAATAAGAATAACCTGTGATGGAAGTAGATAAGAATGAGTGGTGTTGAAGGGAAATAAGAATGAGTTGTGATGATGATAGATAAGAATAAGGAAAGTGAGGTAAGCCCAATATTAAAGAAATTCCTTTAGTTCAGGTGGATAGAAATAATGAAGTTGATAATAAAATATATTGAACTAAATTGTTATATATACTTATTGGGCAACATAATCCGTTGTTGGTGCGGTAATTATGCTATAGCATGAACAGTGAGACATAGTCGAACTCGTGTGGTCACTGGTCCGTCTCCAGTCACACCTGTGACCTTTCCAAATCATGCATATACCAAGAGTCAGATTCCCAACACACCTCTAACCCCATCAAATGCTGGTGATGAGCTGATCACACATGGATTACTAGAGCTGATCACACACATATTACTAGAGCTTATCATGTATTACTAAATCCCCAATTATGGTGCTAATGTAAGAATAATGAGAATGATGACCCTCGTCTATATTACATCCATAATTATGCTTCTCCCATGTTAGGGTTAACTAAAGAATACTTTCTACAGGCTCTGGAGCTAATGCAAAGCGATGACTTCGAAATATTATTGGCTGTCTTGAAATACCAATGTTCTAAATATGAGGAAGGAGCTTGGTATTCATAGTATTAGTAATAGAACTTTCATTATAAGGTTTGTTAAATGCCTAGAAGTAAACATATATAAATCTAAATGGATTGGGAAAACATGCACTTATATTAAATTCTATAACAAACACGAACTGTATTTCTGTGGACGAGAAGAGTCTTTTTACCCCTCCATGGAAGTTGTTATCACTTATCACAAATCATCAAGCCCCTTCCAAAAACAATCAACCTTAGAAATCCCTTTCTTAAATCATTGCAACTCACCTCAAAAGGTATTTGTTGCTTAATTGTACTAGAAAGATGTTGCATCACATACACTGATGGATCTAAGTAGAAGTATACTAGCAGAGCTGCACATGTTCATATTGTCTCTCCTTACACAACAACTTAGAATAATGTTTCTTAAGCATAACAATTAACAGTTGGATTTCTACATTGCAAACTGATTTGTTGACCATCCTAAAGACACTGAAATCACCTTTTAACACTAAATTCTTTGCTTATTACCGATTTTCTGTCATTACTGAAGACCCGTGGCTCACATAATTAGCAACATGCTCATTAGAGAAGTTAAGTATAGACATTTAAAAGCCAGAGAAAAAGGAATTAATGTACAATTCTCGTTGATTCCATTACACAGTGAATTACATAAGAATAAATTGTTTGAAGTGAATTGTAAATGTCACAGATGTGTGATAAATGCAGAATTCTGGTGTCATATGTGATTTTTAGATGCAAGCTTGTTAATATGTATGCTGTCACGTGTGGATTTTGAGTGTCAGTATATAACTTTCAAGTGTCAGATCTGGACTTCAAATTTCAGGTGCATCCAATGTGGTCATCAGTACTAGTACTACTACTACTCCCTCCTCCCGTTCTACCACTCCCTCTCCCTTTTTTCTTCCCCTGCCCTCATGTCGTATATATTGAAGCTCTCTTCACTTTGTTTCTATAGTCAAAGTTGGAACGAACCGTCGTCGTAAGTTTCAGTATCCTACATGAGGGGTGTTATTTGTGTAATGCCTTGCGGTGTTTACTGCAGTTTATAATTATGAGACGTAACTTCCAGGTGATAGGTGCGGCACTCAGGTGCTAGATGAGGCCTTCAGATACAAGGACTGCATTTCTATTGTTTGGTGTGGCTTTTTGAGTCCGGTGTTTTCTTCTGCTGTCAGGTTTGACATTCAGGAGACAGGTGTTAAATTCATGCATCAGCTGAAGTCTTTTCGTATTAATAATAATATATATATATATATATATATATATATATATATATATATATATATATATATATATATATATATATAATATATATATATATATATATATATATATATATATATATATATATATATATATATATATAAATATATATATATATATATATATATATATATATATATATAATATATATATATAATATATATATATATAATATATATATATATATAATATATATATATATAATATATATATATATAATATATATATATATATATATATAATATATATATATATATATATATATATATATATATATATATATATATATATATATATATATATATATATAATGTCGTGCCTAATAGGCAAAACTGGTCAATTAGCAAGAACTCATTTAAAATTAAGTCCTTTCTAAAAATTTCTCTTATACGTTTAGAGATATATTTTTTTCATTAATGTTAATGTAAAAAATTTTAAATTTGCACCAAAAGAATCTTAGAAAACTTACCTAACCTTATTATAACAAGAACAATTTATTTTAGCCTAACCCAACTAAATATATTTTAAATACGTTTACAGTAATTTAGTACTAAACAAACACAATCAAATATATTTTTTTCGTTAGTTTCAGAATGATTTTGGCGAAATTATTGCATACACAAATTTTCACTTGTCCTATATGGCAAGATGAGCGTTGCTATTTAAGCCAAGATCGCAAGTTCTGCCTATTCGGCACGACATTATATATATATATATATATATATATATATATATATATATATATATATATATATATATATATATATATATATATGTACTAATAATATCTTTATTTCTGCAAGTACATGTACAAGGTATACAGTCCTAGTTGACATCAATGACATACTAATATAAATCCGCTTGTTATGCAGAGTATTTCTCGCAAATTAGGTCAGTTTTGTCCCAGGATGCGACCCACAGTAGTCGACTAACACCCAAGTAAGCATTTTACTGACGGGTGAACATGGACAACCGGTGTAAGGAAACACGCTCAGTGTTTCCACCCTCGGCTGGAATCGAAGCTGGACCCTCGTCGTGCTTTGGTCTTTCTACATCAGGTGTCATAAGCTGGTATCAGTTTTTTTTCCTTTTAGGTGTTAGGTACAGCTAACAGGTGACAGGTAAGGACTTCCAGAGTTGCTTTTGCAAGTAAAGTTTCTTGTGTCATATGTCATTACTGTGTGATATGTGTCATTTTGGTGCCATTATTGTGTGATATGTGTCATTTTGGTGCCATGTGCGCCATTCGGGAACCATTGTACCATTGTGCCATGTGTGCCATTCTGGTGCCATGTATACCATTCTTGTGCAGTGTGTATCATTTCGATGCCATGTGTGCCATTCTGGTTCTGTGTATCCCATTCCTGTATCACGTGTGCCATTTTGATGTCATTTGTTCCATTTGGTGCCATGTGTAAGTAGTAGTTGTCGGGTCCTGGAGGTTACCTGGAGGTTACCTGGAGGTTATTCCGGGGATCAACGCCCCCGCGGCCCGGTCCATGGCCAGGCCTCCCGATGGATCAGGGCCTGATCAACTAGGCTGTTACTGCTGGCCGCACGCAGTCCAACGTACGAGCCACAGCCCGGCTGATCCGGCACTGACTTTAGGTATCTGTCCAGCTCTCTCTTGAAGGCAGCCAGGGGTTTATTGGCAATTCCCCTAATGCTTGATGGGAGGCTGTTAAACAGTTTTGGGCCCCGGACACTTATGGTGTTTTCTCTTAGTGTACCAATGGCGCCCCTACTTTTTATTGGGGGCATTTTGCATCGCCTGCCCAGTCTTTTACTTTCGTAGGGAGTGATTTATGTGTTCAGATTTGGGACCATTCCTTCCAAGATTTTCCAAGTGTAGATTATGATATATCTCTCCCTCCTGCGTTCCAACGAGTACAAGTGAAGTGCTGCCAAGCGTTCCCAGTAGTTAAGGTGCTTGACAGAACTTATACGTGCAGTAAAGGATCTCTGTACACTCTCTAGATCTGCGATTTCACCAGCTTTGAATGGAGATGTTAATGTACAGCAGTATTCTAGCCTAGAGAGAACACGTGATTTGAAAAGGATCATCATGGGCTTGACATCTCTCGTTTTGAAAGTTCTCATTATCCATCCTATCATTTTCTTTGCACGTGCGATCGTGGCACTGTTGTGATCCTTGAAAGTGAGATCCTCAGACATTACTACTCCCAGGTCCCTTACATTATTTTTCCGCTCTATTGTATGGCCGGAGTCAGTAGTATACTCTGTTCTAGTTATTATCTCCTCCAGTTTTCCATAACGGAGTAGTTGGAATTTGTCCTCATTGAACATCATATTGTTTACCGTTGCCCACTGGAAAACTTTGTTTATATCTTCTTGGAGGTTAACCGCGTCCTCAGCAGATAACAGCCTCATGCAGATCCTAATATCATCCGCAAAGGATGATACGGTGCTGTGGTGTATATCTCTGTTTATGTCTGATATGAGGTTAAGGAATAAGATGGGGGCGAGTACTGTGCCTTGTGGAACAGAGCTCTTCACTATGGCAGCCTCCGATTTAATTCTGTTGACCACTACTCTTTGTGTTCGATTTGTTAGGAAGTTGAAGATCCATCTCCCCACTTTCCCAGTTATTCATTTAGCACGTATTTTATGGGCTATTACGCCATGATCGCATTTGTCAAATGCTTTTGCAAAGTCTGTGTATATTACATCTGCATTCTGATTTTCTTCCAGTGCATCCAAGGCCAT
>NC_091328.1:30022246-30129746 GCF_038502225.1 Cherax quadricarinatus
TTGACATGACCAATGTATTGTTGACATGACCAGAGTATTGTTGACATGACCAGTGTATTGTTGACATGACCAGTGTATTATTGACATGACCAATGTGTTGTTGACATGACCAGTGTATTGTTGACATGACCAGTGTATTGTTGACATGACCAGTATATTGTTGACATGACTAGTGTATTGTTGGCATGACCAGTGTATTATTGACATGACCAATGTATTGTTGACATGACCAGTGTATTGTTGACAAGACCAGTGTATTGTTGACATGACCCGTGTATTATTGGCATGACCAATGTATTGTTGACATGACCAGAGTATTGCTGACATGACCAGTGTATTGTTGACATGACCAGTGTATTGTTGACATGATCAGTGTATTGTTGACATATCCAGTGTATTGCTCACATAACTAGTGTGTTGTTGACATGACCAGTGTATTGTTAACATGGCCAGTGTATTGACACAACCAGAGTATTGTTGACATGACTAGTGTATTGTTGATATGACCATTATATTGTTAACATAACCAGTGTATTGTTGACATGACCAATGTGTTGTTGATATGACCAGTGTATTGTTGACATGACCAGTGTATTGTTGACATGACCAGTGTGTTGTTAATATGACCAGTGTATTGTTGACATGACAAGCGTATTGTTGACATAACTAGTGTATTGTTGATACGATCAGTGTATTGTTGACATGACCAGTGTATTGTTGACATGATCAGTATATTGTTGATATGACCAGTGTATTGTTGACATGACGAGTGTATTGTTGACATGATCAGTGTATTGTTGACATGACCAGTGCATTGTTGACATGATCAGTGTATTGTTGACATGACCAGTGTATTGTTGACATGACCAATGTATTGTTGACATGACCAGTGTATTATTGACATGTTCAATGTATTGTTGACATGACCAGAGTATTGTTGACATGTCCAGTGTATTGTTGACATGACCAGTGTATTGTTGACATAACTAGTGTATTGTTGATACGATCAGTGTATTGTTGACATGACGAGTGTATTGTTGACATGATCAGTATATTGTTGATATGACCAGTGTATTGTTGACATGACGAGTGTATTGTTGACATGATCAGTGTATTGTTGACATGTCCAGTGTATTGTTGACATGACCAGTGTATTATTGACATGACCAATGTATTGTTGATATGACCAGAGTATTGTTGACATGACCAGTGTATTGTTGACATGGCCAGTGTATTGTTGGCATGTCCAGTGTATTGCTGACATAACTAGTGTATTGTTGACATGACCAGTGTATTGTTAACATGGCCAGTGTATTGACACAACCAGAGTATTGTTGACATGACTAGTGTATTGTTGATATGACCATTATATTGTTAACATAACCAGTGTATTGTTGACATGACCAGTGTATTGTTGATATGACAAGTGTATTGTTGACATGACCAGTGTATTGTTGACATGACCAGTGTATTGTTAAAATGACCAGTGTATTGTTGACATGACCACTGTATTGTTGACATGACCAGTGTATTGTTGACATAACCAGTGTATTGTTGATATGACCAGTGTAATATTGACATGACCAGTGTATTGTTGACATGATCAGTGTATTGTTGACATGACCAGTGCATTGTTGACATGACCAGAGTATTGTTCACATGACCAGAGTATTGTTGACATGACCAGTGTATTGTTGACATAACCAGTGTATTGTTGACATGACCAGTGTATTGTTGACATGACCAGTGCATTGTTGACATGACCATTGTATTGTTGACATGACCAGTGTATTGTTGACATGACCAGTGTATTGTTGACATGACCAGTGTATTGACATAACCAGTGTATTGTTGACATGACCAGTGTATTGTTGATATGCCCATTATATTGTTAACATAACCAGTGTATTGTTGACATGACCAGTGTATTGTTGATATGACCAGTGTATTGTTGACATAACCAGTGTATTGTTGAAATGACATGTGTATTGTTGACATGACCAGTGTATTGTTGACATGATCAGTGTATTGTTGACATGACCAGTGCATTGTTGACATCACCAGAGTATTGTTGATATAACCAGTGTATTGTTGACATGACCAGTGTATTGTTGACATGGTTAGTGTATTGTTAACATGACCAGAGTATTGTTGACATGACCATTGTATTGTTGACATGACAATTGTATTGTTGACATGACCAGTGTATTGTTGACATGACCAGTGTATTGTTGACATGACCAGTGTATTGTTGACATGGTTAGTGTATTGTTAACATGACCAGAGTATTGTTGACATGACCATTGTATTGTTGACATGACCATTGTATTGTTGACATGACCAGTGTATTGTTGACATGACCAGTGTATTGTTGACATGACCAGTGTATTGTTGATATGACCATTGTATTGTTGACATGACCAGTGTATTGTTGACATGACCAGTGTATTGTTGACATGACCAGTGTATTGTTGACATGAAATCATCTGCAGAGTGAATGTGTTTTTCTTAATATTTTCCATTTTCTTATGCCACATACATATATATATATATTTATTATTTATTTATTAACACCTCGGCAGTTTCCCACCAAGGCAGGTGGCCCGAAAATGAAAGGATGGTTTAACTGGTTTTTGAGGGTTGTATAACTGGCTTGTGAAGGTGGTTTAACAGGCTTGTAAGTGTGGTTTAACTGGCTTTTATGTGTGGTTCAACTGGCTTGTGTGGTTTAACTGGCGTCAAAAGGTGGTTTAACTGACTTGTAAGGGCGGTTTAACTGGCTTCAATAGGTGGTTTAACTGCTTTGTAAGGGTGGTTTAACTAGCTTGTAAGGGTTGCTTAACTGTCTTGTGAATGGTTTAAACGGCTTTTAAGTCTGGTTTAACTTGCTTCTAAGTCTGGATTAACTGGCTTGTAAGTGTGGTTTAATTAGTTTGTGCGTTTTAACTGGCTTGTAAGTGTGGTTTAACTGCCTTGTAATGATGGCTTAACTGGCTTGTAAGAGTGGTTTAACTGGCGTTTAAGGGATGGTTTAACTGGCTTGTAAAGTTGGTTTAACTGACTTGTAAGGGTGGTATAGCTGGTTTGTTAGGGTAGTTTAATTGACTGGTAAGAATGGTCTAACTAGCTTGTAAGGTTTGTTTAACTGGCTTGTAACTGTTCTTTAGCTGGCTTGTAAGAGGGGTTTAACTGACTGGTAAGAGTGGTCTAACTAGCTTGTAAGGTTTGTTTAACTGGCTTGTAACTGTTCTTTAGCTGGCTTGTAAGAGGGGTTTAACTGGCTTCTTAGGGTAGTTTAACTGGCTGGTAAGAGTGGTTTAACTGGCATATAGTGTGGTTTAACTGGCTTGTAAGTGTTTTAACTGGATTGTAAGTATAGTTTAACTGGCTTGTAAGTGTGGTTTATCTGCCTAGTAAGATGGTTTAAATGGCATGTAAGGGTGGTTTAACTGGTTAGTAAGATTGGTTTAACTGCACAGCCTATTATACCGTGACCTCAACGACTAGGAAAGATGACTGACAGACAGGCAGGTAAATCGTATTAACCAAGACTTTTCTTGCTACTCATAAACAATAAACACAGGCTGACTTGCTGACTTAGCACGAGATAACACAAGCCGGCTAGAGTCTAAGCCGGCTTGTGTTATCTCGTGCCACACATATCACAGGTTTTTATCAACACAGCGTCAACACTGAAGAATAAAGACAGAGGATAGGGTACAATTAACCTAGAGGAGGACCTAAGATGAGCTACACGGTTGAGTAAGTTTGTTTAGGTACAGGTACACATGCAGGGGATGAGATGAAATAGCTAACACCACCTGCCTGAATGCTGGCTGCCTTGGATCAAAACGTTTAGCGTTGGCTGGGCGCCAAGGTATTGGTCCAGTGTGGTACGGTGGTAGAGCACTGCATACCTTGCTCCAAGGTTCGTAAGTTCGAATCACCTTCGGCCAGAGATTAGTGCTTGTGAATATTTCGCTTTTTCTGCGCATTCTAAACATGTATATAGTTACACAAATTATCATACATAAGTACATAAGAAACATAGGTGTTAATTACCCAGGATAATCCAAAAAACTCAAAGCAAGTGACTTATTTCGGTTGGCGTCGTTGTACGAGAACTCGCCACTTGATGTTCACCATGGCACGGCCTGGGGTTCTCTTTCATTTATTTCTTGTGTTATTATAAACCCAGTGGGTTGTTAGGTCTTCCAGCGCTGTGTTAGCTGTGGGATAATCCGGAAAGTGAATAGCCAGTTGTGGCTTAGCAGGTGCCTGGGTTGACACCCAGACCAACACAGGTGTCACGTAGGCTGTATTACCAGGCTGTATCACCAGGCTGTATCACAAGGCTGTAACACCAGGCTACATCACCAGGCTGTATCACCAGGCTCTATTACCAGGCTGTATCAATCAGGCTGTATCACCAGGCTGTATCATCAGGCTGTAGCAGAGGTCAGCTGCATTGTCACTTGCTGACAAGTGCAGTGTTGGAGAAGTGCTTAGGATGGAATACATTGGTAGTGGATTAGTGTGATGGTGGATTAAAAAGATGGTTACTCTACAATGATGGTGAAATAGTGTGCTGTTAGAGTAGTGTGAGGAGTAATGTGGTATTGGTAACTGTGGTAATGGAGCAGTGTTGTACTGGTGTAGTGTGATGATGTAGTACGTAGGATGAGCAATGTTTTGTTGGTATAGTGTAATGGTGATAATGGAGTGCCAAGGTAGAGGAGTACTGTAGTAGTAATGATCCGAGGTGGTGGAGTAGTGTGATACTGATGTGTGATGATGGTGTAGTGTAGTGGTGCTGTATTGTGACGGTGGTATACTGCGGTCTTGGTTTAGAGGTGGTAATGTGTGTTGGTGGTGACGTGTGGTGGTGCTGTAGTGTGGTGGTAACTTAATGTGGCAGACTAAAGTGATGTTAGCAGAATGAAATGATTTAGTAGTGTGGTTGTGTAGTGTGATCATATAGAGGTGGGATAATGGAGTAGTGAAATGAAATGTTTGGTGTCGTGTACTGGTGGAGATGTGTAGTGGAGGTGGAGAAGTGTGATGGTTGAGATATGAGGTGCTGGTATAGTGTTGCAGTAGAGTGAGAGGGTAGTGTGATAGTAAAGAAGTATGATGGGTGAATTGTGTGGTGGTGGTACAGTGTGGAGGTGATGTAGTGTGGTGTTGTGTGTTGGTAGAGTGGTGGTAGTGTGGTAGTGTGGTGGTAGTGTGGCGGTAGTGTGGTGGTAGTGCATTGGTAATGTGGTAGTGTGGTGATAAAGTGGTGGTAGTGTGGTGGTAGAGTGGCAGTAGTGTGGTAGTGTGGTGGTTAGAGTGGTGGTAATGTGGTGGTAAAGTGGTGGTAATGTTGTGGTAGTATGGTGGTAGTGTGGTGGTAGTGTGGTGGTAGAGTGGTGGTAATGTGGTGGTGTGGTGGTAGTGTGGTGATAATGTGGTAGTGGGGTGGTAGTGTGGTGGCAATGTGGTGGTAGTGTGGAAGAGTAGTGGGGTGGTAGTGTGGTGGTAGTGTGATGGTAGTGAAGTAGTGTGGTGGTACTGTGGTAGTGTGGTGGTAGTGTGGTGGTTGTGTGGTGGTAGTGTGGGGGTAGTGTGGTAGTAGTGTGGTGGTAGTGTGGTAGAGGTGTAGTGGTGTGTTGGCGGAGTGTGGTAATGAGGTGGTGACTGAGTAGTGTGATGGTAGATTTGCGCGGTGATGGTGTAGTGTGGTAGTGAAATACTGTGCTGGCGGAGTAGTGTGGTGTGATGTGATGGTCGTATAGTGTGATGGTCGTGTAGTGTGATGGTCGTATTGTGTGTTGGTGGTTTATAATGTCTGGGTGGATAGGTGAGGGTGTTAAATGTGGGGAAAGTATGGAGGTGGAGTAGAACGTTGTTTGTGGGTAGGTGAAGTGCCAGTATTTTGTGGATGACTGGGAGAAAAGTAGAATATAAGGCAGAGGGATGGTGAAGTAGTATATTTGTTGAATGTGAGTACGTTTTCAATAATATCCAAGACATTGACCATTCACTTGATGGTCATGAATGGAATGAACAAAACCTTTCTTGTGTACGAATGGTATATAATCTCCACGACTATGGTGCTGTTCGCACCTACTCCTAGGTTGAGGGACTGATTACCTCATCTTCTGTACATAGTTCTACTGTCTTCAAGTTATGTCCTAGAATTTGTATTGATAAAGCCACTGGATGGCGAAACGTCTACAATAAAGATACCCAGATGTTGCACATGTGTCTTACTCTCAAAACCTTTCTTCTAACGGAGGGCCATTTTATGCTACAATTCACCAGTACACTCTCAACATGAATTCTTTAATTACTTGCATAGAGATCAAAATAAATTACATATGAAGTGAAACATGAACTCCATTTTAATCAATACACTGAGAGATATGATTAACTCGAAGCTCTTACAGTGAGGAACGTAGGCATCTCTTTAATAAATAATAGAAATACACTAAAGGCAACACAGTCATAGAAGTGAATAACAAGAGGGATATACAATACTCGGTTAAAATATGTAGAGGGTTTCCTAATATCCTGTGTATATTCTCTGTGGAATATTATCTGCACATGATAAATATCTCAAAATCTTAACCTTCTGGCAAACTCGTCCTGCTTTGAGCTCGAGATATTTAGTCACCCTTTTGTGAGGGTGGCTCAGTGTAAGTCATCTGTGTTTACCCTTCTCGGTCAACATTTTAGTTAACTAGTATGTGTGTGCATGTTTGTGTGTGTACTCACCTATTTGAGGTTGAAGGGGACAAGTCGCAGCTGCTGGCTACGTGTGTGTGTGTGAATGTACTCACCTATTTCTACTCACCTATTTGTGGTTGCAGGGGTCGACCCACAGATTCTAGCCCCGCCTCTTCACTGGTCGCCACTATGACCATTCTCTGCCTGCTCCATGAGATTTATCATGCCTCTTCTTGAAGATATGTATGGATCTTGCCTCCACTACATCACTTTCCAGACTATTCCATTTCCTGACAACTCTATGATTGGAAAAATACTTCCTAACATCCCTGTGACTCGTCTGCATCTTCAGCTTCCAATTGTAAATTTGTGTAAATTTGATAGTAGATAAGTGGCATCCTCAACACCATCAACACTCTGGAACCTACTATCAAATTTACACTAGAGGAAGAGAAGGGCAACCAATTACCTTTTCTCGACGTTCTCCTACACCAGAACTAAAAGAGGGGTAGTTATTGGCTTCTTTTTGAGAGCCTACAGAATTTCCAGTCCACTACAGAGATTATCATCACCTACATGATTGAAACTTTGGTTATCTTGTGGTGACGTGTACTTAGCTCTGTGAAGATCTGTTTGTGTGCTCTCTGTGAATCTCAACCAGGATGCCCTCTCTTGAGCAACTTTACCAGCAGCTGAAAGAAGAGCTTAGGGTTGCTAAGCTGGAGATATGGCGATTAACGGAGAAGAACAAGAGGATTCTTAGTAATCCTCCTGTTGTGAGTCCCCAGGTTAAGAGGGGAACTTGGTCAGAGGCCGGGCAACATGGAACCAAGCTGAGGATCAGGAAGACTGTTGGAGAGGTAGAAACAACGAGGAAACAGAAGACTACTGTGGAAACTTCCAACCCATTCTCGGTGCTACCTGTCGAATGTAGGTGTTCTACTGGGAATGCCACAACAAGCACCAAGTAAGCATTGGCAGACGTGAGTGAGACATCCCAAGAAACCCTAGCGAAGACCATCAAGAAGGTCTTGACGAATTCCACAAGTGAAGGTGAGCTACCTGACGAATGTGAGTCGACTACTGGGAACATCACGACGGACTACGCCAAGGAACGTAAAAACATTGTTGTTGTTGGGGATAGCCAGATTAGGTACATGGATAGGGCATTCTTCTTGAAGGATAGGAGTAGGAGGCAGAGAGTGTGTTTCTTGGGGCTGGGATGAAGGATATTGTTAGCCGTCTGGATGACTTTATGAGAGGTAATGGGAGCAATCCTATTATCTGTCTCAGTGCTGGAGGCAACGATGTTGGCAGACGTAGGAGTGAGGATCTGATTAGCAGGTATAGGTCAGCAATAGATATAATTAGGAGGAAGGGTGGGAACTCTGTCATATGTGGTATTTTGCCAAGGAGAGGAGTTGGAAACGAATGGTTGTCCAGGGCAATTGGTATCAATTGCTGGCTGGACAAATAGTGAAAGGAAAATGCGGTAACATTCATTGACAGCTGGGACCTCTTCTATGGCAGAAATGACATGTATGCCAGGGATGGGGTATGCTTATCTAGGCCTGGGGTGGGGACACTGGCAACTGCAGTGGAGGTAGCTCTTAGGACTTTAAACTAGGAATAGTTAGTGGTATGGGTTTAGGTGGGAAAACAGTGAAGTCACAGTGTAGTAATATTATGAGTTCTAGGGGAACTAGTAATAAGCAGAATGAGGTAGATATTGAAAAGCCAGTGACACTGGGTGACAAGGACAGTAATAGGTTTAGTAGAAAAACAGAAATGAGCAGGAAGAATAAAGAGAAAGGAGGGTCTTTCAATGTATATTATGCTAATAGCAGCAGTGCTAGGAATAAGATGGACGAGTTGAGAGTAGTTGCTAGTGCAGGTAACATTGACGTATTTGCCATAACTGACACGTGGTTTAATTAAAAAAGTCGGGACATGCCTGCAGAATGTCACATTCAGGGTTTTAAATTGTTCCAAGTAGATAGAAGTATCGGGAAGGAAGGTGGGGTGGCATTGTATGTCCGAGATTGCTTGAACTTTTGCATAAAAAAGGGTATAAAATCTGAAATAACACATACAGAGTCTGTTTAGATAGAATTTTAAGAGCGACATGAAAAGTTTATTTTAGATGTGATATAACGTCCCCCAAACTTAGATAGGGACCAAGGGAGACTACTATGGGAGGAAATTGTTAAGGCCACAAGACAAGATAACGTAGTAACTCTAGAGGACTTCAACTTTGGTAAGATTGATTGGAATTTCATGACTGGGGTATTTAGAATCTAACGATTTCTTAGTAGTTCAGGATTGCTTTTTGAAGCAGTTTATGACAGAGCCTACAAGGGAAATAACCTGCTTGATTTGGTTCTGGCGAACAAGGAAACCCTTGTTAATAATTTAGAAATTACAGAGGAACTCGGAACAAACCATCACAAAGCAGTTACCTTTAGCATTGAATGGAAGTATGACAGTAGGCATAATTCAGTACTGGTCCCAGATTTTCGCTTAGAAGATTACAATGGGCTTAGAGAACACTTATCATCTGTGGACTGGAGTAACGAAGAGAGCTATCAGTATGACAGCATTCTTAACACAATACCTGCTGCCCAAAGGACATTTATCCCATATAAAGAAATTAGATCGAATAGAAATGAACCCAAATGGATGAATAATAGGCTCAGATATCTTTTAGGACAGAAGAAAGGAATTTATGGCCGAATCAAAAGAGGTGAGGGTCACCTTATGAATCAGTATATTGACATTAAGAGGGACGTTAAAAAGGGGATAAGAAAAGCTAAACGGCACTATGAAGTAAAAGTTGCTAGGGATTCGAGAACTAACCCAAAAAAAAATTTCAAGGTTTATAAAACAAAAGTTAGAGATAAGATAGGTCCTCTTAAATATAACTCTGGGCATCTCACTGACAAGGAGAATGAAATGTGCTCTATTCTTAACAATTATTTTCTCTCTGTTTTCACTGAGGAAGACACTAGCAATATCCCAGTAATTAATTTTTATAGTGGGCCTGATGATGATAAATTATGCAACATCACAGTCACTAGCGAAATGGTTATCAAACAGAGAGACCGGTTAAAGCAAAATAAATCCCCGGGCCCTGAAGAACTTTTTCAAGGGTTCTTAAAGAGTGTAAAATGGAACTTTGTGAACCTTTAACTAATATTTTTAATTTATCTCTTCAAACAACTGTGGTGTCTGATATGTGGAAGATGGCTAATGTAATTCCTATTTTTAAAGCAGGGGACAAGTCGTTACCTTCAAATTACCGCCCAATAAGCCTAACCTCAATTGTAGGCAAATTACTAGAGACAGTTATAGCTGATAATATAAGAAGCCATCTCGATAGGCATAATTTGATTAATGATACTCAACATGGTTTCACCAGGGGCCGTTCCTGCCTAACTAATTTATTAACCTTCTTCAGCAAAGCTTTTGAGGCAATTGATCAGGATGAAGAATTTGATATTGTTTATTGAAGAAAGTGGCTGCTCAAGGCATTGGGAGAAAAATGCTGTCATGGATCAAGTCATGGCTCACTAATAGGAAGGAGACAGTGTGCATAAATTGGGTTAAATCTGAGTGGGGATCGGTAACAAGTGGCGTTCCACAGGGATCAGTCTTGGCCCGTTATTGTTTATTATATATATCAATGACCTTGATGAGGGAATTACTAGTGATATGAGCAAATTCACCGATGACACAAAGATAGGTAAGATAATTGATTCAAACTTAGATGACAGGGAACTTCAGAAGGATTTAGACAAACTTAATTCTTGGTCAGAAAAGTGGCAGATGCAGATCAATGTAGATAAATGCAAGGTTCTGAAGCTCGGGAGTGTCCATGAGTTAAATAACATAGAACTTAGTCACATAGAGTACGAAAAACACTTTGGGGTTATGATAAGCAGGAACCTTTAAACAAGACAGCAGTGCCTGACAGTACGTAATAAAGCAAATAGATTATTAGGAGGTGACCTGTACTTAGCTCAGTGAGGACGTGTTTAGTGTGCTCTCTACGGACTGAACCAAGATGCCCTCTATCGAGCAACTTTACCAACAGCTTAAGGAAGAATTGAGGATGGCGAAGATGGAGATTCGGCGACTGACCGAGGAAAACAAGAAGATTCGTAGTCCTCCTGTTTTGAGTCCTCAAATCAAGAAGGGAAACTGGTCAGTGGCTGGACAGCATGGAACGAAGTTGACGATCAAGAAGACGAATGGAAAGGTAGAAACGATGAGGAAGAAAGAGACTGCTGTGGAAACTGTTGTGGAAACATCTAATGCATTCTCCGTGCTACCCGACGAACGTGAGTCGACTACTGGGAACGTCACGACGAACGACACCAAGGAAGGTAAGAATATTGTTGTTGTTGGGGATAACCAAGTTAAGTACATGGATATGGCATTCTGCTTGAAGGACAGGAGCAGGAGAGAGAAGGTTTGCTTTCCTGGGGCTGGGATGGAGGATATTGTTAGCCATCTGGATGACATCATGAGAGGTAATGAGAGCAATCCTATTATCTGTCTCAATGCTGGAGGCAACGATGTTGGCAGATGTAGGAGTGAGGACCTGATTAGCCGGTATAGGTCAGCAATAGAGATAATTAGGAGGAAGGGTGGGAAACCTGTCACATGTGGTATTTTGCCAAGGAGAGGAGTTTGAAATGAATGGTTGTCCAGGGCAATTGGTGTCAATTGTTGGCTGGACAAATACCGTAACGAAAATCCAGTAACATTCATTGACAACTGGGACCTCTGCTATGGCAGAAATGACATGTATGCCAGGGATGGGGTTCACTAATCTAGGTTTAAGGTGGGAGCACTGGTCAACACAGTTGAGGGAGCTGTTAGGTCTTTAAACTAGATATAGATAGTGGTATGGGTTTTCGTGGAAGATCAATGAATTCTGAGTGAAGCGATAGTGTGAGTTTTAAGGAAACCAGTTATAGGCAGAATGAGGAAGAGTTATTGATGAACATAGGAAAGCCAATGGCATTAAGTAATAAGGAGAGAAACAGGCAAAGTGGAGGAACAGAAATCAGCAGGAAGAAAAAAGAGAAGGGAGGGTCCTTAAATATATATTACACAAATAGTCGCAGTGCTAGGAATAAGATGGATGAGTTGAGACTAGTTGCTAGTGCAGGTAACATTGATGTATTTGCCTTAACTGAGACGTGGTTCAATACGAAAAAAACGGGATATTTCTGCAGAATGTCACATGCAGGGTTTTAAATTGTTCCAAGTAGACAAAAGTATCGGGAAGGGGGGTGGGGAGGCACTGTATGTCCGGGATCGCTTGAACTGTTGCATAAAAACAGGTATAAAGTCTGAAACCCATACTGAGTCTGTTTGGATAGAATTTTCAGACATGAAAAATTGATTTTAGGATTGATATACCGTCACCCAAACTTAGATAGGGACCAGGGGAGACTACTATAGGAGGAAATTGTTAAGGCCACAAGGCACAATAATGCAGTAATTCTAGGAGACTTTAACTTTAGTCATATTGATTGGAATTTCTTGACTGGGAATTTAAAATCAAACGACTTCTTAGAAGTAGTTCAGGATTGTTTTTTGAAGCAGTTTGTGACAGAACCTACAAGGGGAAATAACCTGCTTGACTTAGTTCTGGAAAACAATGAATCCCTTGTTAATAATTTAGAAATTTCAGAGGAACTTGGTGCTAGCGACCACAAATCAATTACATTTAGCATTGAATGGAAGTATGACAGTAGGGTAACAGTCAGTAACAGTCCCAAATTTTCGCTTAGCAGATTAAGATGGGCTTAGAGAATACTTATCATCTGTTGACTGGGGTAACGAAGAGAGCTATCAATATGACAGTTTTCTGAACACTATACATGCTGCCCAAAGAACATTTATCTCGTATAAAGAAATTAGATCAAGCAGAAATGATGAATAATAGGCGAAAATATCTTTTAGGGCAGATGAAAGGAATTTAACAGGCGTATCAAAACAGGTGATAGTCATCTTATGAATCAGTATGATAGAAGCAGAAGAGACTTGAAGACGATGTAATCAGTCCATCACCCTTAAAGATTTGAGGTGGTCAGTCCCTCAGTCTGGAGAAGAGCATTGTTCCGAAGTCTGATACAATATGAAGTTGAAAGGACAGAATGGAGCCTTATATAGCGCCAGGAGGTGAGACGTAGGTCGCTTTGGGAGGTCAGGTCCCTCTCAAATCCAGCCGTTCTCACTAGTAGAGGTTGCCGAAGTTGATTTCAGGTCTGTACCAAGATACCCTTGTGTCGCAGTGTCTGACAGATTGAACATTAAAATGGTATAAAATACCGACAGATTGTTAGGTAAGACACATATGCAACAGTTAGGTATCTTTATTTTGAAACGTTTCGCCTACACAGTAGGCTTCTTCAGTCGAGTACAGAAAAGTTGATAGAAGCAGAAGAGACTTGTAGACGATGTAATCAGTCCATCACCCTTAAAGATTTGAGGTGGTCAGTCCCTCTGTCTGGAGAAGAGCATTGTTCCGAAGTCTGATACAATATGAAGTTGAAAGGACAGAATGGAGCCTTATATAGCGCCAGGAGGTGAGACGTAGGTCGCTTTGGGAGGTCAGGTCCCTCTCAAATCCAGCCGTTCTCACTAGTAGAGGTTGTCGAAGTTGATTTCAGGTCTGTACCAAATCTTTAAGGGTGATGGACTGATTACATCGTCTTCAAGTCTCTTCTGCTTCTATCAACTTTTCTGTACTCGACTGAAGAAGCCTACTGTGTAGGCGAAACGTTTCAAAATAAAGATACCTAACTGTTGCATATGTGTCTTACCTAACAACCTGTCGGTATTTTATACCATTTTAATGTTCAATCTGTCAGACACTGCGACACAAGGGTATCTTGGTACAGACCTGAAATCAACTTCGACAACCTCTACTAGTGAGAACGGCTGGATTTGAGAGGGACCTGACCTCCCAAAGCGACCTACGTCTCACCTCCTGGCGCTATATAAGGCTCCATTCTGTCCTTTCAACTTCATATTGTATCATACTTCGGAACAATGCTCTTCTCCAGACTGAGGGACTGACCACCTCAAATCTCTAAGGGTGATGGACTGATTACATGAATCAGTATATTGACATTAAGAGGGACGTTAAGAAAGGGATAAGAAAAGCTAAACGGGATTATGAAATCAAAGTTGCCAGGGATTCGAAAACTAACCCGAAAAGTTTTTTCCAGGTGAGTAGAACAAAAGTTAGAGATAAGATAGGTCCCCTTAAAAATAACTATGGGCATCTTACTGACAAAGAGAATGAAATGTGCTCAATTTTAAATAATTATTTTCTCTCGGTTTTTACATAGGAAGACACTAACAATATCCAGTAATTCATTTTTATAGTGGGCCTGAAGAATATAAATTATGTAACATCACAGTCACTAGTGAAATGGTTATGAAACAAATAGATCCACTGATGGAAAATTAGTCGTCGGGACCTGATGAGCTTTTTTCAAGGGTTCTTAAGGAATGCAATATGGAACTTTGTGAACCATTAACTAATATTTTTAATTTATCTCTTCAAACAGGTGTAGTGTCTGATATGTGGAAGATAGCTAATGTAATTCCTATTTTTAAATCAGGGGATAAGTCATTACCGACAAATTACCGCCAAATAAGCCTGACCTCAATTATAGGCAAATTGCTAGAGTCAATTATAGCTGAGATTATAGAGAAGCCATCTGGATAAGCATAATCTGATTAATGATACTCAGCATGGATTCACGAGAGGCTATTCTTGTCTAACTAATTTATTAACTTTCTTCAGTAAAGCTTTTGAGGCTGTTGATCACGATAAAGAATTTGATATTATTTACTTAGATTTTAGTAAGGCTTTTGAAAGAGTTCCGCATCAAAGACTGTTAAAGAAAGTGGCAGCTCATGGCATTGAGGGAAAAGCGCTCCCATGGATCGAGTCATGGCTCACAGACAGGAAGCAGAGAGTGTCCATAAATGGGGTTAAATCCGAGTGAGGATCTGTAACAAGTGGCGTACCACAGGGATCAGTCTTAGGCCCGTTGTTGTTTATAATATATATCAATGACCTTGATGAGGGTATTACTAGTGATATGAGCAAATTCGCCGATGACACAAAGATAGGTAGGATAATTGATTCAAACGTAGATGTTAGGTAACTTCAGGAGGATTTAGACAATCTCTATTCTTGGTCAGAAAAGTGGCAGATGCAGTTCAGTGTAGATAAATGCAAGGATTTGAAGCTCGGGAGTGTCCATAACTTACAAGTTAAATAATGTAGAACTTAGCCATACAGATTGCGAAAAGGACTTTGGGGTTATGGTGAGCAGCAACCTTAAACCAAGACAGCAGTGCCTAAGCGTACGTAATAAGGCAAATAGATTATTGGGATTTATATCAAGAAGTGTAAGCAACAGAAGTCCAGAGGTTATGTGTGTGATGAATGGTTTGAAAAACCGACAAGTTGAAGATTGAGACATTTATGCAACATATGGGAATCTTTATTCAGGAAACGTTTCGCCACACAGTGGCTTCATCACTCCGATACAAAGTAGAAAGGCGTAAGGATAGGAGGAGTTTGAGGTAATCAGTCCCTCAGCCTGGAGTCGATGTGTTCAGTCCATCAATGTTGTAGAATGTACAGCATAGGGCCGTAGACGTGGCTTATATACTGTAGTGAGGTGAGGCGAAGCAGGAGGAGGTGAGGTCATAGTGGTACCATCCACTAGTCGAAGTAGGTCATCGTCCAAAGGTGGGACAAGTGTTGAAGAATTCTTTGTAACAAGATCCCATGATGCTGCAGTGTCAAACAGTTGTGATGAATGGTTTGAAAAACCGACAAGTTGAAGATTGAGACACTTATGCAACATATGGGAATCTTTACTCAGGAAACGTTTCGCCACACAGTGGCTTCATCAGTCCGATACAAAGTAGAAAGGCGTAAGGAGAGGAGGAGTTTGAGGTAATCAGTCCCTCAGCCGGGAGTCGTCTGTCTGACACTGCAGCATCATGGGATCTTGTTACAAAGAATTCTTCAACACTTGTCCAACCTTTGGACGAAGACCTACTTCGACTAGTGGATGGTACCACTATGACCCCGCCTCCGCCTGCTTCACCTCACCTCACTACAGTATATAAGCCACGTCTACGGCCCTATGCTGTACATTCTACAAGATTAATGGACTGAACACATCGACTCTAGGCTGAGGGACTGATTACCTCAAACTCCTCTTCTCCTCACATACTTCTGCTTTGTATTGGACTGATGAAGCCACTGTGTGGCGAAACGTTTCCTCAATAAATATTCCCATATGTTACATAAGTGTCTCTATCTTTAGTGAATGTATTTAGCAAGATAAGGCATATTTAGCTTTCTTTTAATGGTTGCAGGATTTCCAGTCTTGTGACCTTGCGGGTCAGTCTCACTGTAGAGTCTCATCATTATTAGCTACTTGTTGTACTACAACAGTCGGGTTTTATGGGAATTACAATGCCTAACATTGTAATTGTTGTCTTGTGCTATCTGGATTTTTTTCCCTCACTTGATAATGTTTAATGGTCTTTACTGATGTTCCAATATTTGCTCGAACGCCAAATAGCTGAATACTGTTCTTAATCCGTTGCTGTAAAAAATCATAATTGCTCATTAATTGCATGTAAAATTTTTTAAATATTCAGAATATCTATCACCGATTTATTTTGATGATTAAACCATAGAATAAATGTTTTAAAATTGCATGTTGATATTAGACTATTCACCTTCCTGGATACCTTATGAATATTTTGGCACTAATTATACTGGTAATATTGTAAGAAGTGAACATCAAAATGGTATACAATACCGACACGTTGGTAGGTATGACACATAGGCAACATTTAGGTATCTTTATTCCTAAACGTTTCGCCTACACAGTAGCCTTCTTCAGTAGACTTCTTCGAGTGAGAATTGTTTGATCTGAGAGGAACGTGACCTCTCAGTGGCTACATTCTCACTACTACTACTCTGCACCTCTCCTTCCCACAGTATTTAAGTCTCAACACTGTCGCTTGATCTTCAGTTAGTTCCAGACTTTGGAACAGAACTTTCCCACCCTGAGGGACTGACAACCTCAAATCTACGACTTCAAGGGTGATGGACTGATTACATCGTCTTCACATCTCTACTGTTCCTGCCTACTTTCTGTACTCGACCGAAGAAGCCTACCGTGTAGGCGAAACGTTTCGAAATAAAGTTGCCTATGTGTCTTACCTACCAATATTGTAAGAAACTTTCAGGTTCCTTATTTTAGAGATAAAATATATTAAATTTTTAATAGTAATCTATATATTACGACCTTCACACAGGTCAGCTGTTATGAACTGCTATGCAGACCATACCACGGGTGAGGTTTGTTTGCAATCGTGTCATGATTTCGTGAGTCCTGCTATTCAGCTTTACTAGTAACAACTCACGTTATGAATTGTAATATTTGGGAGCTTGTTTTGGAGAGTCTGGAGTTTGGAGCTAGAGCCCAACTGTTCTAAAACCTAACTTCATAAGTTAAAAGCTTTGCAGAATCCTTGCAAGAGAATCCAGATGAAGAGGGAGGCACAGCATTTACATCCTACACCACAGATCATTCTTTGTTTCAAGATTTCTTTTCCACAATTCTCTGACTTACTAAGAACGTTCACTGAGTTTCTTACTGGTAGTATTAGAGATATTCACTCGCCTGCTTGATCAAATTCTCCTTAGAAACCATATCCTGGAACTCGAATTGAAGACCCAGGTTGTGTACAACATTCTGTCACAACTCATATACATGACCTGTCATGATTGAGACACTTATGCAACATAGGGGAATCTTTATTCAGAAAACGTTTCCCCACACAGTGGCTTCATCAGTCCAATACAAAGCAGAGGGTGTAAGGAGAGGAGGAGTTTGAGGTAATCAGTCCCTCAGCCTGGAGTCGATGTGTTCAGTCCATCGACTACAGGCTGAGGGACTGATTACCTCAAATTCCTCCTCTCCTTACATAAAGATTCCCATATGTTGCATAAGTGTCTCAATCTTTAACTCGTCGGTTTTTCAAACCATTTATCACACATGACCTGTCATCTCGTACTTCCTTTAAGGAACACTATGAGATAATGGAATGTTTATTTAAGTTGTAATTGGAATGTAGCAATACCCAGTGTCTTCTGAATGGAAATAAATGGTATAAAATACCGACATAATTGAAAAATAAACACATAAGCAGTATAATGTGATCGTTTATTAACAACGTTTCGCCCACACAGTGGGCTTTGTCATGTCACAAACAGATCTGTTTGATGAAGAATTGAGACACATATGCAACGTATGGGAGTCTTTATTGAAGAAACGTTTCGCCACACAGTGGCTTCATCAGTCCTATGCAATATGAAAGTTAAGACACATGTGCAACATCTGGATAACTTTATTGTAGACGTTTCGCCATCCAGTGGCTTTATCAATACAGATTCTAAGACATAATTGGAAGACAGTAGAACTATGTACAAAAGATGAGGTAATCAGTCCCTCAGCCTTGGAGTTAGTATTCACAGCATCGTGGTGGAGGAGAATCTGGAGCAAAGGCAAGAAGACTGGCGGTTATATAGGCGTCAGTGGATAAGGACGTGCAACAGACGAGGCCATAGTCACTGGTAGGCGGGATTTCCCAGTGGAAGTAGGTCCTTCCCGAAGAGATAGGTTAGTTGTAGAAGCCGTGAAGAAGGTCTTGTAAATATCATCTGAACCAAGATTCCATGATGTTGCAGTGTCTGACAAGTAGTGCAAGAAAGGTATAAAATACCGACAATATGAAAGTTAAGACACATGTGCAACATCTGGATATCTTTATTGTAGACGTTTCGCCATCCAGTGGCGTTATCAATACAGATTCTAGGACATAATTGGAAGACAGTAGAACTATATACAAAAGATGAGGTAATCAGTCCCTCAGCCTTGGAGTTAGTGCTCACAGCATCGTGTTGGAAGAGAATCTGGAACAAAGGCGAACGAACGAACGAACGATAGTACAGGTAAGATCCCAAATGGGATGAGCGGGGAAGACGGGACAGACAAAGAATAGTGCTAGAGAGGAGTGTTCTTAGTCGTAGAAATAGAGCCAGGGCTTAACCCAGCAGCGAAGGCGATCGTGGGACAGATATTGAGAAGAGAAATTCAGGCTCTTCTATTGGGACTCCGGTGGGGTGAGCGGAAAGGACGGGACAGGCAAAGATTAGCGCTAGAGAGGAGAGTAGAATTGAGCCATGTCTTAACCCTAAAGCTAAGGCGAAAGCGGGTCAGAGAATGGTACCTGTCAGCGAATCCAAGGTTATTTGTAAATAGGGTTAGGAGCAGGATCATACAAGGAGTAGAAAAGGTTGTGTTGGTTTGTGGGTCTGCAAATGTCTTCGTCAAGGAGAGAGGTCCAGTAGTGGTATCGTGTCTCAAGTTTGTCTATCTGTCTGTCACTGAGCGTCTTCCAGTACAGATTCAGCGCAGGGATGTCTAATTGGGCATGAAGAGACTCGCTTGTGGTGAAGTCCTCCCATCTGACATCAAGCACCCAGCGCAGCGCCTTGTTCTGGACACGCTGCAGTTTAAGTAAGTTCGTTTTAGCTGCAAGAGACAGGGCTAGAGGAGAGTAAGTTATCAGAGGACGTATTAGGGATTTGTGGAGGTGTATTTTGGTGAGTTGGGAGGCATGTTTCAGCTTGTAGAGGCCCGCAAGGGCCTTACTAGCTATTGCATGTCTTGAGTGAATGTGTCCGTGTAAGCGAAGAAGGTAGTCAAGATTAGCGCCAAGGGCAGTGACAGATTGTGTGATGGGGATGTAAGTGCGGGTGTCAGCTGTTCTGAGCTCGACAGGTAATGGAGGATCACGTTTCCTGTAGTTAAAATATGCAATGCTGGATTTAGTTGCATTGGTTTTGATCCTCCATTTTTGTTCCCAGATGGCTATCCTGTCGACCTCATTTTGTGTTTTGTGTGTGAGTGTATCTATATTGGCATGAGTGATAAGTTGTGTAATGTCGTCTGCATAGGCTAGTGTGATGGAGTTTTGGTATACAGGTGTTGGAAAGTCGTTAGTGTATAAAATGTAGAGTGTAGGGGAGAGGACAGATCCCTGGGGTACTCCAGCCTTTAGTGTGAAGTAGTCAGAGTAAAAACCTTGGAATTTGATTCTCATGGTACGGCCGTCTAGGAAGTTGCAGAGGAGTTTACGAGTAGTGAGAGGCAGGTTAAAGTTAGTACAGAGTTTGTACTTAAGTCCTTCGTGCCAGGCAGTGTCAAAAGCTTTTTCAACGTCTTTTGCAACCAGGGCTGTCCTGTTTCTTTGTTTTGCGTTTATGTGGATGTAGTTGAGAATGATGTTAATGGCATCCTGTGTGGATCTGAGTTCTGAAGCCAAATTGGCCATCAGAAAGTAGAGAGTTGTGTTCCAGGTATCTGTGAAGGCGATGATTGATGAGTTTTTCAAAGAGTTTTCCTAAAGTTTCGAGGAGGCTGATAGGGCGACAGTTTCTAGGATCAGAGTGGTCTTTTTTGGGTTTAGGAAGGAGGATAGCAGTAGCAGCTTTGAAGAGGGAAGGGAAGTATCCATCAAGATTGATGGACTGAACACATCGACTCAAGGTTGAGGGACTGATTACCTCATTCTCCTCCTGTTCTTCAAGTTTCTCCTATGTATGGATTGATGAAGCCACTGTGTGGCGAAACGTTTCCTCTATAAAGATACCCAAGAGTTGCACATGTGTCTAATTTATCAGAAGGAGAAGTTTTGTAGTCTGTGTGTTGGTGTTTGAGGTGTGTAGAGTAGGAGAGGTAGACCAAGTGCGTGGAGTAACCCAGGCATTGGGGGTAGGGGAAGGAGGTGCAGGGAAGGGGTTGGGGAGGGAGAGAGGTTGGCTGGCTCTTAGGGTGGAGAGAATGTCTTTTCTAGAAGGGCAGGAATTTGCAACTGCAGTGTGTGACCCACTGCAGTTAGAACATTTAAGGGGGAGGTTGCAAGTGTTCCAGAAGTGGTCAGTTCCTGAACATCTGGGGCAGATTTGTATGGAAGTGCATGAAATTTTTTCGTGGCCGAATTTGTAGCATTTCAGACATTGTGTGATGGGGTAAAAGTTTGGAGTGAAGAGAGTGTTTGGAGGAATGCGGATGGTCTTGGCAAGGATTCCTTGATTAAAGAGTGTAGAGGCGTCAGAAGGATTTGAACAGCGGATTTTGAGGATGGTAGAGTTTTCAGGTCTGTAAATATCGTCAACAGATACCTTGTTCTTAGTACTAATGTCTTTGATTAAGTCTTCTTTGTCTGTGTCATAGGCAGTCAGGAGAGAATAGTCTACGTGTTTTGCGATCATTGTGCATTTGGCACGGTGCTCAGGAGTCCAAATAATAGTGAAGCATGCATTGAGAAGTTTTTGTCTGGTCTCGGTTGAGGTGTACATTTTATTGGAATGTCTGTCAAGAAGGAGTTTGAAGCCTGAGTTGGTTTTAAAGACTTTCAGCTGAGGTGCGCCAGTGATCTGGTACAATAAATTTCCAGGACAGATAATGGCATGATCAGATTTAGAGTAGTTGAGGTTAAGAGAGAAAGAATTGGGTTTGGAAGAGGTAGAGGCAGGGTAGGCCTTAGAGGCAGGAGTAGACAGAGTAGAGGCAGGTGTTGGCGGTAGAGGAGGAATGGTAAGGGGGAAGGAAGTGGAAGGCATTGAATGCATCTTAAATTAGATGTGGCGGCCAAATCTGTGAGAATAATTGGCTAGGCAAGTACGTGTGAGGTAGACACACGTACTTGCCTGGTTATAACTTTAAAGTTTTCTTGTGGAGTCCGTCGCTGGAGGCGCAGGACACTGAGGAGGTGAGCTGTAGCTTGATGGAGCACTGTATGCCCTGAACTGCGAGGAGAGGCAACACTGGCTGTATGGCGTGCCGACCACAATTACAGACTGTGGCGTGGAGACTTCAGACAGCAGCAGGAGTATAGAGGGAGGCTTCCTGCCCTTGGATAGGCAGCCACCGACGCACCAATCCTGCTGGTCTAGACGAAGGTCCAACAACCACCACTGGATGAAAAGAGGCAACACTGGTTGTGAGCGGCTAGGAGAGGGAACACTAGCTGTATGGCGTGTAGACTACATGTACAGTCTGAGGCGTGGAGACCTCAGACAGCAATAGGAGTGCAGAGGGAGGCTTCTTGCCCTTGGGTAGGCAGCCACCGACGCACCAATCCTGATATTGAAGACGAAGGTCCAGTAACCACCACTCTGAGGAAAGTCTCTCTCAACACGGGGTAATTAGAGAGGCGAGATCGTTGGTCGATGAAGGTGTCGAGTAAAGGCAAGAAGACTGGCGGTTATATATGCGTCAGTGGATAAGGACGTGCAGCAGACGAGGGCATAGTCACTGGTAGGCGGGATTCCCCAGTGGAAGTAAGTCCTTCCCAAAGAGATGGGTTAGTTGTGGCAGCCGTGAAGAAGGTCTTGTAGATGTCCTCTGAACCAAGATTCCATGATGTTGCAGTGTCTGACAAGTTGTGCAAGAAAGGTATAAAATACCGACAATATTAAAGTTAAGACACATGTGCAACATCTGGATATCTTTATTGTAGACGTTTCGCCATCCAGTGGCTTTATCAATACAGATTCTAGGACATAATTGGAAGACAGTAGAACTATATACAAAAGATGAGGTAATCAGTCCCTCAGCCTTGGAGTTAGTGTTCACAGCATCGTGGTGGAGGAGAATCTGGAGCAAAGGCAAGAAGACTGGCGGTTATATAGGCGTCACTGGATAAGGACGTGCAGCAGAAGAGGGCATAGTCACTGGTAGGCGGGATTCCCCAGTGGAAGTAGGTCCTTCCCAAAGAGATGGGTTGATGCCCATAGTTATTTTTAAAGGGACCTATCTTATCTGTAACTTTTGTTCTATAGACATGGAAAAAACTTTTTGGGTTAGTTTTCGAATCCCTAGCAACTTTTATTTCATAGTCCCTTTTAGCTTTTCTTATCCCCTTTTTAATGTCCCTCTTTATGTCAATATACTGATTCATAAGATGACCCTCACCTCTTTTGATGCGCCTATAAATTCCCTTCTTATGCCCTAGTAGATCCATTACCAACTCACACACACACCTTCATCGACCAACGATCTCGCCTCTTTATTACCCCGTGTTTAGAGTGACTTTCCTCAGAGTGGTGGTTACTGGACCTTCCTCTTCACCATCAGGATTGGTGCATCGGTGGCTGCCTACCCAAGGGCAGGAAGCCTCCCTCTGCACTCCTGTTGCTGTCTGAAGTCTCCACGCCTCAGCCCGTATGTGAAAACTGCACGCCATACAGCTAGTTTTGGCTCTCCTCACCGCTCACAGCCAGTGATGCCTATCTTCATCCAGTGGTGGTTACTGGACCTTCGTCTAGACCAGCAGGATTGGTGCGTCGGTGGCTGCCTACACAAGGGCAGGAAGCCTCCCTCTGCACTCCTGTTGCTGTCTGAAGTCTCCACGTCTGCACTCCATACGGCCAGTGTTGATTCTCCACGCCGTTCTGGGCAGACAATGCTCCATCAAGGTACAGCTCACCTCCTCAGTGTCCTGTTCCTCCAGCGACGGACTCCACAAGAAAACTTTAAAGTTATTGCCAGGGAAGTACGGGTGTCTAGTTCACACGTACTTGCCTAGCCAATTATTCTCACAGATTTGTCCGCCACATCTAATTTACGATGCCTTCAATGCCTTCTACTTCCGTCCCCCTTACCATTCCTCCTCTACAGCCAACACCTGCCTCTACTCTGTCTACTCCTGCCTCTAAGGAGTACCCTGCCTCTACCTCTTCCTAACAAAATTCTTTCTCGCTTAACCTCAAATACTCTAAATCTGATCATGCCACTATCTGTCCTGGAAATTTTTTGTACGAGATCACTGGCGCACCTCAGCTGAAAGTCTTTAAAACTAACTCAGGCTTCAAACTCCTTCTTGACAGACATTCTTACGAAACATACACCTCAACCGAGACCAGACAAAAACTTCTCAACGCAGGCTTCACTATTATTTGGACTCCTGAGCACCGCGCCAAGTGCAGAGTGATAGCAAAACACGTAGACTATTGTCTCCTGACTGCCTATGACACAGACAAAGAAGACTTAATCAAAGACATTAGCACTGAGAACAAAGTCTCTGTTGACGATGTTTACAGACCTGAAACCTCTACCATCCTCAAAATCCGCTGTTCAAATCCTTCTGACGCCTCTTCACTCTTTAATCAAGGAATCCTTGCCAAGACCATCCGCATTCCTCTAAACACTCTTCACTCCAAACTTTCACCCCATCACACAATGTCTGAAATGCTACAAATTCGGCCACGACAAAATCTCATGCACTTCCACACAAATCTGCTCCAGATGTTCAGCAACTGGCCGCACCTGGAACACTTGCAACCTCCCCCTTAAATGTTCTAACTGCGGCGGGTCACACACTGCAGTTGCAAATTCCTGCCCTTCTCTCCACCCAAAGAGCTAGCCAACCTTCCTCCCTCCCTAACCCCTTCCCTGCACCTCCCTCCCCTACCATACCATCCTCTCCTACCCCCAATGCCTGGGCCTCCCCACGCACTTGGTCTACCTCTCCTACTCTACACACTTCAAACACCAACACACAGACTACAAGCACTTCTCCTTCTACACCTGCACCCACACTAGATTACAAAACTAACTGTCAACTCGCCACTGCTGCCCACTCTGCGATGGTAATCTCTCAAGCTTACCAATCAGACTACTCACATGTCCTTAACCTAATCTTGTCTGCAAACAATCTTCCCTCTATAATTATCCCTCCTTCCTGCTTCTCTTCTAAACCCCCTACAACCTCTACCTCCTCACTCTCTTCCACCCCCCCACTTCCTACACCCACCAGCTCTCCTTCTCCCCTACCCCTCTTCACTACTTCTACCCCTCCCACCAACACCCCTACTGCTACTACTACGACCACCCCTTCCTCCTTACCCACTTCCTCATCTCCAACCAAAGCTTCCACTTCCTCATCCCTTACCATAGCTTCCACTTCCTCATCCCCTACCGAAGCTTCCACATCCTCTGCATCTACCTTCACCCACTCCTCCACCACAACCAAAACTTCATCCAGGTCCAACTCCACCTCCTCCAGACAAAATCCACTCAAACCTAAACCTGCCCCAACTTCTGACAGACAGACCAAAGAACATAAAAACAGATCCATCTCTTCCTCCCCCTCCAGGAAACGGGTCCGTAACACCTACAAACACACATCCACTGATGGCAACACTATCATGGGCTTTAATCCAAACTCCTTCCCAGCATTAACTTTGCTATGACGAAACCATTAAATCATGTTTAAAGTGATTCAGTTCAACGTACGTTCTTACTATACAATTAGACACCTACTGGCCGAGATCCTTGAAACATAGAGGCCAGATATTGTTTTGCTAAAGAGTACCTGCCTCAAAGCCCCTCAACGTATCCGCCATTATGGTTATACTGCACTACAGTCCCCCTATGATCCCCGCGATCGGATTGCCATCCTTGTCAAATCAGACATAAAACACGAATTTCTCCCAATCCCTTTTATTCACCAACACTGTCTTGCAGTCAGAATACACACCCACCTTTGTCCCTTTATCTTTTTCACCACCTATGATCGCCCAAACACTGTTCTCAACATGCACGATCTTTCCTTAGTCTTCAACTACACCAACATACCTACTAGCTGACATGAATGCCAAACACACCGCCTTTCATCACACCAGTAACAACCAACTTGGTCACCAGTTACTCAACTTCACAAACCATAAACACCTAATTCATCTCGGCCCAGACTTCAATACCTTCTGCAACCACACGGGCGAAGGCAAACCAGACATCATTCTGGCAAACCGAACCAGCTCTCTATTTCAACACTACATCTCATCTGGCCCTATTACAGGCTCTGATCACATCCCAGTCATTTTACACATCTCCTCCAACCCTATCCTCATTCCAACCACACCTTCCTTCTCCTACAAGAACGCTGACTGGGATGCGTTCAAACAACACATAGACAATATTAACCTCACCTATGACTACAACAACAAACCTATCTCTGACATCGATACTCAACTTGATCTCATCCAGGACACCATTACACAAGCAGCCAACATCGCAATACCAAAGAAAACTCACACCACTCGTTAATCCTTCAAACCGTCACTCAGAACAAGAAGACTAATTATCTGCTACCACAACCACTTCCTCTACTGCACACATAGATTTAATCAAGTCCAATTAGATCTCACTTACCTTAGAAACAACATTTTACACAGCCTAAACCAAGACCACAACAATCACTGGTCACAGCTCATACTACAAGCGGACAAACAGCGTATCAAAAACACCAAAGCCTTCTGAAACTTTATCAAAAAAATCAGAGGCACCACTTGCACCAACAAATTCAAACACAAAATCCACAACAACACACATCTCAGACCCGCAGGCTGTCACTAACATCTTCATACACATCTGGGAGAACATCTTCCACCCTAACCCACCCCATCCTAACGCTATTCAACACATTCAGAACATAGAACACTGGAACACTACACACACACACGAAACAACACCAGACAACCACATCCATCTGGACTCTCTTACCTCCTCCCAAGAACTTGACACTCCTTTCACTAACACAAACGTTAAAACTCTCCTCAGACACCTTCCTCCCAAGGCTCATGGTGTCTCTGGCCTAAACCGTATTATCCTGAAACACCTTCCTGACTCTATCATTACTGCCTACACAAACCTCCTCAATGCCTCCCTGGCCTCTGGACACTTCCCTTCCCTCTTCAAAGCTGCTACTGCTATCCTCCTTCCTAAACCCAATGAAGACCACTCTGATCCTGGAAACTATCTCCCTATCAGCCTCCTTGTTACAAAAAACGCGATTCTAAAAGCTTAGAGATCTCCAGTGAATACTTGAAAGGACTGCCCTTCTAGCATCCAGCCTGTTACTGGGTTTTCGTAACAAGTAGTCAGTATCCTTGTCCAATTATCCATTATAAATCAGTATTGTTCAATAGCACTTTAGGATTACAACTGGTAGGCTACTAACTAGAGAAATTAAAATTTAATAAATTTATTAAGCAGTAAGTTGTCTAGAGGTATATTATCAAATTAAATTAATTACAGCAATCAAAATAAAATCAATCTCTCGAGTTCAATATTATTGTGCTGAAAGCACATATCACATTTATAATTCTTAAGTACCGTCAGGTACATTAACATTTAATAAGATATTACAAATATGTACAAGTAAGTGTGTGTATGCGTGTAAGTGCTCTTAAGTAGTTAGCTATGTCTCAAGACTCGAATAAGACTTAAACAAGTGACTGACAAAGTCCTCAAATAAACTAACTTCTTGACCGACTGGCAACCCGAACAGTCTGCTTGAACAACAAAGAATGCTAAGCCCAATAGCAATGCAATATGCAACTGCTACACAATCAGGATCAAGGAGATTATATAACGACACTAAGTAGGGACCATCAGCAGATCCTCCACAAAAGTTACAAAACTCCCATAATACTGAATCTACGTTCAGCATAGGAAAAACGCGACTGTGACAATACACAGAAACCAGTACAAAATTAGGTCAGAAGCTATAGCTAAGGACCTGAGATGTTCAGAGTGTCTAAGCGACACACAACCTCAGTACAACGTCGAAAATCACAAAGTCTATACAATGTTCTGTGAACAAAGTTCTACAGAACTAACAAGAATAATGAGACAGACATTCTGTCCAACCAGCAAGCGAGTCTAGAGCAGACTGACTACTTCATGAGAGGTCAGGACACCCCCCCTCGATCACGTGATAGCTACGTGGACAACTGCAGCTCAGAAGCCGGCAGTATAACGAGCGACAAGCGATAATTACAGTAGTTTGACAATCATGACTAACTGAGCACATTTTATATACATCCTAACAACATAAGTCAAATAAGAATATAAAGCAATATATTTACGATTTAGCTATTATCGCAAATATAAGCAATATAAAATTATATGAAAAGGGAATATACATTACATATATACATAATAATCATTGTAACCCATTCAGGGGTTGCAACACCCCCCCCCCCAACACGACAGAGGGTCGCACTAGGAGAGGTGTAGGTGGAGGTGAGTGCGCTGGCTTGCCTGTCACTTGACACACGTGGCAACGTCGCACATGATCAGCTACTGTTTCCTTCATCTTTGGCCAAGTAAAATGTTTTGCCAGTTTACCGAGTGTCTTCTTGACACCCAAATGTCCTCCTATGGGACTATTGTGAGCAAAATCAATGGCTTGTTCACGAAATGTAACTGGTAACACTACTAGATGCTTGACTGTGGTGGAAACACTATCAGCTCACAACTTACATGTATTTTTCTCCATCAGTACACCGTTACTATAATAGTAACAATTATCGAGATCCTTTGCTTCACTCTCAGTAACTGCTATATCTCTCAGTCTTTCCAATGACTGATCAACAAACTGATCCTTGATTAAATCATCATGAGTAAGAAATTTAACATCAGTTGTGTCCTGACTAGGTTGATGACTGGGGGGAGTCAGTGTTAATGATCCTGGGCGCAGAGCGTCACTAAACAACATATTCAACCCCAAATCATTGTCATCCACTAACTCAACAGGAGACAAGGATGGTTGTTGAATCTTTGACATAGCTCTAGTAATTGCGCTGAGAGGAAATAAAATAGGTTTCTCTCTGCAAGTTCAATGGCATAATTATCATCAGTGTTATTATCAATCACAAGTGGTTCTTTACATATATCAGCATGAAGGATATCGTTCCCTATCAACAAGTCCACTGACCTGAGGGGAAATACACCACTGGATATACCCACTGAAATATAACCAGTATAATAGCTTGTTTCAATATAAACTTTGTGCAGAGGCACTTTTATAACAGCCCCTCCATAGGCTTCTAACAATACATCTATCTTGCAATAGGTATCGTCAGTTATGGGCAGTACATCTTCTCTTAATAACGTGAGATAACTTCCAGTGTCTCTGAAAGCAACTATCTCAGTTAGATGTGATTCGTCAAATCCTATTCTACCTCTTGAAAAGTAAGGACTCATCGCTGAACGAATCTTTTCGTCAGATACACTTTCTGACGCTAGTCATCTATCCTGAGTAACATTATCTAAAACAGTAGGATCAGAGGCATTGCTAGGCTTTTGGAGTCTTTGTTGCTCGGAAGAGGATACCACTTGAGTGGGGGCGCCAGCCGCACGACTGTTTCTCGTATCTCTTTCTAACTTATAGCAATACTCTCTAGTATGTCCTTTTCTGTTACAATAGGTACATTTAACTTTCTTCTTCTCGATACCAGATTTCTGTCTAGCCACAGAGACAGATTCAGGATTGTGAGTTTTCCTGGTAAAGGTACGAGAAGTTACAGTAGCAGGTACATCAGGCCGGCAATGAGCAGCTGATTTAGGTTGCCAACTTCTAGGACAATCTTTAGTTACCTTGTTTCTTTGTGTTTTAGTACGTACAAGTTTGTGAGAAATCTCGTAATTGTCTGCTAATGCTGCAGTTTCCAGAATATCTGAGGTAGTATGATCGATCAGATATTCTCGTATGTCCGCAGACATACAGTTGTTAAACTCTTCGTGTAGTAACAACTGAACAAGGCTGTCATAGTTGTTACATTTAGCAGCTCTACACCACCTCTGAAATGCAACTTTTTTCTCACGAGCAAACTCTACACAAGTTTGATCCTGTCGTCGTTGTAACGTACGAAATGCTCTCTGATAACTTACAGGTAACAAGTTATATGTCTCTAGAATAGTTTGTTTGACAGCGTCATAACTAATGTACTTAGCAAATGGCAAAGCTGCAGTACAGGTTTGAGCTTTTCCCGTCAAAGCAGTATGCAGCAATGTTGCCCAGTGCTTACGTGGCCAGTTCATAGCACGTGCCTGGTTCTCAAACACATCAAAATATGTGTCTAAGTCACTTTCAAAAAACTTAGGAACCATAGATGCAGCTTTCTGCACATTAAATGTGTCCTGTGATATATCAGTCTGTTGTCTTCCCAGACGAACATTTTCTCTTTGGAAATCTTCTTCGTTCAATCTCCTCTGTGCCTCAATTTGTGCAGTCTGCAACATAATGAGGCGTTAAAACCTCTCAAACTGTTCCTGAGAGATAGGACCAGTGGGTAATGGAGGAGTAGGGAAATTAACATGGTCTGGACGGTCCTTAGGTCGGACACTTGGTCCAGCCGTCTCTAGAGTGTCTAGATCTGGTCTAGGATAAGTAGATACAGGTGTATCATACACTGTACTAGTATTAGGCTGTGTCATACTACCAGCTATACTCTGTACTATAGTGTCAGTGAGGGAAGGCGTGAGCGAGAACTGAGCTACACTAGGCTCAGACACTAGGCTCACTTCTGCTCTAGTTGCTCTTTCTTCAACTTCAAATAGAGCCATACTTCCCAATTGTGACACTAGGCTTTCTGAATATGAATCATAATCAGACATCTCTGTATGAGCAGGAAACAATATATCTTTAATTAATGCTCTGACAGTTTCTGCTGTGTAATTCCTGTTATACGTCACACCGAGATATTTGGCTACTCGCCAACACGTCTGAAGTTTTAATGTACTTAACTCAGACAAAGTCAGAGTATCAATTAACTGTTTCACTTTGGCATACATCACAAAAATAATTGTACTACGAGAGAGTGATTATGGGAAACTATAATCCTAATAGGAATTTTAGTGTTGGTTGTCTTAGAGCTAGAACTCATAAACAGTATTTCCATCTCCTTGGATCAAGAGACTCAGTCAAGTACATACATCCACCTGGTATGTTGTACAAGACTAAACTCAAAGTCTTCAGATTAGGAAATTACTCAAAGTGTTTGATCATAGAAGTACTAGTATGTCAAACTGGACAATTTCTCCAACACCTTGGATCAAGAGCATCCCGGAGAGGCCCCCATTTGTTACAAAAAACGCGATTCTAAAAGCTTAGAGATCTCCAGTGAATACTTGAAAGGACTGCCCTTCTAGCATCCAGCCTGTTACTGGGTTTTCGTAACAAGTAGTCAGTATCCTTGTCCAATTATCCATTATAAATCAGTATTGTTCAATAGCACTTTAGGATTACAACTGGTAGGCTACTAACTAGAGAAATTAAAATTTAATAAATTTATTAAGCAGTAAGTTGTCTAGAGGTATATTATCAAATTAAATTAATTACAGCAATCAAAATAAAATCAATCTCTCGAGTTCAATATTATTGTGCTGAAAGCACATATCACATTTATAATTCTTAAGTACCGTCAGGTACATTAACATTTAATAAGATATTACAAATATGTACAAGTAAGTGTGTGTATGCGTGTAAGTGCTCTTAAGTAGTTAGCTATGTCTCAAGACTCGAATAAGACTTAAACAAGTGACTGACAAAGTCCTCAAATAAACTAACTTCTTGACCGACTGGCAACCCGAACAGTCTGCTTGAACAACAAAGAATGCTAAGCCCAATAGCAATGCAATATGCGACTGCGACACAATCAGGATCAAGGAGATAATATAACGACACTAAGTAGGGACCATCAGCAGATCCTCCACAAAAGTTACAAAACTCCCATAATACTGAATCTACGTTCAGCATAGGAAAAACGCGACTGTGACAATACACAGAAACCAGTACAAAATTAGGTCAGAAGCTATAGCTAAGGACCTGAGATGTTCAGAGTGTCTAAGCGACACACAACCTCAGTACAACGTCGAAAATCACAAAGTCTATACAATGTTCTGTGAACAAAGTTCTACAGAACTAACAAGAATAATGAGACAGACATTCTGTCCAACCAGCAAGCGAGTCTAGAGCAGACTGACTACTTCACGAGAGGTCAGGACACCCCCCCTCGATCACGTGATAGCTACGTGGACAACTGCAGCTCAGAAGCCGGCAGTATAACGAACGACAAGCGATAATTACAGTAGTTTGACAATCATGACTAACTGAGCACATTTTATATACATCCTAACAACATAAGTCAAATAAGAATATAAAGCAATATATTTACGATTTAGCTATTATCGCAAATATAAGCAATATAAAATTATATGAAAAAGTAATATACATTACATATATACATAATAATCATTGTAACCCATTCAGGGGTTGCAACACTCCTCGAAACTTTAGGAAAACTCTTTGAAAAACTCATCAATCATAGCCTTCGCAGATACCTGTAACACAATTCTATACTTTCTGATGGCCAGTTTGGCTTCAGAACACACAGATCCACACTGGATGCCATTAACATCATTCTCAACTACTTCCACATCAACACAAAACAAAGAAACAGGACAGCCCTGGTTGCAAAAGACGTTGAAAAAGCCTTTGACACTGTCTGGCACGATGGGCTCAAGTACAAACTCTGCACTAACTTCATCCTGCCTCTCAAAACTCGAAAACTCCTCTGCAACTTCCTATACGGCTACTTCACACTAAATGCCGGAGTACCCAAGAGATCTGTCTTCTCCCCTACACTCTACATTTTATACACTAACGACATTCCATCACCTGTATACCAAAACTCCATCACTCTAGCCTATGCAGACGACATTACACAACTTATCGCTCATGCCAATATAGATACACTCACACACAAAACACAAAATGAGGTCGACGTGATAGCCATCTGGGAGCAAAAATGGAGGAATAAAACCAATGCAGCTAAATCTAGCATTGCGTATTTTAATTACAGGAAACGTGATCCTCCATTACCTGTCGAGCTCAGAACAGCTGACACACGCACTTACATCCCCATCACACAATTTGTCACTGTCCTTGGCGTTAATCTTACTACCTTCTTCGTTTACACGGACACATTCACTCAAGGCATGCAATAGCTAGTAAGGCCCTTGCGGGCCTCTACAAGCTAAAACATGCCTCTCAACGCACCAAAATACACCTCTACAAATCCCTAATACGTCCTCTGATAACTTACTCTCCTCTAGCCCTCTCTCTCGCAGCAAAAATAAACTTACTTAAACTGCAGCATGTCTAGAACAAGGCGCTGCGCTGGGTGCTTGATGTCAGATTGGAAAACTTTGCCACAAGCGAGTCTCTCCATGCCCAATTAGACATCCCTGCGCTGAATCTGTACTGGAAGACGCTCAGTGACAGACAGACAAACTTGGGACGCGTCATGACTGCTGGTCCTCTCTCCTTGACGAAGACATTTGCAGACCCACAAACCAACACAACCTTTTCTACTCCTTGCAAGATCCTGCCCCTAACCCTATTTACAAATAACCTTGGATTCGCTGACAGGTACCTTCTATGACAGGTACCATTCTCTGACCCATGTTCGCCTTAGCTTTTGTTTTAAGACATGTCCCATTTCTACACTCCTCTTTAGCGCTAAACGTCGCATGTCCCTTCCTCCCCGCTCACCCCACCGAAGTCCCAACAGAAGAGCCTGAGTTTCTCTTCTCAATATCTGTCCCACGATCGCCTTCGCTGCTGGGTTAAGTCCTGGCTTTATTTCTACGTCTAAGAACACTCCTCTGCAGCACTATTCTTCATCTGTCCCGTCTTCCCCGCTCATCCCATTTGGGATCTTACCTGAACTTTCGTTCGTTCGTTCGTACTTCAACTCCAGTACGAAGAGGAGATTACACATTCATTAGTTCAGCACCACAGTCCAGCACCACGTGAACAGACACATGGCTTCTGCCGAAAGGAAGAGGTCACGATGTTCCAGGGACGCGATGGATGTCTCGGATTTAGAAATGGACGATTCGGATTTAGAAATGTGGGGCGCAATCCTAGCGAAGAAGTTGCGAGACCACTCCGTGTCATCAGAGGAAAAGTCTCCAGTTCTGACAAGCCTAACCATGCAGCCAGAGAATACGGAAGGATGGATCAATGTGAACAGTAAGACACGCCGTCCCTCCAAGGAGCAGGTAAATCAGCTCAAATCACCTTCCAGATTCAAGGTAAAGGCTTATGGGGAACACAAAACCCACTATGGCCTGGTTACACACCTGGAAACACTGCACAAACTGAGGTTCAAGATATGGCTCAACCTGAGGGGAGACCCAAAGCTGACTCCTATCAACAGGGAAATGCATATCACCTTGAAGAAAGTCATGGAGACAGACCGCTCCTTTAACCTGGAGGAACTGGATTCTCGGCAAAAGGTCACCAACGGTGTAGTGATGCGATGCCCACTGATGATGCCCATCGAGGCAGTAGCAGCTCACCCCAGTGTCGTGTCAGCTCAGCGTCTCAAGGCAAAATCGGCAGGCAACGCACAAACTCGGCAGGTCCTCATTCAGCATGAAGGACCGCTGCCATCCCAGCTGGACCTCGGTTCTTGGGGCAGGTACGATGTCAGGACCTTCACGGCAGAACCAGTTCGCTGTTTCAAGTGCCAGCGTTACGGACACCTGGGTGCACTCTGTCCGAACAGAGTAATCTGCGGTGTCTGCAGCCAGCCCCACCCTACCGCCACCCACTCGCATCGCCACCCATTCCACGATGCCCGAATTGGAGGCAGAAACACCATGCCTGGAACCCTCGATGCCCTGAGAGGCTCACTAGAATTCGTGGGGCCTGGAAGATACCAACGACGAGACAGCACGCTACGGCAGAGCATCACCCTCAGCAGACGACGCTTGCAGAGAATCCTGCCATGCTGCAGAACTCTCATCATGCAACCCAACTCAATTCCCGGGAATTTCCGACCCTTGAAGATTTAACCAGGCGTCATGAACAGGAGCATCTTCCCCCACTACCGCAACGAAGTAACAAAAACATGAGGAACAAGCGGCGCCAACAGGAAACATCTGGGCAACGCAATCAGCAGACGGCACTGCACGAGCCCCCACCGGCCTCCTTGCAAGTCACAGCCACTATGCAGGCTGTGGCTGCACCTCACCAGCAGATGCCGGGTACACAACTTGGCATACAGCAACAGGCCACGGTGTGCACAGTGAAGAAATACAACCCTCAGCAGTCCCCACAGATTACAACAGCCCAGATAATATCCACTGCTTCGAACCCACCGACAACGCAGGCCCTCAACAGAGAGGATCTCTTAATACTCATCAAGACATTCACGGATATTATCTGCAACACAATCACCTCCACGGAACAACAGAGCATGTTCCGGCAGATGGTCAGCACACTCCTGAGGGTGTGCTTACTGACAGAGCAGGAAGCAGTGGATGCCATGAATCTGCAGAATATCAGAGCGGACAGAGCCCAGTCCCCTGCTCAGGAAACAGCTGAGATGGAGTAACCTCAGTCGCTTATAAGGCACACTAGCTGAACTGTCCGGAACAGTACTTGAGCAGCATATGCTGCAACAGTGAAGAATCAATTCTCCTTCAGGAGGAGCCAGAGACGGGTCATCTCAAGATTAAGACCCGTGCCAGGACCCTGGTCTTGGCGAACATTATACATACATACTTCAACTCCATATTGTTTCAGACTGTGGAACAATTCTCTTCTCCAGACTGAGGGACTGACCACCTCAAAACTTCAAGGGTGATGTACTGATTACATCGTCTTCAAGTCTCTTCTGCTTCTGTCAACTTTTTCTGTACTCGACTGAAGAAGCCTACTGTGTAGGCGAAACGTTTCGAAATAAAGATACCTAACTGTTGCATATGTGTCTTACCTAACAACCTGTCGGTATTTTATACCATTTTAATGTTCACTCTGTCAGACACTGCAACACAAGGGTATCTTGGTACAGACCTGAAATCAACTTGGACTGCTCCTACTAGTGAGAATGATTGGATTTGAGAGGGACCTGACTTCCCAATGACTACATTCTGACCTCTACTAGTGGCCTACATCTCACCTCCTGGCGGTATATAAGGCTGCATCCTGTCAATTCAACTCCCCGACACACACTCAGTTCACGGAGTTCACTACATTATCACAAGATAGGCACATGGCTTCTGCCGAAAAGAAGAAGCCACGATGCTCCATGAACACGACGGAGGACTCAGATTTGGAAATGTGGGGCGAAATTCTAGCGAAGAAGTTGTGAGAGGAAGAGGAAGATTCTGCTCACATTGTAGCAGAACTGACAGTCCCAACCATGGAACCAGCGACAATTGAAACAGGGGAGGAAATAAACACCCCGCCCCCCGAAAACCAAGAAGGATGGAATACTGTGGACAACATGAAGAAGCGCCGTCCGTCCAAGGAGCAGGCAAACCAGCTCAACCGACCTGGAAAATTCAAGGTGAAGTCTTACGGGGACCACAGAACCCACTATGGCGTTGTTTCATACCTGGAATCACGACACAACCTGAAGTTCAAGATATGGTTCAACTTGAGGGGAGAACCATTACTGACTCCTATCAACAAGGAAATGTATACCACCTTGAAGAGAGTCATGGAGACAGATCGCTCATTCACCCTTGAGGAACTGGACTCTCGGCAGAAAATCACCAAGGGTGTAGTGATGCGATACCCGCTGATGATGCCCATCGAGGCAGTAGCAGCTCACCCCAGTGTGGTGTCAGCTCAACGTCTCAAGGCAAAGACGGCAGGCAACGCACCAACCCCATAGGTCCTCATTCAGCATGTAGGACCACTGCCATCCCAGCTGGACCTCGGTTCTTGGGGCAGGTACGATGTCAGGACGTTCACAGCAGAACCAGTTCGCTGTTTCAAGTGTCAGCGTTATGGACACCTGGGTGCACTCTGTCCGAATAGAGTAATCTGTGGTGTCTGCAGCCAGCACCACCCTACCGAGGAATGCATCACCAAGCTGAAAAATGCATCGCCACCCACTCCACAATGCCCGAACTGCAGGCAGAAACACCATGCCTGGAATCCTCGATGCCCCGAGAGGCTCGCCAGAATTCAAGAAGTCTGGAAGACGCCAAAAACTCGGCAACAGACTACGACGGATCATCACTCTCAGCAAACGATGGGTGCAGAGAACCTTGCCATACCGCAGATCTCTCAGCAGCTAACCCAAGTCAATGCCCAGGAATTCCCAACCCTAGAAGCCTCAACCAGGCGTCAAGGTCAAGAACCTCCTGCACCCCTACCTCAACGAAGAAACAGAAACAAGAGGAACAGGAGGCGTCAACAATGTGCATCTGGTCAATGCAATCAGCAGGCGGCACTAAACGAGCCCCCACCGGCCATAGCACGACAACGCAGGCACTCCTTACCCGGAACAGGCGCTTTGCAGACTCAACTCTCACCTCACCAGCAGATCCCGGCTACCCAACCTGGTATACAGCAACAGACCACGGAGCATACAATAAAGAAATCCAACCCTCAGCAGTTCCTACAGACCACAACAGCTCAGATAATATCCACTGTTTCGAACCCAACCCCAAAGCAGGCCCTCACCAGGGAGGATCTCGTAGCACTCATCAAGGTGTTCACGGATCTTATTTGCAAAACAATCAACTCCGCGGAACAACAGAGCGCATTCCGGCAGATGGTCAATACGCTGCTGAGAGTGTGCTTTCTGACCGAGGAGGAGACAGTGGATGCCATGAATTTGCAGGTTCTCAGAGCGGGCAGGACTCAGTCTCCAGCTCAGGAAACAACAGCGATGGAATAATCTCGGTACCAAATCACACCCTCAAGGTCCTAAAATGGAACATTCAGGGCCTGAGGGGCAAACAGCACCTTATGCTGGAAGCATTAATTCGGGATCGGGTTAACATCGTCTTGCTACAAGAAACTCTGACTGTCCCGACTATGTGCCCAAGACTACCCGGTTTTGCTGGGTATTTTCGGCACATGGACCCGGGCGTTCACTGCAGAGGCACAGCTGTATTTGTATCCAATACAATACCTCACGAGGTTATAGCCAACCCTGTGGACTGTGGGAAGGATGTCGAGATACAGGCCATCCTTGTGCACATACCTGGGGCGCCCATTACCATCTATAACATCTACAAGAACCCAAGACACACCCTCGACATTGCATAACTCCTCGCACTAGCACGCACTGAGTGTATTATTGTGGGTGGAGATTTCAACGCACATCACCAAATGCTGCACTCTCAGCAACCAATGCTGCTGGCAGACACATAGCAATGCTCCTACACGATATTCCAGAGGTAAAGTTGCTAAACAATGGAGAACCCACACACCTGTTGGGTGGCTGCCTCGACCTTACCTTCGGGTCAAGACAACTCGCAGCATGAGCCACATGAGAAACTCATCCTCACCTTGTCAGTGACCACTTTGCAGTGATCACCACCTTCAACATCAACAGGCCTCCCACAGTTGTGCTGCCTCCTAGATGGGACGTAAAGAGGGCCTACTGGAAGGTGTTCCAGGATTATCTTCATGACTGGTGGTCCACATACTCTCTGTCTGAAGACTGTGATACGGCTGAACAAAAGCTAATCACTGTTCTCACCCAGGCAGCAGAGTGCGCAATTCCAATGAAGTCCGCAGGACGCACTCACAAAAGAGACTGGTGGTTCTACAACGACGAGGTGCGGGAGCAGAACCACCGCATCAACTCTTTTAGGAAGCTATACAGGCGTAACCCTACGGCAGAGAACAGGAATACTCTGAGAGCCATTGTGCAGCATGCCCGCAGAGTCTCTCTCAGAGTAAAAACTGAGAAACGGCTGGAGTGGTGCTCAACATTCGGGCATCACACCACTTTATCTGAGATATGGGGCAAGCTCAACATAGCAACTGGCAAGAGCAAGCCGAGGCCACCAGCACACCCGAACCCATCCCAGTAAGCTGAGAAACTAGTGGAGCTTTTCACTTCCAGGGGAGCCTTCACTCAGCTCCCACAGGACATCCGGAATATACAGACAGATCTTCTGCCACAGCGCCAGCTAACGATACAAGCTGCATGTGAGTCGGAAGATGTGACTGATAAGACCTCACAGACTAGGAACTCCGGCGTGCCATTAAGAACACAGGTGACACTGCCCCGGGCATCGATGGTGTTACATACTCCATGATTGCACGGGCTGGGCAGAGTGGATGGGAGGCCATACTAGACTTCATTAACAAGTCGTCGAGGGCCAGGACACTCCCAGCAGGTTGGAAGAAAGCTACCATCGTACCAATTCCAAAGCCCAAGGACCCAGGCAGTATGAGACCCATATCGCTGACCAGCTGCTTAGCCAAGACTGCTGAGAGGATGGTGTTAAACCGCCTCCTATGGAAACTTGGCCCCTCTCATCATCACATATTTGGCTTCACCAAAGGAGTGGGTACAGCAGAGTGCATAACCACTCTACTAAGCCAGATTGCTGATAGTAACAAAAGACCTAGTATTGTCGTCTACCTCGACCTTGAAAAGGCATTTGAGCTACCCAGCCCCACAGCAATTCTGGCAATACTTGCTCGGAAGAGAATCAAAGGACGCCTCCTGGCCTGGTTAGAGTCCAACCTTAGGGGCAGGCAGGCCTGTGTCAGCTTTCAGGGACACTACTCTTCCTTTAAAACCCTGGAAAACGGTACGCCACAAGGAGGTGTGCTCAGTCCTACTCTGTTTAACATCCTTTTTGCTGGAACTTATGAGCCTTCCCTTTCATAGTGGTACACAGCTCCTCAGCTATGCTGATGATCTTGCACTCGTAGTGAATTGGAAAGGCAATTTAGAACGACAGGCTCAGAGAGCTTTGGACCTAATTACGCAGTCTTGCAAGGAACTAGGCCTCAAGATCTCGGCCGAGAAATCTCTTGCAATGATGTTCAAGGGACCAGATCCTGTGAATAGATTACGTATTCAGGATATAGAACTTGAGTGGACAGGCTCCTACCTGTACTTGGGAATCTACATTGATAAAAAGCTGACCTTTCAGAAACAGGCCGAGTATGTCAGGTCACGTGCTCTACTCAGACTCAACGCCATGAGAGCCATTACGAGGCACCGTGCAGGGACAAGCAAAGATGTACTTCGCTTGTACAAACTATATGCATGTACAAGCTATACGCTCGCTCATTGACTACGGTGCACCGGCGTTAGCTCATCTCTTCCCGCAGAGCAGGCAAAGGGTGGAGGTCGTACAAAATCAGGCGATCAGAACTGTGCTTGAGGCCCCCATCTGGACCAACACAGTATGTCTCAGATCTGAGGCCCGGCTTCCTTCCTTGGCTGACAGAGTAAGATACATAAACGCCTGCAAAGTGGCCAAGATTCTGCACCGGCAGCAAGGTACCCCACTAAGGAGACGGATATTGACAACCATGGCACAAGATCCCACACTCTTCACGGACTACTCCTGGATTCGTTCGTTTTGTGCTGCTGGGCGGAAGCTGCTGCCTATACAACTACTCCTTGAGAAGAGTTGTGACCTTCCTGTTGCTGGGTACCATCACCTCCCTGGCGCCCAGATCCATCCGATGTTTGCATCATGCAGCTACCCATCTCTAAGCGTCTCTGCAGTCAAGACACCCTCAGCAATCATGCTGAGACAAGCATGGCACTGGCAGAGGGAGGCACATGTGCAGTGTATTTCACAGATGGTTCTGTCGACCCTGACAGGAAGAGAGCAGCAGCTGGACTGTACGACAATGGTCACACACAAGGCTGGCGACTCCCTGACCACCGCACGATCCTTCAAGCTGAGCTGGTGGCGATTCAGCAGACATTGTCACATGCCCTACGACATCGACTCCGACCTGTCATACATGTTGATTCCACCTCTGCAATCAATGCCCTCTCCCATCCTCAACCACAGGACAATGTTCACCTCATCACATCAATCCTGAGCATAATGACAGCCTCAGAAGTTCAGGGTAACAGATCGACATTGAACTGGATCTCCAGCCATGCTGGCATCCGGGAAAATGAGGCGGCAGATGATGCAGCCAAGGCAGCAACAGACTATCCACATGTTGGGATTACTGTCCCAATCAGCCTATGACAGACCAAATTGGTGGCTGCCAGAGCCATGAAACTTATGGGGGAGGTCTTAGGTGATACCCTATCTCAATAGTGGTACCGAGCAGCGACTCAGGGAGAACACCCTCCATATGATAGAAGCTGGTCCAGAGTGCAGTGTACCGCCATCCATCGGCTTCGTTTGGGCTTTCCCACAGCCAAGATGATGGTAGACAAGGCTGAGAAGGAGATGTGCCAGTACTGTCAGCACGTTGTCCAGCGGCCCCTAACACACTGTCTTCTGGAGTGCGAAGTTACTGAGACGCTCCGCAGGCAACTAGGAGTGATATTCCCTCCCGAAGAGGACCCAGAGATGACTGCGGCCACACTAGTGTACCATGGAGTCAACGAACCAGACAAGCTGTTACCTGTGATAACGACGTATCCTCCTCCTCGCTAGTGTCCATAGTTAGGAATACATATGGTGTTGTCGCTTATGAGATGCACCAGTTGAACTGACCAGAAGAGTGCTTGAGCAGCATACATCGCATCATTGTAGAAACCTTTCTCCCTCGGGAGCCAGAGACGGGTCATCGCAAGATTGAGACCCGTGCCAGGACTACGGTCTTGGCGAACATTATACATACATACAATTCAACTCCCATTAAGAGGAGATCTCAGAGATCACTACTGTAGTGATACACGATACTGTCACCATAGCCAATATAGTGATATACTGTCACCATCACCACCTTCACCTTTTTACAGCGTAGCAGATCACACTTCACGATGCACTTCTCGAACAGAGAGTGGGACAGTCAATGACTCGTCCAAGCTAGCACTTGCAGCTGTCGTCAGTGGCAGACTGCAAGTCAAGTTTAATGCTATTCTGTCGCTCAAAGAAGCCTTCGTTGTCGTCTGAACTGACGACACCGAGGCTGAAAAACTCATTACCACCACTGCTACAACCACTCTACGAGATCAGGGATTTATTGTCTTGACTTCCCCAGCTCTGAGGGCCAGGAGAACTGTGTTCCTCAAGTGACTCGACAGGCTCATCACTGCCCAGGCTACCGAAGAAATCAAGTCTTCCATTGAAGCACAGAACCTTTGGGCCAAGGTGGAATTCATTACCAAAATACCCAATGCCTCCTCCATGCTGAAGGTCACCTTCAGTGACGTCAACATGGCAGCCAGAGCTCTCGCTGAGGGACTGGCTATTCACTACTTCCACATCAATCCAACCTTCATCGAAGCAGAAAAATTCTATCAAATTCCACAGTGTTCCAACTGTTACTCATACCTACATACCACCAAAGACTGCTCCACCTGCGGCCAAGAAGGTCATGATTTCAAGACGTGCACTACTGACTCTCCACCTAAATGCTTGAACTGCAAGAATGATCACCATACTCTTGCTGCCAAGTGCCCAACCAGACGAGATATACTTAAGAAACAACTCCAACAACAAAAAAACCCACTGCACAAGCGACTATATATGCTGCTATTACCAAGCTTCAAGCAGATACTACCAAGATTCTTCAAGCCACGCAAGCTGCATCTACCACTTCTTCGCCAGCTCTTGCTGGCGACTCGACCAAGATTCTTTACAGCATCATGTATGCTCATGTGCAGAATGTAGCTGAACCTGGTTCCTTCAACATCACCATTAACGAACTCTTCAAGCTGAACAACATGCCTGGTTACACATTCCCTGCATCTCCACCTTCCACAGAGAGCGTAAAATCCACTGCAAATGTTTCCAACATTACCGCTGCTCCACCGCTACCACACCTTCCTCCCGACACAGAGATGGACCAATCAGAGACCACTGAGACGCCGACCGATTCCACCAATGAAAGTCCACCAGCACCTGCTTCCACCTCCGTCACAACGGACCAATCAGACGCCTAACCTCAAACGTCTTAGCCGCCAGCCAAGAAGGTTAAAACACAAGAGCCTTGGAATGCATCCTTACGTACTACCGCCACTCCTTCACAAGAAGTCGTTTGCTTGTCTGGTGCATACTTCTACACAACCAACCAGAATGAGAACGCAATGTACACTCCAGAAATTATTCAACGCCTCCACAAAGGAACAGTCAAGTTCACCTGCGACTCAACTCGATCATTCACCACTGAATCCCTGATCAACTTACTCTCAAAGAGTCACCGCTTTGTGGCACTCGACTACACCACAAGGAAGAAATTCAGGACTCTCCAGAATGGGGCTGCCGAAGACGGTACCCTCATCTAGCAGGACTGTCAATGATCAATAATCGTGAAGACAAGTTTCCCCAGCACTTTGCTGCCTGCTAAAGCTGGGGTGTGGCTCCAAAAAGAACCCTGTAATTTAGGTCGTAGTCCAAAGGTTGAGCAAGCGTGGAAGTCTTTGTACCAAGACCCCATGATGTTGCAGTGTCTGACAGATGTGATGAATGGGTATGAAAACCGACAAGTTGAAGAATTGAGACACTTATGCAACACATGGGAATCTTTATTGAAGAAACGTTTCGCCACACAGTGGCTTCATGAACTGATGAAGCCACTGTGTGGCGAAACGATTCTTCAATAAAGATTCCCATCTGTTGCATAAGTGTCTCAATTCTTCAACTTGTTGGTTTTCATAACCATTCATCACATCTGTCAGACACTGCAACATCATGGGGTCTTGGTACAAAGACTTCCACGCTTGCCCAACCCTGTAATTGCTGCCTCCGCCCTCCTATGCTGCTGAAGATGCTAAACTAGAAGATACTTCCCACTTGAGGAGTCACCGCAAGACAGAAGAAGTCACCCTCCAACCGGAGGGCCCCAAGAAACTATACAGAAGAAAAAAGATGAACGACACCCCCCGCCCGGGAGGCCACCGCCGGGTTACCATCTGGAGAAGACCCGGGCCGGAAGTACCGGCAAACCTACAACAACAACTTCAACTCCATATTGTTTCAGACTATGGAACAATACTCTTCTCCAGACTGAGGGACTGACCACCTCAAAACCTCAAGGGTGATGGACTGATTACATCGTCTTCAAGTCTCTTCTGCTTCTGTCAACTTTTTCTGTATTCGACTGAAGAAGCCTACTGTGTAGGCGAAACGTTTCGAAATAAAGATACCTAACTGTTGCATATGTGTCTTACCTAACAACATGTATAGAGCTATAAAATAACTTTTGGACTTCTGTTACTTATACGTCTTGAGATAAATCCAAGTAATCTGTTGGCCTTGTTGCGCACACTAAGGCACTGCTGTCTTGGCTTTAGATTTCTGCTCACCATGACTCCCAAGTCCTTATCATCGCTAGACACAGTCGCTCCTCACCTCAAGAAGTGTTCCTTCGATCCCCGTCGGGGAGGGTATAACCATCGTACCAGCTCCTGCCTTACTCCTTCATGATGCTTGCAAACCGCGTAAGGATCAAACCCAACAGTGGAGTAATAAATGACTCTACTAAACGTGCCCTTGCTGCCGCTGTAAAGACTTGTCTACAGGTTAAATTTACAGCCATCCACTCGACGAAAGACGCATTCATCGTCGTCTGTACTGAAGATCATGAAGCCTCAAAGCTGATCGCCGACATCTCTATGAAAACCCTCAGAGACCGACAGTTCACCATCTCCCCTTCACCTTTTTTGCTGGCGAAACGTTCCGTTTTCGTCAAACGGCTGGACAAACTCGTCACTGAGGATCTCAAGACCTCAATCGAGGAACAAAATACTTGGACGTCGATTGAACATATCACCAAAATCCCCAACGCCTCTACAATGATCAAGCACCTTCTGCAACACTGATATGGCTACTAGAGCACTGTCTTATGGCCTAGCTATCTCCTACTATCATATACATCCCGGTCACATAGAACCCGAACGTTTCGCCCACATCTCACCATGCTGGACTTGGATGGAAATAATTTGTATAAAATACCGACGCAATGGTCAGTGGTCAGTCGTCACGTGAGGTCACAGACCCTGAGCTGCTTTGGGGATTAGCGAGGACGGTTACAAAGCATGGCTTGCTTCTGCAGTGTTTTAAAAATTGAGGTTGGAGAGTTGAAGGACGAGGTCTTGCTTCTCCAGGAGGAGATTAGGAGACTGAAGGTCCACCTCAATGGGTCTGGGAGAGAGTGTGAGGTGGCTGGAGTTGTGGGAAATGAGGCTTCTAGCAGTGAGGTGCAGTCTGTCTCTCGCTGTGAGGAGGCTGTAGTTGGGGAGGTAGCAACGGCTACCAGCAGTGAGGTGCAGCCCAGCACCTGCTACAAGTGGCGAGTGGTTCACAGTAATGGGAGGCGCATCAGAATAAGGAAAGTTAAGAGTGAAGATCTGAAGGTAGGAAATCGCTTCTCTGTTCTTCAGGATGAATGTACTTCAGTGGCCAGTGAAGGTAAGGGTACTACTGCCCCTGCTAATGGAGGTAAGCGCATTCTTGTGGTTGGTGACTCTCAGGTAAGATATATTGACCGTGCTTTTTGTAATAGGAATAAGAAGATGAGAGATAGTGTGCTTCCCTGGAGCTGGTGTTGGGGACATAGTCAACAGGCTGGATAATATCATGTCAGGTAACGGGAACAAGCCCATTATCTGTCTCAGTGCTGGAGGAAATGATATTGGGAAGGGTAGGAGAGAAGAGCTGCTAGATAAATACAGGTCAGCTATAGATTTCATTAAGTCTAAGGGAGGGATCCCAATCATAAGTAGCATCTTGCCTAGAAGGGGAGTAGGAAATGAATGGTTGTCTAGGGCAATTGGTGTAAATTGCTGGCTAGACAGATACTGCAAGGAACTTGCAATCCCATTCATTGACAACTGGAACAACTTTTATGGCAAACATGATATGTATGCAAGGGATGGGGTACATCTCTCTGGGGCAGGGGTGGAAGCACTTGCAGACTCGATTGAGAAGGCCATTGGTGAAATGCCTATGATTTTAAACTGATGGAAGATAGAGGTATGGGTGTGTGTGGGAAACAAGCAGGTTGCAACACTAGGGTTGGAAACAGTAAATGTATAAAAGGCATTCAGCATGAAGTTATAAATAAAGACAATAGATCAGGTCAGCAAACAAAGGGGGACAGCAGAGGGCAGCAAGGGACTAGCTCCCATAAGGTTTACTATACTAATAGCAGGAGTGTTAGAAATAAGATAGATGAGCTAAGATTAATTGCAAGTGCAGGAAACATAGATATTATTGCTATAACAGAGACCTGGCTCAATCTGAAAGATAGAGATATGCTCTCTGAATGTCACATACAAGGCTATAAATTATTCCACACTGACAGGGTCAACAGGAAAGGTGGTGGAGTAGCGATGTATGTCAGAGACAATTTAAATTGTTGTGTTAGACAAGATATTAAACTAAAAGCGTCAGCCACTGAATCCGTTTGGTTACAGCTTCTCGAGGGCCGAGAAAAACTAATTTTGGGTGTGATTTACAGGGCCCCAAATCTTGATAGGGAGTGCAGTAAACTTATATGGGACGAAATTCGTAAGGCATCTATATACGAAAATGTTGTGCTAATGGGAGATTTCAACTATAGACAGATTGACTGGAGCAATTTGACAGGAAAGTTAGAGTCAGGTGACTTTCTTGATACGATCCAGGATTGCTTTTTAAAACAGTTTGTGACAGAGCCAACTAGGGGAAATAACCTCCTTGACTTGGTTCTTGCCAGTAGGGAAACACTAATTAATAATCTTGAGGTTAATGGTGAGCTTGGGGAAAGTGATCACAAATCACTCAGTTTTAATATATCATGGAATTCCCCTAATAATGGCAATCAAGTCTCCGTCCCTGACTTTCGCTTGGCTGATTTCATAGGACTGAAAAATTACTTAGGTGGGCTGAACTGGAATGACCTGACTAAGGGTCAGGTAGGTGGTGATGGTTGCCGATATGATGCTTTCCAGTGCATAGTTCTAGCTGCTCAGTCAAATTATGTTCCAAATAGGGAAATCAGATCAAACAAAAATGATCCTAAATGGATGAACAATAGATTAAAATATCTGATTGGTCAAAAAAGAGGCATATATAGGCAAATCAAAAGAGGAGAGGGGCAATTAAGAAATCGATATATTCAGTTAAAGAGAGAAATAAAAATGGGAATTAGAAAAGCAAAAAGAGATTATGAGGTTAAAGTTGCAAGAGAATCGAAGACTAACCCAAAAGGATTCTTTCAGGTATACAGAAGTAAGATCAGGGACAAGATAGGCCCACTCAAAAGTTCCTCGGGTCAGCTCACTGACAGTGATAAGGAAATGTGTAGAATTTTTAACACATACTTCCTCTCAGTTTTTACACAGGAGGATACCAGCGATATTCCAGTAATAATAAATTATGTAGAACAGGACGATAATAAACTGTGCACGATTAGGGTCACAAGTGACATGGTCCTTAGGCAAATAGATAAATTAAAACCTAACAAATCCCCAGGCCCTGATGAACTGTATGCAAGGGTTCTAAAGGAATGTAAAGAGGAGCTTAGCACACCTTTGGCTAATCTTTTCAACATATCACTACAAACTGGCATGGTGCCAGATAAGTGGAAAATGGCAAATGTGATACCTATTTTCAAAACAGGTGACAGGTCCTTAGCTTCGAACTATAGACCAATAAGCCTAACCTCCATAGTGGGAAAATTTATGGAATCAATAATTGCCGAGGCAGTTCGTAGCCACCTTGAAAAGCATAAATTAATCAACGAATCTCAGCATGGTTTTACAAAGTGGCGTTTCTGCCTTACGAATTTATTAACTTTTTTCACTAAGGTATTTGAGGAGGTAGATCATGGTAATGAATATGATATTGTGTATATGGACTTCAGTAAGGCTTTTGACAATGTCCCACATCAGAGACTATTGAGGAAAATTAAAGCACATGGAATAGGAGGAGAAATTTTTTCCTGGATAGATTCATGGTTGACAAATAGGCAGCAGAGAGTTTGCATAAATGGGGAGAAATCAGAGTGGGGAAGCGTCACGAGCGGTGTTCCACAGGGGTCTGTGTTGGGCCCCCTGCTGTTCACAATCTACATAAACGACGTAGATGAGGGCATAAAGAGCGACATCGGCAAGTTTGCCGATGACACCAAAATAGGCCGTCGAATTCATTCTGACGAGGACATTCGAGCACTCCAGGAAGATTTGAATAGACTGATGTAGTGGTCGGAGAAGTGGCAGATGCAGTTTAATATAGACAAATGCAAAGTTCTAAATGTTGGACAGGACAATAACCATGCCACATATAAACTAAATAATGTAATTCTTAATATTACGGATTGCGAAAAAGATTTAGGAGTTCTGGTTAGCAGTAATCTGAAACCAAGACAACAGTCCATAAGTGTTCGCAATAAAGCTAATAGAATCCTTGGCTTCATATCAAGAAGCATAAATAATAGGAGTCCTCAGGTTGTTCTTCAACTCTATACATCCTTGGTTAGGCCTCATTTAGATTATGCTGCACAGTTTTGGTCACCGTATTACAGAATGGATATAAATTCTCTGGAAAATGTACAAAGGAGGATGACAAAGTTGATCCCATGCATCAGAAACCTTCCCTATGAGGATAGACTAAGGGCCCTGAATCTGCACTCTCTAGAAAGACGTAGAATTAGGGGGGATATGATTGAGGTGTATAAATGGAAGACAGGAATAAATAAAGGGGATGTAAATAGTGTGCTGAAAATATCTAGCCTAGACAGGACTCGCAGCAATGGTTTTAAGTTGGAAAAATTCAGATTCAGGAAGGATATAGGAAAGTACTGGTTTGGTAATAGTGTTGTGGATGAGTGGAACAAACTCCCGAGTACAGTTATAGAGGCCAGAACGTTGTGTAGCTTTAAAAATAGGTTGGATAAATACATGAGTGGATGTGGGTGGGTGTGAGTTGGACCTGATAGCTTGTGCTACCAGGTCGGTTGCCGTGTTCCTCCCTTAAGTCAATGTGACCTGACCTGACTAGGTTGGGTTCATTGGCTTAAGCCGGTAGGAGACTTGGACCTGCCTCGCATGGGCCAGTAGGCCTTCTGCAGTGTTCCTTCGTTCTTATGTTCTTATATGCAGTATAATGTGATCCTTTATTGACTACGTTTCGCCCACACAGTGAGCTTTTTCAAGTCACAAACAGATCTACCTGGGGTGGAAGGGACGCGAGTATTTATAGTCAGGTTCAGAATGCTGAGGTCAGGTAGAGAATGCTGCATCAGTGGTGACGTGTACTTAGCAGTGGTGACGTGTACTTAGCTCAGTGGTGACGTGTACTTAGCTCAGTGGTGACGTGTACTTAGCTCAGTGGTGACGTGTACTTAGCTCAGTGGTGACGTGTACTTAGCTTAGTGGTGACGTGTACTTAGCACAGTGGTGACGTGTACTTAGCTCTGTGAAGACCTGTTTGTGTGCTCTTGAGTGGTGACCTGTACTTTGAGTGCTGACCTATACTTGGCTCTGTGAAGAAGTGTCTTGTTTGCTCCCTGGACTGAACCAAGATGCCCTCCATCGAGCAACTTTACCAGCAACTTAAGGAAGAATTGAGGGCAGCGAAGATGGAGATACGGCGATTGACCGAGGAAAACAAGAGGATTCGTAGTAGTCCTGTTTCGAGTCCTCAGGTCAAGAAGGGATCGTGGTCAGTGGCTGGACAGCAGGGGACGACGAAGTTGACGATCAAGAAGACGAATGGAAAGCCAGAAACGATGAAGAAGAAAGAGACTGCTGTGGAAACTCCCATGGAAACCTCCAACGCATTCTCGGTGCTACCCGACGAATGTGAGTCTACTACTGGGATCGTCACGACGAACGACAACAAGGAAGGTAAGAATATTGTTGTTGTTGGGGATAGCCAGGTTAGATACATGGATAGGGCATTCTGCTTGAAGGACAGGAGTAGGAGACAAAGGGTATGCTTTCCTGGGGCTGGGATGGAGGACATTGTTAGCCGGCTTGACAACATCATGAACGGTAATGGGATCAATCCTATTATTTGCCTCAGTGCTGGAGGCAATGATGTAGGCAAGCGTAGAAGTGAGGATTTAGTTAGAAAGTTCAGGACAGCTATAGACATGATTAGGAAGAAGGGGGGGCGCCCTGTTATATGTGGCATTTTGCCAAGAAGAGGTGTTGGTAATGAATGGTTGTCCAGAGCAATTGGTATTAATTGTTGGCTGGATAAACACTGTAAGGATAATGCAGTACCATTCATTGACAACTGGGACAACTTCTATGGCCGAAATGACATGTATGCCAGGGATGGGGTTCACTTATCCAGGGCAGGTGTGGGTTTTCTTGCTAACTCAGTTGAGGGGGTTGTTAGGACTTTAAACTAGGATTAGTTAGAGGTATGGGTTTTGAAATGATTAATAATGAGTATGGATATATTGACTTATGCTCTGATATTAAGAATCTTAGTAGTAACTGTCATGGAGTAACTCTGGGTAATGATAATTTCAGAAATTGTGTAAAAACAAAGATGAATAGGAAAAATGTGCAGAAGAAAAAACATATGATGGTATTTTATGCTAACAGTCGAAGTGCAAGAAATAAAATTAATGAACTACGTTTGGTAGCATGTGCTGGGAACTTTGATATCATTGCATTAACTGAAACGTGGTATGATTTAAGGAGTCGGGATATGACTGCTGAGTGTAATATTCAGGGATTTAAGTTATTCAATGTGGATAGATGTAATGGGAAGGGGGGAGGAGTTGCATTGTATGTTCGAGAAAATATTAATTGTTGCATAAAAAAAGGTATAAAAATAGATGGAGCAGTAACAGAGTCTGTTTGGGTAGAGTTCGTGGAGGGTCAAGAAAAACTAATTCTAGGTGTAATATACCGACCTCCAGGCTTGGATCACGATAGAGGGAGACTTCTTTGGGACGAAATTGTTAGGGCTTCTGGACACAGTAACGTAGTCATAGTAGGGGACTTTAACTTTAGCCAAATTGACTGGAATTCTTTGACAGGTAATCTAGAGTCCAGTGACTTCATGGAAACAGTTCAGGACTGTTTTCTGAAACAGAGTGTAACTGAACCTACCAGGGGTAATAATTTGCTAGACCTAGTCTTGTCAAATAAGGAAACACTAGTGAATAATCTGGAGATCACTGAAGAGCTTGGCGCAAGTGATCACAAATCCATCACCTTTAGCATTAATTGGGAATGCAAGAATAATGATAATACAGTAAAAATCCCTGATTTTCGTTCTGCCGATTATAATGGACTTAGGGAACATTTGTCTAATCTTGATTGGGGTTATCTAGCTAATGATTTTATTGACGATAATCATACTTATGAATATGAAGGGATCTGCTTTTATGATTGTTTTCTTAATAATGTACACAGTGCCCAGAGTATATACATTCCCCAGAGAGAAATTAGGTCAAATAATAACGATCCCAAATGGGTTAACAGGAGGCTAAAGCATCTATTAGGGGAGAAAAGGGGAATTTATAGGCGCATCAGAAGAAGAGAGGTTAACCGTACTGACCAATATGTTCAGCTTAAAAGAGAAGTAAAAAAGGCGATTAGAAAGGCTAAACGTGACTATGAAATTAGAGTCGCTAATGAATCAAAGACTAATCCAAAGGGGTTCTTTCAAGTGTATAGGACGAAGGTGAAGGAAAAGGTAGGACCTCTGAAATCTGGGAATGGACAGCTGACGGATAATGAACTGGAAATGTGTTCCTTATTTAATGACTATTTTTTGTCAGTTTTTACACAGGAAGATGTAAATGAGATTCCAGTAATTAACAATTATTTAGTTCCTGATGAATTTAAGTTAACTAATATTACTGTCACGAGGGACATGGTTATTAAACAGATAGACAAACTGAAACAAAATAAGTCCCCGGGACCCGATGATTTGTTTTCAAGGGTACTTAAGGAATGCAAGATGGAGCTTAGTCAGCCATTAACGAGTGTATTCAATGCGTCCATCCTTACCAGTGTTGTGCCAGAGATGTGGAAGATGGCTAATGTGGTTCCTATATTCAAATCAGGGGATAAGTCCACTCCTTCAAATTACCGTCCAATAAGCCTGACATGTTGAAGATTGAGACACTTATGCAGCATATGGGAATATTTATTCAGGAAACGTTTCGCCACACAGTGGCTTCATCAGTCCAATACAAAGAGGAAGGCGTAAGGAGAGGAGGAGAATGAGGTAATCAGTCCCTCAACCTGGAGTCGATGTGTTCAGTCCATCAATCTTGTAGAATGTACAGCATAGGGCCGTAGACGTGGCTTATATACTGTAGTGAGGTGACGTGAAGCAGATGGAGGCGGGGTCATAGTGGTACCATCCACTAGTCGAAGTAGGTCTTCGTCCAAAGGTTGAACAAGTGTTGAAGAATTCTTTGTAACAAGATACCATGATGCTGCAGTGTCTGACAGTTGTGATGAATGGTTTGAAAAACCGACAAGTTGAAGATTGAGACACTTATGCAGCATATGGGAATCTTTATTCAGGAAACGTTTCGCCACACAGTGGCTTCATCAGTCCAATACAAAGAGGAAGGCGTAAGGAGAGGAGGAGAATGAGGTAATCAGTCCCTCAACCTGGAGTCGATGTGTTCAGTCCATCAATCTTGTAGAATGTACAGCATAGGGCCGTAGACGTGGCTTATATACTGTAGTGAGGTGACGTGAAGCAGATGGAGGCGGGGTCATAGTGGTACCATCCACTAGTCGAAGTAGGTCTTCGTCCAAAGGTTGAACAAGTGTTGAAGAATTCTTTGTAACAAGATCCCATGATGCTGCAGTGTCTGACAGTTGTGATGAATGGTTTGAAAAACCGACAAGTTGAAGATTGAGACACTTATGCAGCATATGGGAATCTTTATTCAGGAAACGTTTCGCCACACAGTGGCTTCATCAGTCCAATACAAAGAGGAAGGCGTAAGGAGAGGAGGAGAATGAGGTAATCAACCTGGAGTCGATGTGTTCAGTCCATCAATCTTGTAGAATGTACAGCATAGGGCCGTAGACGTGGCTTATATACTGTAGTGAGGTGACGTGAAGCAGATGGAGGCGGGGTCATAGTGGTACCATCCACTAGTCGAAGTAGGTCTTCGTCCAAAGGTTGAACAAGTGTTGAAGAATTCTTTGTAACAAGATCCCATGATGCTGCAGTGTCTGACAGTTGTGATGAATGGTTTGAAAAACCGACAAGTTGAAGATTGAGACACTTATGCAGCATATGGGAATCTTTATTCAGGAAACGTTTCGCCACACAGTGGCTTCATCAGTCCAATACAAAGAGGAAGGCGTAAGGAGAGGAGGAGAATGAGGTAATCAGTCCCTCAACCTGGAGTCGATGTGTTCAGTCCATGCGTGGAACAGTCTTCCCAGGGGGGTGATAGAGGCTAGGACCTTGTGTAGCTTTAAGAAGAGACTGGACAAATATATGAGTGGGAGGGGCTGGATTTGATTGGTGTCATTGGGAACGGGAGTTATTTCTTGGGTGGCTTTAGGTAGAGATCGTTTAGATAAGGACCTGCCTCGTATGGGCCAGTAGGCCTTCTGCAGTGTTCCTACATTCTTATGTTCTTATGTTCTTATGATGATGTACCGAGTGAGGTTATAGAGTCTAAAATCTTGGGTAGCTTGGAAAGGAGATTGGATAAGTTTGTGAGCAGACCTTCTACAGTGTTCTTCCATTACTGTGTTCTTATGTGGGATAGCGATGAAGAAGTTTCTTGGCAAGTGGTTCAGCTATGTTATAGAAGCCACTATTCTGGTTGAAGTTGTCGGATATAGAAATAAGTGATGATTCCAGGATTCTTCGGTATTGAGTGTTGTCTTCTGTGGCGATAAGTCTTGAGTTTCTGTAGTCACTGGTAATGTCCTTGATGGTCGTGGTTGTGGAGGTAGATACTTGGAATGAGGTATTGGAAAAGATGTTGGAAACGTGTTTGGCAATGGAGTTGGTGGGGAGGACTATGTATCTCTTCTCGGTAGTGTCTTCTCTGGGTGTGTTGAAGATGTCGTCTGCAGTCTCTGGTGAAGTGACGAGGATAGTGGAGTTTAGAAAATACTTGTTCAATTATCGTGCATTCTTCTTCAAGAAACTCATTGCTGCAGATTCTGAGTGCACGCAGGAAGAAGCCAATAATTACACCACGTTTAGTTTTGGTGTCGTGGTGAGAGTAGAAGTGGAGAAGATCGTTGCACTTGTGTCCTTTTACTTTACAAGATCGTTTTGGTTGGTGGGTTTTCGATAGACTTTAAAACGAAGTTCGTGGTCAGCTTTGCAGAGCAGAACATGGAAATGATTGGTATAAAATACCGACACAATGGAAATATAAACACAAATGCAGTATAATGTGATCCTTTATTGACAACGTTTCACCCACACAGTGGGCTTTTTCAAGTCACACACGGATCTACCTGGGGTTGGAAGGTACGAGGGTATTTATAGGCATGTTCAGAATGTTGAGGTCAGGTGGAGAATGCTGCATCTGATGATCTACCGGGTGGGGTTATAGAGTCTTGGGTAGCTTGGCAGGGGTATTGGACAAGTTGTGAGTAGACCTTCTGCAGTGTTCTATGTTCTTATGTGGGATAGCGATGAAGAAGTTTCTTGGCGAGTGGTTCAGCTATGTTATAGAAGCCATTGTTCTGGTTGAAATTGCTGGTTGTAGAGATGAGCGATGATTCCAGGATTCTAGGCACAACACTCCGGGGCAACATGAACAGACGCACCGCCGAAATCATTCGCAGCAGAGTTACCACAGCGAATGTTCAACAGAAGATCAGACTTGCTAGGAAACTACAAACACTCTGCGATAATAGTAATTGGAAAAGTTTAGGAAGACCTGAAATTATTCAAAATCTTTCATCTCGTCCACTGTCAACCACAGAAACTGAAGCCCTCAGCTTAGGCCTCAAATTCGCAACAGGAATTACGAAACCAAAACAAGACCTCAATTTCATCGCCAAAAACTACAGACACAATGACTCCGACTTCCAAAAAGGCTATCTTCAAGGCATCATCTCAGCAGCCATCTCAACACGCAGCTCCCCAGTCATACCTCGACGTTACATCAATGCACTCAAAGGTTTAGCAGAAGACACGACCATCAGGGTCACCACCGCTGATAAAGGAGGTGGTGTTGTTATCATGAACACTGACGATTACAGGAACAAAATGCTCAATCTACTTAATGACCCAGATACCTACAAACCTCTCACAACTAACCAAGTGGACAACCTTACTAAAACTTTTCTTCAAAGGACTCGCCGCATTTTGAGGGGCTCAGAACAAGGGAAGAAACTTCTGCACACCATACCCAGCAACCCCAGACCTGCCAGAATGTACGGCCTGCCAAAGACTCACAAGCCTGGTATCCCACTGAGGCCCATATCCTCGGGAATAGGCAGTGCTCCCCACCAGCTCTCAGGAATTCTCGCAAAACACCTCTCTAAACTCTTGGGCACTATCAGTCCAGCACATCTCAAACACTCGGGTGATCTTCTCAACCGCATTCGCAACATCAACATCAGGAACAAGAAACTTTCCAGCCTTGACGTGACTTCCCTATTCACCAAAGTACCTACTACACAAGCCATCAATCTCTTGCGCAGGAAAATTGACGATTCACTTGATCTTCCCATTCCAGCCAGCGATTTCATCGACCTTGTTGAACTATGTGTTGGCTTTACGTGTTTCTCTTTCGAAAATCACCTCTTTCAGCAGACTTTTGGACTACCCATGGGTTCGCCACTCAGTGCAGTCCTGGCGAACCTATACATGGAACATCTAGAAGCCGAACGTTTCTCCACCATTATTCCTTCGTCTGTCACCTGGCTCCGTTATGTTGACGACATTCTCCTCATAACTCCTAAACGCTTCAACGTTCAAGCTCTCCAAGACAAGCTCAACCAGGTCGAGCCTTCAATCCAGTTCACACTTGAAGAAGAAGTCGACAACACTCTTCCTTTCCTTGATGTTCTGCTCTGCAAAGCTGACCACGAACTTCGTTTTAAAGTCTATCGAAAACCCACCAACCAAAACGATCTTCTCCACTTCTACTCTCACCACGACACCAAAACTAAACGTGGTGTAATTATAGGCTTCTTCCTACGTGCACTCAGAATCTGCAGCAATGAGTTCCTTGAGGAAGAATGCACTATAATTGAACAAGTATTTTCTAAACTCCACTATCCTCGTCACTTCATCAGAGACTGCAGACGGCGGGCATTAAACATCTTCAACACACCCAGAGAAGACACTGCCGAGAAGAGATACATAGTCCTCCCAACCAACTCCATTGCCAAACATGTTTCCAACATCTTTGCGAAAACATCATTCCAAGTATCTACCTCCACAACCACGACCATCAAGGACATCACCAGTAGTAGACAGGACAAGCCTCCATCCTCTGCAGGGGTATACATAATCCCTTGTAATGACTGCAACAAATTATATGTGGGCGAAACATCAAGAGACCCCCAAACACGTATTTCAGAACACCAATATGCAAGCAGGACTGACGATACAAGGAATGCCTGTGTACAACATCGCAATTCACACAACCATTTAATTAACTACAGAAACTCAAGACTTATAGCCACAGAAGACAACACTCAATACAGAAGAATCCTGGAATCATCGCTCATCTCTACAACCAGCAATTTCAACCAGAACAATGGCTTCTATAACATAGCTGAACCACTCGCCAAGAAACTTCTTCATCGCTATCCCACATAAGAACATAGAACACTGCAGAAGGTCTACTCACAACTTGTCCAATACCCCTGCCAAGCTACCCAAGACTCTATAACCCCACCCGGTAGATCATCAGATGCAGCATTCTCCACCTGACCTCAACATTCTGAACATGCCTATAAATACCCTCGTACCTTCCAACCCCAGGTAGATCCGTGTGTGACTTGAAAAAGCCCACTGTGTGGGTGAAACGTTGTCAATAAAGGATCACATTATACTGCATTTGTGTTTATATTTCCAGAGCAGAACATCAAGGAAAGGAAGAGTGTTGTCGACTTCTTCTTCAAGTGTGAACTGGATTGAAGGCTCGACCTGGTTGAGCTTCTCTTGGAGAGCTTGAACGTTGAAGCGTTTAGGAGTTATGAGGAGAATGTCGTCAACATAACGGAGCCAGGTGACAGACGAAGGAATAATGGTGGAGAAACGTTCGGCTTCTAGATGTTCCATGTATAGGTTCGCCAGGACCGCACTGAGTGGCGAACCCATGGGTAGTCCAAAAGTCTGCTGAAAGAGGTGATTTTCGAAAAAGAAACACGTAAAGCCAACACATAGTTCAACAAGGTCGATGAAATCGCTGTCTGGAATGGGAAGATAAAGTGAATCGTCAATTTTCCTGCGCAAGAGATCGATGGCTTGTGTAGTAGGTACTTTGGTGAATAGGGAAGTCACGTCAAGGCTGGAAAGTTTCTTGTTCCTGATGTTGATGTTGCGAATGCGATTGAGAAGATCACCCGAGTGTTTGAAATGTGCTGGACTGATAGTGCCCAAGAGTTTAGAGAGGAAACGTTTCGCCAATCAGGGGCTTATTGATTAACAGAAAGTTAAGGAAGCCGTTCTTGAAGAGTATAAGCTCATTCCTCTTATCTGTCAGGATATATTTCGTACAATTGTGAGAGAACAAGGAAAAATATATGTAAACTTTACTTAAGAAAAGCACGAAGGTTGCCATGGGTCGCGTAGATATATATACCAAGGAAGAAACTTTTGAAGATTTATTTCCACTCATTGTGAAAGAGGAATTCTAAAAATTCTTTCCTGCTGTACAGGAGCTTATGATAGTTCGTCTATGTTCGAAATATCAGAAGTATGTACAACAGCTGATGTTAATGAGGTAACTCATAAGATATTACAAATCCGAGTTCATCTAGACAATAGAAGGAAGGAATTGTAGAGTAGTGGAGCCGTCATAACACTTTCATCCGGGAAGGACTGAAGTAATACCCAACCTCAGCTATTAAAATCACAACCTACAGATGTTCCTCGAACTTCGAGAGAGAGAAAGAAAGAACAAATATGAGATATTCTTAGAAAAAGAAGTGAGGATATTCAATGGAGTATTTAATTTCTTTGGTTAGGAAAACAAAGCTGAATTATGCATTTAGTGCCGCTGTTTATTCTCACCCTCCTGGCACATCATTGCCTTAGAGCAATGTACCTATACCCCTCAATAAAGGTTCCTTGACGCTGGTGAGGGGCCTATTGATCTAGGCAATCGGATCTGTGAAAGTTAAGACACTTGTGCAACATCTGGTTATCTTTATTGTAGACGTTTCGCCATCCAGTGGCTTTATCAATACAGATTCTTGGACATAATAAGAAATCGGAAGAACTATGTACAAAAGATGAGGTAATCAGTCCCTCAGCCTTGGAGGTGGTGTTCAGAGCACCGTGGTTGTAGAGATTCTGAAGCACAGGCAAGGAGACTGGCGCTTATATAGGCGTCAGTGAAAGGGACGTGTAGCAGGCGAGGGTATAGTCACTGGTAGGCGGGATTCCCCAGTGGAAGTAGGTCCTTCCCAAATTGATGGGCTAGTTGTAGAAGTCGTGAAGAAGGTCATGTAGATGTCCTCTGAACCAAGATTCCATGATATACCTGTCTTGCACAACTTGTCAGGCACTGCAACATCATGGTATCTTGATTCAGAGGACATCTACATGACCTTCTTCACGACTTCTACAACTAGCCCATCAATTTGGGAAGGACCTACTTCCACTGGGGAATCCCGCCTACCAGTGACTATGCCCTCGTCTGCTACACGTCTCTCTTCACTGACGCATATATAAGCGCCAGTCTCCTTACCTGTGCTTCAGAATCTCTACAACCACGGTGTTGTAAACACCACCTCCAAGGCTGAGGGATTGATTACCTCATCTTTTGTATATAGTTCTTCTGTTTTCTAATTATGTCTAAGAATTTGTATTGATAAAGCCACTGGATGGCGAAACGTTTACAATAAAGATAACCAGATGTTGCACAAGTGTCTTAACTTTCATCTTGTCGGTATTGTATACCTGTCTTGCACAACTTGTCAGGCACTGCAACATCATCATCAACATCATCATCAAGGCAATGCGTAACTACCCAAGAACGGATGATTGTGTCCCTTTGCCCCACCATCGCAGGAATCACAGAGGTAGACCCAAGAAAAATTCCACTGAAAACGAGAAAATTTACGCACAGGTTAGCAAAAAATCGAAGAAGGTAACACAGTGGGAGCAATCAGAATAATTACAAGTGACGACATTGTTGCTCCCAAAGATGAGACCACGGCCCAAGCACTAAGAGACAAGCATCCGACAAGGGGCACCATAGTCGTCAACAACAACAACACTGAGGAAGACCCCATCACTGAACAATTAAGGCGATAGTGTAATTTCCACCAGGATCTGCAGGAGGTTATACTGGAATTCGACCACAACACCGCAAAGAGATGTTAAATCCAGTACTCGGTGCACCTGCATCAGTTCTTCTCACCTAGTTAACAACTCTCGTCAATAACTGCCTGACTGGGCGGATCCCGGAAGAAATTAAACCTCCTCATTTTTGGAGCCTCATTATGTGCTTTGAAGAAGGATGGGGAATCAGACCCATTGCTGTTGGTAACACTCTTCTCAGTCTCGTTGCAGTAAGAAACATTCGCCTAGATGCTGCCAGTTTACTCCACCCACACCAACTGGGCTTTGGGGTCTCTCAGGGCAGTGAAGCCGCAGCTCATGCTGCAAAGGCCTGCATCAGGAACTTACCAGAAGACAAGGCCGGAGTCAAACTTGATTTTAGAAATGCCTTTAATATGGTGAAGAGAGATGTGGTCTTGCCGGCCACTCGGGATGGATTCCTCAGTGTTTTTCCCTTTTCACTTCAGCTGGCTACAGCAAACCCTCAATTCTTTTGTTTGGCGAACATGAAATTCCCTCATCAAAGGGTGTTCAGCAGGTGATCCACTCCCTCCACTTCTCTTATGCTTGGTAGTAAGAGAACTAACTTTCAGCCAATGCAGCAAGCTCAACATCTGGTACCTGGATCATGGCACTGTGGCAGATACTGAAGAGTCCCTGTTAGTGGACCTACAACTGGTGAAGACGCAGGGAGAAGCCTTGGGACTCATCCTCAATCCCTCCAAGTGTGAAATCATCATAACGAAACAGGAAATAATCAATGCTGTGCGAACAATCCTCCCGGAAGTCTCTACTACCACTATCCAACACCGCTGGGTCACAAGGCCATCGACATGGTCCTCAAGGACAAACTGAATGACCTGAAGAGAATGGAGGAGAGAATAAGCGATCTTGATGCACATGATGTCCTGCATCTCCTCACAAGATGATTGGTTTGTCCTACTGGGACAAACTGATCATGGAAAAAAATCGTCATCACAATGCTCATCAACGCTTCAGGAAAGGACAAAGGTTGTCTCCTAGCAGTGAAGGCACAAAACATGAGATTTCCTTCTAGCTGTTCCCAATTTCTTCCTGGGCACTCGACTCGACCCACAGGCCATTCGGATTGGTGTTGCTCTTCGCCTAGCCGCCCTCATCCTCAGCGAACATAAGCGTATTTGCGGCAGGGTGACGGCTAATCAATTCGGACTTCATGGTCTCGTATGTCACACATCAGAAAGGAAGTATGCCAGACATGAGGAGGTCAACGACATCATAAACAGAAGCCTCGCCACAGCCCGATGACCGCCCCAACGGGAACCCCAAGTGCAGAGGCCTGACGGAAGTCAAAAGCGTCCTGACGGAGCCACTATGCTCCCCTGGAAGGATGGAATGCAGATTGCCTGGGACTACACCTGAGCCGCCACATAGACAGACACCTACTTGCCATACTCCGTAGCTGAAGGGGGTGGAGCTGCCAGCCACAGGATGTCCCAGAAAACCCACGAATATTAAGGCCTTTCTCCTTGCTATAACTTCATCTAATAGGGTCGGAGACCCTTGGAGCATGGGGCAACTGTGCTCTAAAGTTCCTAAAAGAGCTGGGTGAAAAACTCATCATAGAAGCCAAGGACCACAGGGCGACTAGCTTCCTCTTTCAGAGACTCAGTGTTGTGATCCAGAGGATAAATGCCCGCAGCATTCTGGCCACGCGGCCCAACGCCGGGGAACTGGACGAAGTATTCGAGATGTAGCTCTGAGTTGTTAGCTTTGTTTTACTCCCTATTGTACTTTTGTCAATGTATGTTGTCAATATATTTTGTCTTTAAATATAGTATATATAAAATATACGGGGTAGTAGGAGAAAATTTTCAAACAACTTCAGGGAGAAACTTGAGTTTTCCCTGAAGCAAGATTATTCTTTTCTCTGAGGATGAGGGTCCCCAGGACAGTTCCAGAGGTGGTAACTCCCTATATATATATATATATATATATATATATATATATATATATATATATATATATATATATATATATATATATATATATATATATATATATATATATATATATATATATATATATATATATATATATATATATATATATATATATATATATATATATATATATATATATATATATATATATATATATATATATATATATATATATATATATATATATATATATATATATATATATGCATATTCTGAAATCAGAATGAGAGTGCTGACACCTATTTTTTATTTGCTGTCCTGAGCTGTCCAAAATCAAATACTCCTCAGCATGTGTTGGACACAATTCCATTCCTCTATCTGACCAGCTACCTTTATGTATACTTTGGTAAAGCTACTTATATTTGGCAGAAGCTTACATCATAGGTATTACTATTACTCTTATTATTATCAATATTATTACTCATGAAATCGTAATAACACGATTGCAAACAAACCACGGCACGTGTGGGGGTTGAACCCGTGGCGAGTGACTCGAAACTCCAGGTCTGTGGAGTTTGAAGACCCACTCGTCATGTGTTTAAATTCCACCCGTTGCGTGGTTTATTATTATTGTTGTTGTTGTATCATCGTTTTCATCATAACCCAAAAGATTATCATCATCCTTGAAAATCTGGCAAACAGGTGGATAAATTCCTTCAATGAATGAAATACATCAGAGTTCTCACTTTATGTCGATATCTCTAAGTAAAGCTTTTATTACTTAAAAATTGGCAGAGATAATGTTACCACGTCAGCAGTATTATGTAAATAATGATATGGCCTATAAACGATACTTTTTTCTTCCTTTAAATACACATAACATGTGAACCTTGCAAAATGAAAACATTGTTCTACTAAGCTGTGACAACTGAGAGCTGAGAGGTTAGTAAAAAATCAGACACAGAATGATGACACTCTTTTTTCATAAACAATCGGCCTCTAATAATTTCCTTGATACATGGAGTAACGTCATTGAGTTTAAGATGAAGTGAAGATGTCATAGTTCTGCCAAGTGGAAGGCGACAAGGCACAGTTCTGCAAAGTAAAAACCGATAAGACGCACAATTCTGTCAAGTGGAAGGCGACAAGACACAGTTCTGCCAAGTGGAAGGCGACAAGACACAGTTCTGCCATGTGGAAGGCGACAAGACACAGTTCTGCCAAGTGGAAGGCGACAAGACACAGTTCTGCCAAGTAGAAGGCGACAAGACACAATTCTGCCAAGTGGAAGGCGACAAGACACAGTTCTGCCAAGTGGAAGGCGACAAGACACAGTTCTGCCAAGTAGAAGGCGACAAGACACAATTCTGCCAAGTGGAAGGCGACAAGACACAGTTCTGCCAAGTGGAAGGCGACAAGACACAGTTCTGCCAATTAGAAGGCGACAAGACACAGTTCTGCCATGTGGAAGGCGACAAGACACAGTTCTGCCATGTGGAAGGCGACAAGACACAGTTCTGCCATGTGGAAGGCGACAAGACACAGTTCTGCCATGTGGAAGGCGACAAGACACAGTTCTGCCATGTGGAAGGCGACAAGACACAGTTCTGCCAAGTGGAAGGCGACAAGACACAGTTCTGCCAATTAGAAGGCGACAAGACACAGTTCTGCCAAGTGGAAGGCGACAAGACACAGTTCTGCCAAGTGGAAGGCGACAAGACACAGCTCTGCCATGTGGAAGGCGACAAGACACAGTTCTGCCAATTAGAAGGCGACAAGACACAGTTCTGCCATGTGGAAGGCGACAAGACACAGTTCTGCCAAGTGGAAGGCGACAAGACACAGTTCTGCCAAGTGGAAGGCGACAAGACACAGTTCTGCCAAGTGGAAGGCGACAAGACACAATTCTCCCAAGTGGAAGGCGACAAGACACAGTTCTGCCAAGTGGAAGGCGACAAGACACAGTTCTGCCAAGTGGAAGGCGACAAGACACAGTTCTGCCAAGTGGAAGGCGACAAGACACAGTTCTGCCAAGTGGAAGGCGACAAGACACAGTTCTGCCAAGTGGAAGGCGACAAGACACAGTTCTGCCAAGTGGAAGGCGACAAGACACAGTTCTGCCAATTAGAAGGCGACAAGACACAGTTCTGCCATGTGGAAGGCGACAAGACACAGTTCTGCCAAGTGGAAGGCGACAAGACACAGTTCTGCCAAGTGGAAGGCGACAAGACACAGCTCTGCCATGTGGAAGGCGACAAGACACAGTTCTGCCAATTAGAAGGCGACAAGACACAGTTCTGCCATGTGGAAGGCGACAAGACACAATTCTGCCATGTGGAAGGCGACAAGACACAGTTCTGCCAAGTGGAAGGCGACAAGACACAGTTCTGCCAAGTGGAAGGCGACAAGACACAGCTCTGCCATGTGGAAGGCGACAAGACACAGTTCTGCCAATTAGAAGGCGACAAGACACAGTTCTGCCATGTGGAAGGCGACAAGACACAGTTCTGCCAAGTGGAAGGCGACAAGACACAGTTCTGCCAATTAGAAGGCGACAAGACACAGTTCTGCCATGTGGAAGGCGACAAGTAACAGAACTGGTCATAGTTTATGTTTTATGTTGGTTCTAACTAATGTATTGGGGTGAATTTATTCTGTATAATGAGACATTGTTTTTCAATGGTCAAAAATGGAACTTCCTCATCTGTTACATTGACATTTATTGGTGGTATTAGAGCAGTAATTCTCAGCCAAGGGTAAATTTGCTCCTTGGCGGTAAAAAAAAATTCATGGCAAGGGTTAAATATTTGATGTGCTTGATAACTGAATAATAATTCAATTAAATTTTCTGACCTTTTAGTTTTTGTGTCCTTTAATGATGGCGATAAATTTTGTGTATGGAAGGAAATAAGTGGAGAAGTACATCAAGCCGAGGGTGTTAATGATGGAGTAAACGTTGAGAATCCCTGTATTAGAGAATGTTGTTCTCTGAAGGGACGCTCCACCCTCCTTGGTGGCCAGGAGGGACTCTATATCTAAGAAATTGGATCTGAGTTCCAATTCTTTTAATTGATCCTGAATACCTTCGATGCATCCAGAGGTTTTATTACCCCTAGCAGTAATAATAATAATAATAATAATAATAATAATAATAATAATAATAATAATAATAATAATAATAATAATAGAGAATATTGTCAACAGGTAAGTTTAAATATCTTTAGCAAAATAAAAATTATCATTTCTTTCTTTTAGATTATTTCTTTCAAACTGCAAAAAAAAAAAAAAAAAAAAACTGAGAATTCGACCTGGCAGCCCTCACAAAAACACATCTTGTATTCAGCAGTTAATGTTGATAGTAGTGAAACATGTTAATCGCTGCACCTTGATGATGAGTTAAGGTTTCGTTATCTAATTTTCTATTTTGTAAAATGAACATTTCAATATAACCCAAAGTGAGGAGATAGAACATTGTTCGATGTTTCCATCCATCTTGGGTCATCATCAAGTCCTAAATAATTATCAAATGGTGGGTCATTATCAGGTTGCGACTCATGCAAGTCGGACTTGATGTACATCTGAGGTTTCCTTTAGAAATTAGTAATTAATTATATTCCATCTACGTTACTGCGACTTTCATTTTATATACAAGAGGTCTCATGCGCACGAAAATAAAACTCCTCATTATTTATAAAGCCTATATTTTTTTCTTTTTACACAGAGACGGTGTTTATCAGCTGTTCGGTGGTCTATCCCGGCCAGCCATGTTCCAACCTTCCATGATTAGCTCTTTAACGTACATTTATCTACTAGCCTATTTCCCTGTTCAATCTTTACCATTTACGAAGTCTTCCTAGACAATGGTGGTGCCATGTTTAGCTGTTGTTCAACTCCCATACAGCTGGGACATATTTGGAAAATGGCTGGGAGGGAGAAGGGACACAGAACGACCAAAACATGACATATAACCAAGATAGTGTTTAAGGGGCGCGTCAGTTCTCTTGTTTTCCATTAATATGTTATTTTCCCCTATAATCTACCTTGTCTATAATTACAATCGCATTTGTTTTGTCTGCTTTCGTAAGGTAAAGTCCAGGATCTTTCCTTAATTAATGGTGTAACTTAACAAACTTTTGAGAACAATTGTCTTACAGATGTCTGAGGGAAGCTCAGACCTCTGCAACAAGGTAGATTATAGAGGAAATATAAGCATGATAATGGGAGACAGGGAAACTCATGCACCTCTTAAAAGGTCCGAATATTTTCAGAGTTTCGCACAGACTAATTCCTTGCAACTTAAGAAAGGTGTGTTTAACTTCGTGCTCAATATAGAACAACTGCTCTAGATGCACGAAACTCTGATAATTCAATCCCATGCCACACTAGGACCAACATGGCGGCATAGGCATAACGCCTAGTAATGTTTCCTAGTTATCAGATTGAGCTTTTATGCACGTCTTAGTGCTAAAGTGTTATCAGCACTTATTACTAATATTATTATTTGTTTAGTTATTAAAGCCAATTAACAGCTCATTAAGGTAATGCCACTGTTATGCGTAATTTACACTGGTGTGTGTAAATAGCATTAGCATGTATAATTTACACTGATATACTTATATGGCACTAGCATGTATAATTTACAACAGTATGCATAAATAACATTAGCACGTATAATTTACCTAAGTTCATATACATTTTCTCTAGTTTGTTGTATGTATATAGTCACATAAATAAATAGCACAGTTATTGCACATTTTCACTGTTGTTAACGTTATTGTTTGTTTTAAATGTACAGACAATACCAGTAAAGAGCAGGGAGAAATACAAGCACCTGCAGCAGCAGTTGAAACTTTCTTGCTGGATGCAATACCAGCGTCTGCATTAACACTTGCAACTACCACTTGCTGCAATATAACACCTACTGCTGCAGCATTTATGAGTCACTTGCTCGAAGGATGAATGAGTAGCAAATGCAGAGGTAGCAAAACTTGAAACTGTCACCTGCTTGCAGGAGTCACAAACAATTGATACACTTCATTGAAAATTACCACCTGCAGGAGAACTCAGCTGCTTCTGCTGCAATATTTGTATGTCACCTACTTGCTGGAGTGACCAGAATCAGTTGAAGCAGCAATTGCAACTATTATCTGCTAGGAAGAGAGAGCAGCAGTTGCAGCAGTAGTAACTGTAAAAACACTTAACTGCTACCTGCTGCAGAAGTAAAAGAAAGCAGCTGCAGCAGCATATGTAACTTCCACTTGCTTGCAGGAAATATCAAAAGTGTCTGCAGTAACATATATATAGCTGACACCTGATGCAGGAATAAACCGCAACAGTTGCTACACTAAATGCTCCAGCAGACTGCGTAACTTCCCTTGTAAATTCATGAATTTTCTTCAGCAAAGTGTCTCCCAGCTGATGTGAATACTCTGTAAAAGGACATTTACTAGTCCAGCATATTATATAACGGGTCTGAATAATACCGCTTGGAATTATAATATAATATATTGTATAATTATTGTACATGTCGTTAATTGACAGTATACCCTCTCTTTGTGCAATAAAAATGTATAATTAAATCACGAATTTAGTTATTATTTCTATGCACATGCATAATTAACACTGTTTTCCTGTTTATTTTAAATATTTTTGCAATTGCAATAAACCTGCTATGGTTGACCCCAACATTACTTTAAGATTTTGTGATCAGTAGAAGGATTCTGATGTAAACACCATACACAAATAACCCGCACATAAAAGAGAGAAGCTTACGACGACGTTTCGGTCCGACTTGGACCATTGACAAAGTCAATGGTCCAAGTCGGACCGAAACGTCGTCGTAAGCTTCTCTCTTTTATGTATGGGGTATTTGTGTATCGTTCCAGTCACGGTATTGTGCCTTTTTGTTATTTATTTGTAAACTCCATATTTACAACTGCCTGAAGCTTTTTACGTAGTTGTAGGAGTCCAAGGAAACAGCACATTAGCAATTTTGTGGTAAGCCATTAAAGACTAACTTAAGGTAAGCCATTAAAGTCTAACTTAAGCTCCCTATGTGTCAGGTAAATTACCTCGAAATGCAGGAATGACAGAAGGCTAGAGGTCTCCTTCAGCTTATATAGAGAGCGGGTAGATGAGAGTCCTTTCATGAACTGGTCACCAGTCGCTGGGTACGTAAACATTTCACTGTTTAGACATTGAATATTCTGAAATGGACACCTTACACAAACATATACTCCAGAACACATATACAAACACACAGACACAGACACACACACACACAGACACACAGACACAGACACACACAGACACACACAGACACACACACACACTCACACGCACGCACACACACACACACACGTACACACGCACACACACACGCACACACACACACACACACACACACACACACACACACACACACACACACACACACACACACACACACACACGTACAAAACACAAACACACATTTTAATGGAGAAAGATATGCTGCAATTTGTTTGTATGTCTAGTGGGATTTTAGGAGGTGAGGAGGTAGCAGTTTCTGGAGAGAAAAAAAATCGAGAAATTTAGGACAAAAATGCTTTCCTACAGAAAAATAGCGCATAATTCTGGCCACATTTTGATGCAGTCAGCTTGTTTCTATCATATTTCTAAGTATTTTTCCAACAATATATATAATTTTTTTTTCTTGCTGTCATTAAGAGGACATAATGCCAATTCCCATGCTTTTTTTTTCTTTTTTTACTCTAAAAATTACGACTATTATGATTGTTTCGTTCTAAATACGCTACATGGCATCTTCTGTCAACTACATATTAGTGTGCAGAGTAACAGAAGAGTAGTAGTAAGTAAGCTCAGTCGCCGGCTGGCTGCCGACGAAGGTGGGGATGTTGATACTTGCTGCGCTGTGACTCTCGAGTTTCACAGAAAACGTAATGTCTGTTACCCAGGAATAAGTTATTGACCTATTGATACTCTGTGAAAACTACGTGACGGATTGTCATGTTTTTGCACACATTATTGAGGAATGATGGTTCTACTCAATGGTAAGGGGAATTTGTGATATTTTTTATCGTCTTCTTTTCATTGATTTTTTCCCCAAAAATCCTTAAAAAAAAATTCAACATTTTTTATTATGCATTCTACTGACATTAAGCTCAAAAGTCGGATGTCACAGAATTATTTAGACCTTTATCTCCCATCTGATGTCAACTAGAACATTGTATATCTTACCCAGTTTATAAAGTAAGAGTTTTATGCTATATTGAATAGGGCTCTATTTATTTTTTTTCTATATATCTTTTAAGGCAAAAAGTGAAGACAAACAAAGGAGGGAGGTTTCAGATGCTGCTTAAATAACAGCAAAAATTTCATTGAAATTGGATAATAAAAAAAAACTTTCTTACGTTCTTTCTTATCGAGAGAGAGAGAGAGAGAGAGAGAGAGAGAGAGACAGAGAGAGAGACAGAGAGACAGAGAGAGAGACAGAGAGAGAGAGACAGAGAGAGAGACAGAGAGAGAGAGAGACAGAGAGAGAGAGACAGATAGAGAGAGAGAGAGACAGAGAGAAAGAGAGAGACAAGAGCAGAGAGAGAGAGAGAGAGACAGAGAGAGAGAGAGAGACAGAGAGAGAGAGACAGAGAGAGACAGAGAGAGAGAGAGACAGAGAGAGAGAGAGAGACAAGAGAGAGAGAGAGAGACAGAGAGAGAGAGACAGAGAGAGAGAGACAGAGAGAGAGAGAGAGAGAGAGAGAGAGAGAGACAGAGAGAGAGAGAGAGAGAGAGAGACAGAGAGAGAGAGAGAGAGAGAGAGAGATAGAGAGAGACAGAGAGAGCTAGAGAGAGACAGAGAGAGAGAGAGAGAGAGAGAGAGAGAGAGACAGAGAGAGAGAGAGAGAGAGAGAGAGAGAGAGAGAGAGAGAGAGAGAGAGAGAGACAGACAGACAGACAGACAGACAGAGACTTACATTAATTTCTATATTCCTTCACCTGCCATCTCCCCTCTTTACTTTCAAGTGTTTCTCCACTGTTCTTCTCACCTATTCCTCAGAGGAGGCGACTTTAGTCTGGTCATCCACCTACTCCCACTCGGCACTATACGTTAGCATTATTCTTTTGTTCTTGGGTTATTATAGTGTTCTAAAGGCTTCTAGTCGACTAATTTACCGCGTGAAGATTTGTCGTTTTTCTTGGCCTTGAGCTTTATGAAGTTGTCAGTTCTCGGCTTCGTCTCCAGTGGAGAGTCAGATGGATGAGAACGGGATTTTTGTATTTTTTTTGTTGCGTCCACAGACGCGATTGGTATTCGATTTTATTACATGTGGACATATCGTGATGTGAAGCAGTATCAACGATACTGTCTCATCAATGGTCACTTGTCTCATCAATGGTTACTTGTCTCATAGGGAAGGGGGGTGGGGTGGCATTGTATGTCCGAGATCGCTTGAACTGTTGCATAAAAACGGGTATTAAGTCTGAAGTAACACATACAGAGTCTGGATAGAATTTTCAGAGGGGCATGAAAAATTAATTTTAGGTGTGATATACCGTCCCCCAAATTTAGATAGGGACCAAGGGAGACTATGGGAGGAAACTGTTAAGGCCACAAGGCACGATAATGTAGTAATTCTAGGAGACTTTAACTTTAGTCATATTGATTGGAATTTCTTGACTGGGAATTTAGAATAAAACGACTTCTTAGAAGTAGTTCAGGATTGTTTTTTGAAGCAGTTTGTGACAGAACCTACAAGGGGAAATAACCTGCTTGACTTAGTTCTGGCAAACAATGAATCCCTTGTTAATAATTCAGAAATTTCAGAGGAACTGGGTGCTAGTGACAACAAATCAATTACATTTAGCATTGAATGGAAGTACGACAGTAGCGATAACTCAGTAACAGTCCCAGATTTTCGCTTAGCAGATTACGATGGGCTTAGAGAACACTTATCTTGTTAGGTAAGACACATATGCAACAGTTAGGTATCTTTATTTCGAAACGTTTCGCCTACACAGTAGGCTTCTTCAGTCGAGTACAGAAAAGTTGAAAGAAGCAGAAGATACTTGAAGACGATGTAATCAGTCCATCACCCTTGAATGTTCACTTATCTGTTGACTGGGGTAACGAAGAGAGCTATTAATATGACAGTTTTCTGAACACTATACATGCTGCTCAAAGAACGTTTATTCCGTATAAAGAAATTAGATCAAATGGAAATGACCCAAAATGGATGAATAATAGGCTGAAATATCTACTAGGGCATAAGAAAGGAATTTATAGGCGTATCAAAAGAGGTGAGGGTCATCTTATGAATCAGTGTATTGACATTAAGAGGGACATTAAAAAGGGGATAAGAAAAGCTAAAAGGGACTATGAAATTAAAGTTGCTAGGGATTCTAAAACTAACCCAAAAAGTTTTTTTCCAGGTCTATAGAACAAAAGTTAGAGATAACATAGGTCCCCTTAAAAATAACTATGGGCATCTTACTGACAAATAGAATGAAATGTGCTCGATTTTAAATAATTATTTTCTCTTCGTTTTTACACAGGAAGACACTGATAAATTAGACACATGTGCAACTCTTGGGTATCTTTATTGAGGAAACGTTTCGCCACACAGTGGTTTCATCAGTCCATACAAAATGAGACACTTATGCAGCATATGGGAATCTTTATTCAGGAAACGTTTCGCCACACAGTGGCTTCATCAGTCCAATACAAAGAGGAAGGCGTAAGGAGAGGAGGAGTATGAGGTAATCAGTCCCTCAGCCTGGAGTCGATGTGTTCAGTCCATCAATCTTGTAGAATGTACAGCATAGGGCCGTAGACGTGGCTTATATACTGTAGTGAGGTGACTTGAAGCAGACGGAGGCGGGATCATAGTGGTAACAACCACTAGTCGAAGTAGGTCTTTGTCCAAAGGTTGAACAAGCGTTGAAGAATTCTTTGTAAGAAGATCCCATGATGCTGCAGTGTCTGACAGTTGTGATGAATGGTTTGAAAAACCGACAAGTTGAAGATTGAGACACTCCTCCTCTCCTTACGCCTTCCTCTTTGTATTGGACTGATGAAGCCACTGTGTGGCGAAACGTTTCCTGAATAAAGATTCCCATATGCTGCATAAGTGTCTCAATCTTCAACTTGTCGGTTTTTCAAACCATTCATCACAGTCCATACAAAGGAGAATCTTGAAGAACAGGAGGAGAATGAGGTAATCAGTCCCTCAACCTTGAGTCGATGTGGTCAGTTCATCATCCATCAAGATTGATGGACTGACCACATCGACTCAAGGTTGAGGGACTGATTACCTCATTCTCCTCCTGTTCTTCAAGATTCTCCTTTGTATGGACTGATGAAGCCACTGTGTGGCGAAACGTTTCTTCAGTAAAGATACCCAAGAGTTGCACATGTGTCTAATTTATCGACATGTCGGTTCTCTGAACCATTCATCTACACAGGAAGACACTAACGATATTCCAGTAATTAATTTTTATAGAGGGCTAGAAGAAGATAAATTATGTAACATCACAGTCACTAGTGAAATGGTTGTGAAGCAGATAGACAGACTGAAGCAAAATAAGTCGCCGGGTCCTGTTGAGGTTTTTTCAAGGGTTCTTAAGAAATGCAAAATGGAACTCTGTGAACCATTAACAAATATTTTTAATTTATCTCTTCAAACAGGTGTAGTGTCTGATATGTGGAAGATAGCTAATGTAATTCCTATTTTTAAAACGGGGGACAAGTCGTTACCGTCAAATTACCGCCCAATAAGCCTGACCTTAATTGTAGGCAAATTACTAGTCAATTATAGGTGAGATTATAAGAAGCCATCTCGATAAGCATAGCTTGATTAATGATACTCAGCATGGATTCACAAGAGGCCGGTCTTGTCTAACTAATTTATTAACTTTCTTCAGTAAAGCTTTTGAGGCTGTTGACAACGATAAAGAATTTGATATTTACTTAGATTTTAGTAAGGCTTTTGATAGAGTTCCGCACAAAAGATTATTAAAGAAAGTGGCAGCTCATGGCATTGGGGGAAAAGTGCTCTCGTGGATCGAGTCATAGCTCAGAGAGGAAGCAGAGAGTGTCCATAAATGGGGTTAAATCCGAGTGGGGATCTGTAACAAGTGGCGTTCCACAGGGATCAGTCTTGGGGCCGTTGTTTATAATAAATATCAATGATCTTGATGAAGGAATTACTAGTGATATGAGCAAATTTGCCGATGACACGAAGATAGGTAGGATATGAAAGTTAAGACACATGTGCAACATCTGGATATCTTTATTGTAGTAGACGTTTCGCCATCCAGTGGCTTTATCAATACAGATTCTAGGACATAATAGGAAGACAGTAGAACTATATACAAAAGATGAGGTAATCAGTCCCTCGGCCTTGGAGTTAGTGTTCACAGCATCGTGGTGGAGGAGAGTCTGGAGCAAAGGCAAGAAGACTGGCGCTTTTTATAGGCGTCAGTGAATGGGACGGGCAGCAGACGAGGTCAGTCACTGGTAGGCGGGATTCCCCAGTGGAAGTAGGTCCTTCCCAAAGAGATGGGTTAGTTGCAGCAGCCGTGAAGAAGGTCTTGTAGATGTCCTCTGAACCAAGATTCCATGATGTTGCAGTGTCTGACAAGGTAGGATAATTGATTCAAATGTAGATGTTAGGGAACTTCAGGAGGATTTAGACAAACTCTACTCTTGGTCAGAAAAGTGGCAGATTGCGAAAAGGACTTGGGGGTTATGGTGAGCAGCAACCTTAAACAAAGACAGCAATGAGGAAATGGTATGGTGATACCGACAAGATGTGGAAAAAGACACTTATGTACAGTTCAGGACATTTATTAAAGGAAACGTTTCGCCACGAGTGGCTTCTTCAGTCCTAATACAGAGAAAACTAAGAAAACACACATATATATAGTGGCGGGAGTCAGGTGAGGTGATGCGTGGGTAGAGGTGGTAGTAGAAGTAGTAGTAGTAGTAATGGAACTAAGGAGGTGAGGCTAGAGAGGGACCTGCTGGCATCAAGTAACACCAGTTCCCAGGATGGGTAATATCCTCTTGCTTAGTAATTTTGAAATACTGTAACTACCGGATTTTTGCTTTATAGTGTTACTGACAGAAATTAGTGCAGCTTCAATGCATTTTCTCCGTCTTAAGTCGTCTTCTTTAATAACTAGTTTAGCTTCATTGAATTTCATGAGGTGTCCAACATCGTCTCTATGTTGAACACATGCGTTTTTGCGGTCATCATTTCTGCAAGCATTTTTGTGTTCTGATATCCTAATGTCCAGAGTTCTGGCTGTTTCCCCTACATATACTTTGTCACACCCCCCACATGGTATAGTGTAGATTCCTGCACTTGTGCCAGAATCATGCGTGACTGCAGGAAACGTGCAACACGTATCCTCAGCAAGACCAACACCTATCAAATTGAAGAAAAGCCTCCAAGTTACATCGTTTTACCGGTCAGCAACATTGCCACTAATGTTTCAAAAATGTTTGACAGAAAACTGGCTAAAATATCTACCAGCTCTTCAACTACTATTAGGAACCTGATACAAAAACCCAAGCATGATTCTGGCACAAGTGCAGGAATCTACACTATACCATGTGGGGGGTGTGACAAAGTATATGTAGGGGAAACAGCCAGAACTCTGGACATTAGGATATCAGAACACAAAAATGCTTGCAGAAATGATGACCGCAAAAACGCATGTGTTCAACATAGAGACGATGTTGGACACCTCATGAAATTCAATGAAGCTAAACTAGTTATTAAAGAAGACGACTTAAGACGGAGAAAATGCATTGAAGCTGCACTAATTTCTGTCAGTAACACTATAAAGCAAAAATCCGGTAGTTACAGTATTTCAAAATTACTAAGCAAGAGGATATTACCCATCCTGGGAACTGGTGTTACTTGATGCCAGCAGGTCCCTCTCTAGCCTCACCTCCTTAGTTCCATTACTACTACTACTACTACTACTACTACTTCTACTACCACCTCTACCCACGCATCACCTCACCTGACTCCCGCCACTATATATATGTGTGTTTTCTTAGTTTTCTCTGTATTAGGACTGAAGAAGCCACTCGTGGCGAAACGTTTCCTTTAATAAATGTCCTGAACTGTACATAAGTGTCTTTTTCCACAAAGACAGCAATGCCTAAGCGTACGTAATAAGGCAAATAGATTACTGGGATTTATATCAAGAAGTGTAAGCAACAGAAGTCCAGAGGTCATACTGCAGCTTTATACATCATTAGTAAGGCCTCACCTAGATTATGCAACTCAATTCTGGTCTCCATGTTAGGTAAGACACATATGCAACAGTTAGGTATCTTTATTTCGAAACGTTTCGCCTACACAGTAGGCTTCTTCAGTCGAGTACAGAAAAGTTGATAGAAGCAGAAGATACTTGAAGACGATGTAATCAGTCCATCACCCTTAAAGTTTTGAGGTGGTCAGTCCCTCAGTCTGGAGAAGATGGACTGATTACATCGTCTTCAAGTATCTTCTGCTTCTATCAACTTTTCTGTACTCGACTGAAGAAGCCTACTGTGTAGGCGAAACGTTTCGAAATAAAGATACCTAACTGTTGCATATGTGTCTTACCTAACAATCTGTCGGTATTTTATACCATTTTAATGTTCATTCTGGTCTTCATATTACAGAATTGACATAAATTCGTTAGAAAACATTCAGCGTAGGATGTCTAAATTAATACATAACATTAGAAATCTTCCTTATGAAGAAAGATTGAAGACTCTTAAGTTACATCCACTTGTTAGACGAAGAATGAGGGGAAACCTGATCGAAGTGTATAAGTGGAAGATAGGTATTAATAAAGTGGATATTAATAAGGTCTTGAGGACATCTCTCCAAGAGAGAACCCGCAGTAATGGATTTAAATTAGATAAATTTAGATTTAGAAAGGACATAGGAAAGTATTGGTTTGGAAATAGGGTAGTTGATGAGTGGAACAGTCTACCTAGTTGGGTTATTGAGGCTAGGACTTTGGGTAGTTTCAAATTTAGGTTGAATAAGTACATGAGAGGGAGGGGTTGGATTTGAGTGAGACTTGCACATCAGAGCTTATTTCTTGGGTAGCATTGAAAATTGGATTTTGCAAATGTTTTGTTAGTGGGATAAACTGTAAAGGACCTGCCTAGTATGGGCCAACATGCCTCCTGCAGTGTTCCTCCTTTCTTATGTTCTTATGAGGAAATGGTATGGTGATACCGACAAGATGTGGAAAAAGACACTTATGTACAGTTCAGGACATTTATTAGAGGAGACGTTTCGCCACGAGTGGCTTCTTCAGTCCTAATACAGAGAAAACTAAGAAAACGTATATATATAGTGGCAGGAGTCAGGTGAGGTGACGCGTGGGCGGAGGTGGTAGTTGTAGTAGTGGAACTAAGGAGGTGATAAGAACATAAAAATGTAGGAACACTGCAGAAGGCCTACTGGCCCATACGAGGCAGGTCCTTATCAAAACAACCTCCACCTAAAGCTACCCAAGAAATAACTCCCGTACCCCATGACACCAATCAAACCCAGCCCCTCCCACTCATACACCTGTCCAGTCTCTTCTTAAAGCTACCCAAGGTCACAGCCTCTATCACCCCACTGGGAAGACTGTTCCACGCATCTACAACTCTGTTAGAAAACCAGTACTTACCTATGTCCTGTCTAAATCTAAATTTATCCAACTTATATCCATTATTTCTGGTTCTTACCTGGTTCGACTCCCTCAGTACTTTATTAATATCTCCCTTGTTTATGCCTGTCATCCACTTATACACTTCATTCTACGCCTCTCCAGAGAGTGTTGTTAGGTAAGACACATATGCAACAGTTAGGTATCTTTATTTCGAAACGTTTCGCCTACACAGTAGGCTTCTTCAGTCGAGTACAGAAAAGTTGATAGAAGCAGAAGATACATGAAGACGATGTAATCAGTCCATCACCATTAAAGTTTTGAGGTGGTCAGTCCCTCATTCTGGAGAAGAGCATTGTTCCATGGAATGAAACAATATGGAGATGAAGTGACAGGATGGAGCCTTATATAGCGCCATGAGGTGAGACGTAGGTCACTAGTAGGTCACAGACATTATTAGTTGATTGGACAGTGTTGAGACAATCGTATTACGACAATCCATTGACACACACTCAGTTCACGGAGTTCACTACCTTATCACAAGATAGGCACATGGCTTCTGCCGAAAAGAAGAGGTCACGATGCTCCATGAACACGACGGAGGACTCAGATTTGGAAATGTGGGGCGAAATTCTAGCAAAGAAGTTGCGAGAGGAAGAGGAAGATCCTGCTCACATTGTAGCAGATCTGACAGTCCCAACCATGGAGCCAGCGACAATAGAAACTGGTGCGGAAACAAACACCCCACCCCCCGAAAACCAAGAGGGATGGAACACTGTGGACAAGAAGAAGAAGAAGCGCCATCCGTCCAAGGAGCAGGCAAACCAGCTCAACCGACCTGGCAAATTCAAGGTGAAGTCTTACGGGGACCACAGAACCCACTATGGGGTTGTTTCATACCTGGAATCACGACACAACCTGAAGTTCAAGATATGGTTCAACTTGACTCCTCTCAACAAGGAAATGTATACCACCTTGAAGAGAGTCATGGAGACAGATCGCTCATTCACCCTGGAGGAACTGGACTCTCGGCAGAAGATCACCAAGGGTGTAGTGATGCGATACCCGCTGATGATGCCCATCGAGGCAGTAGCAGCTCACCCCAGTGTGGTGTCAGCTCAACGTCTCAAGGCAAAGACGGCAGGCAATGCACGAACCCGACAGGTCCTCATTCAGCATGTAGGACCACTGCCATCCCAGCTGGACCTCGGTTCTTGGGGCAGGTACGATGTCAGGACCTTCACAGCAGAACCAGTTCGCTGTTTCAAGTGTCAGCGTTATGGACACCTGGGTGCACTCTGTCCGAACAGAGTAATCTGCGGTGTCTGCAGCCAGCACCACCCTACCGAGGAATGCATCACCAAGCTGAAAAATGCATCGCCACCCACTCCACAATGCCCGAACTGCAGGCAGAAACACCATGCCTGGAATCCTCGATGCCCCGAGAGGCTCGCCAGAATTCAAGAAGTCTGGAAGACGCCAAAAACTCGGCAACAGGCTACGACGGATCATCACTCTCAGCAAACGATGGGTGCAGAGAACCCTGCCATACTGCAGATCTCTCAGCAGCCAACCCAAGTCATTGCCCAGGAATTCCCAACCCTAGAAGCCTCAACCAGGCGTCAAGGTCAAGAACCTCCTGCGCCCCTACCTCAACGAAGAAACAGAAACAAGAGGAACAGGAGGCGTCAACAGGGTGCATCTGGTCAATGCGATCAGCAGGCGGCACTAAACGAGCCCCCACCGGCCATAGCACGACAACCCAGGCACTCCTTACCTCACCAGCAGATCCCGACTACTCAACCTGGTATACAGCAACAGACCACGGTGCATACAATAAAGAAATCCAACCCTCAGCAGTCCCTACGGACCACAACAACGCAGATAATATCCACTCTTTCGAACCCAACTCCAAAGCAGGCCCTCACCAGGGAGGATCTCGTAGCACTCATCAAGGTGTTCACAGATCTTATTTGCAACACAATCAACTCCACGGAACAACAGAGCGCATTCCGGCATATGGTCAGTACGCTCCTGAGAGTGTGCTTTCTGACCGAAGAGGAGACAGTGGATGCCATGAATTTGCAGGTTCTCAGAGCGGGCAGGACTCAGTCTCCAGCTCAGGAAACAACATCGATGGAATAACCTCGGTACCAAATCACACCCTCAAGGTCCTACAGTGGAACATTCGGGGCCTGAGGGGCAAACAGCACCTCTTGCTGGAGGCAGTTGATATCGTCTTGCTACAAGAAACTCTGACTGTCCCGACTATGTGCCCAAGACTACCCGGTTTTGCTGGGTATTTTCGGCAGACGGACCCGGGCGTTCACTGCAGAGGCACAGCTGTATTTGTATCCAATACAATACCTCACGAGGTTATAGCCAACCCTGTGGACTGTGGGGAGGATGTCGAGGTACAGGCCATCCTTGTGCACATACCTGGGGCGCCCATTACCATCTATAACATCTACAAGAACCCAAGACACACCCTTGACATTGCAGAGCTCCTCGCACTAGCACGCACTGAGTGTATTATTGTGGGTGGAGATTTCAACGCACATCACCCAATGCTGCACTCTCACTCAGCAACCAATGCTGCTGGCAGACACATAGCAATGCTCCTACACGATATTCCAGAGGTAAAGTTGCTAAACAATGGAGACCCCACACACCTGTTGGGTGGCTGCCTCGACCTTACCTTCGTGTCAAGACAAATCGCAGCAGGAGCGACATGGGAAACTCATCCTCACCTTGTCAGTGACCACTTTGCAGTGATCACCACCTTCAACATCAACAGGCCTCCCACAGTTGTGCTGCCTCCTAGATGGGACGTAAAGAGGGCCAACTGGAAGGTGTTCCAGGATTATCTTCATGACTGGTGGTCCACATACTCTCTATCTGAAGACTGTGATATGGCTGAACAGGAGCTAATCACTGTTCTCATCCAGGCAGCAGAGTGCGCAGTTCCAAAGAAGTCCGCAGGACGCACTCACAAAAGAGACTGGTGGTTCTACAACGACGAGGTGCGGGAGCAGAACCACCGCATCAACTCTTTTAGGAAGCTATACAGGCGTAACCCTACGGCAGAGAACAGGAATACTCTGAGAGCCATTGTGCAGCATGCCCGCAGAGTCTCTCTCAGAGTAAAAACTGAGAAATGGCTGGAGTGGTGCTCAACATTCGGGCATCACACCACCTTATCTGAGATATGGGGCAAGCTCAACATAGCAACTGGCAAGAGCAAGCCGAGGCCACCAGCACACCCGAACCCATCCCAGGAAGCTGAGAAACTAGTGGAGCTTTTCACTTCCAGGGGAGCATCCACTCAGCTCCCACAGGACATCCGGAATATATAGACGGATCTTCTGCCACAGCGCCAGCTAACGATACAAGCTGTATGTGAGTCGGAAGATGTGACTGATGAAGACCTCACGGACTTGGAACTCCGACGTGCCATTAAGAACACAGGTGACAATGCCCCGGGCATCGATGGTGTTACATACTCCATGATTGCACGGGCTGGGCAGAGTGGATGGGAGGTCATACTAGACGTCATTAACAAGTCGTGGAGGGCCAGGACACTCCCAGCAGCTTGGAAGAAAGCTACCATCGTACCAATTCCAAAGCCCAATAACCCAGACAGTATGAGACCCATATCGCTGACCAGCTGCTTAGCCAAGACTGCTGAGAGGATGGTGTTAAACCGCCTCCTATGGAAACTTGGACCCTCTCATCATCACATATTTGGCTTCACCAAAGGAGTGGGTACAGCAGAGTGCATAGCCACTCTACTAAGCCAGATTGCTGATAGTAATAAAAAATCTAGTATTGTCGTCTACCTCGACCTTGGAAAGGCATTTGAGCTAGCCAGCCCCACAGCAATTCTGGCAATACTAGCTCGGAAGGGAATCATAGGACGCCTCCTGGCCTGGATAGAGTCCTACCTTAGGGGCAGGCAGGCCTGTGTCAGCTTTCAGGGACACTACTCTTCCTTTAAATCCCTGGAAAACGGTATGCCACAAGGTGTGCTCAGTCCTACCCTGTTTAACATCCTTATGCAGGAACTTGTGAGCCTTCTTTTTCATAGTGGTACACAGCTCCTCAGCTATGCTGATGATCTTGCACTCGTAGTGAATTTGAAAGGCAATTTAGAACGACAGGCTCAGAGAGCTTTGGACCTAATTACGCAGTCTTGCAAGGAACTAGGCCTCAAGATCTCGGCCGAGAAATCTCTTGCAATGATGTTCAAGGGACCAGATCCTGTGAATAGATTACGTATTCAGGATATAGAACCTGAGTGGACAGGCTCCTACCTGTACTTGGGAATCTACATTGATAAAAAGCTGACCTTTCAGAAACAGGCCGAGTATGTCAGGTCACGTGCTCTACTCAGACTCAACGCCATGAGAGCCATGACGAGGCACCGTGCAGTGGCAAGCAAAGATGTACTTAGCTTGTACTATATACAAGCTATACGCTCGCTCATTGGCTACAGTGCACCTTCGTTAGATCATCTCTTCCCGCAGAGCATGCAAAGGGTGGAGGTCGTACAAAATCAGGCGATAAGAACTATGCTTGGGGCCCCCATCTGGACCAACACAGTATGTCTCAGATCTGAGGCCCGGCTTCCTTCCTTGGCTGACAGAGTAAGATACATAAACGCCTGCAAAGTGGCCACGATTCTGCACAGGCAGCAAGGTACCCCACTAAGGAGACGGATATTGACAACCATGGCACAAGATCCCACACTCTTCACGGACTACTCCTGGATTCGTTCGTTTTGTGCTGCTGGGCGGAAGCTGCTGCCTATACAACTACTCCTTGAGAAGAGTTGTGACCTTCCTGTTGCTGGGTACCATCCACCACCTCCCAGGCGCCCAGATCCAGCCGATGTTTGCATCATGCAGCTACCCATCTCTAAGCGTCTCTGCAGTTAAGACACCCTCAGCAATCATGCTGAGACAAGCATGGCACTGGCAGAGGGAGGCACATGTGCAGTGTATTTCACAGATGGTTCTGTCGACCCTGACAGGAAGAGAGCAGCAGCTGGACTGTACCACAATGGTCACACACAAGGCTGGCGACTCCCTGACCACTGCACGATCCTTCAAGCTGAGCTGGTGGCGATTCAGCAGGTATTGTCACATGCCCTACGACATCGACTCCCACCTGTCATACATGTTGATTCAACCTCTGCAATCAATGCCCTCTCCTATCCTCAACCACAGGACAATGTTCACCTCATCACATCGATCCTGAGCATAATGACAGCCTTAGAAGTTCAGGGTAACAGATCGACATTGAACTGGATCCCCAGCCATGCTGGCATCCGGGGAAATGAGGTGGCAGATCATGCAGCCAAGGCAGCAACAGACTATCCACATGTTGGGATTACTGTCCCAATCAGCCTACGACAGACCAAACTGGTGGCTGCCAGAGCCATGAAACTTATGGGGAGGTCTTAGGTGATACCCCATCTCAACAGTGGTACCGAGCAGCGACTCGGGTAGAACCCCCTCCATTTGATAGAAGCTGGTCCAGAGCGCAGTGTACCGCCATCCATCGGCTTCGTTTGGGCTTTCCCACAGCCAAGATGATGGTAGACAAGGCTGAGGAGGAGATGTGCCAGTACTGTCAGCACGTTGTCCAGCGGCCCCTAACACTATCTTCTGGAGTGCGAAGTTACTGAGACACTCCGCAGGCAACTAGGAGTGACATTCCCTCCCGAAGAGGACCCAGAGATGACTGTGGCCACACTAGTGTACCATGGAGTCAACGAACCAGACAAGCTATTACCTGTGATAACGACATATCCTCCTCCTCGCTAGTGTCCATAGTTAGGAGTACATACGGTGTTGTTGCTTATGAGATGCTCCAGTTGAACTGACCAGAAGATTGCTTGAACAGCATATGTCGCATCATTGTAGAAACCTTTCTCCCTCGGGAGCCAGAGACGGGTCATCGCAAGATTGAGACCCATGCCAGGACTACAGTCTTGGCGAACATTATACATACAATTCAACTCCACCCTCCGAAAACCAAGAGGGATGGAACACTGTGGACAACAAGAAGCGCCGTCCGTCCAAGGAGTAGGCAAACCAGCTCAACTGACCTTGCAAATTCAAGGTGAAGTCTTACGGGGACCACAGAACCTACTATGGCGTTGTTTCACACCTGGAATCACGACACAAGCTCAAGTTCAAGATATGGTTCAACTTGAGGGGAGAACCAATTTTGACTCCTCTCAACAAGGAAATGTATACCACCTTGAAGGGAATCATGGAGACAGATCGCTCATTCACCCTGGAGGAACTGGACTCTAGGCAGAAAATCACCAAGGGTGTAGTGATGCGATACCCGCTGATGACGCCCATCGAGGCAGTAGCAGCTCACCCCAGTGTGGTGTCAGCTCTACGTCTCAAGGCAAAGACGGCAGGCAATGCACGAACCCGACAGGTCCTCATTCAGCATGTAGGACCACTGCCATCCCAGCTGGACCTCGGTTCTTGGGGCAGGTACGATGTCAGGACCTTCACAGCAGAACCAGTTCGCTGTTTCAAGTGTCAGCGTTATGGACACCTGGGTGCACTCTGTCCGAACAGAGTAATCTGCGGTGTCTGCAGCCAGCACCACCCTACCGAGGAATGCATCACCAAGCTGAAAAATGCATCGCCACCCACTCCACAATGCCCGAACTGCAGGTAGAAACACCATGCCTGGAATCCTCGATGCCCCGAGAGGCTCGCCAGAAGTCAAGGAGTATTGAAGACGCCAAAAACTCGGCAACAGGCTACGACGGATCATCACTCAGTGAACGATGGGTGCAGAGAACGCTGCCATGCCGCAGATCTCTCAGGAGCTAACCCAAGTCAATGCCCAGGAATTCCCAACCCTCGAAGCCTCAACCAGGCATCAAGGTCAAGAACCTCCTGTACCCCTACCTCAACGAAGAAACAGAAACAAGAGGAACAGGAGGCGTCAACAGGGTGCATCTGGTCAATGCGATCAGCATGTGCCACTAAACGAGCCCCAACCGGCCAGAGCTCGACAACGCAGGCACTCCTTACCCGGCACAGGAGCTTTGCAGACTCAACTCGCACCTCGCCAGCAGATCCCGGCTACCCAACCTGGTATACAGCAACAGACCACGGTGCATACAATAAAGAAATCCAACCCTGAGCAGTCCCCACAGACCACAACAGCCCAGATAATATCCACTGTTTCGAACCCAACTCCAAAGCAGGCCCTCACCAGGGAGGATCTCGTAGCACTCATCAAGGTGCTCACGGATCTTATTTGCAACACAATCAACTCCGCGGAACAACAGAGCGCATTCCGGCAGATGGTCAGTACGCTCCTGAGAGTGTGCTTTCTGACCGAAGAGGAGACAGTGGATGCCATGAATTTGCAGGTTCTCAGAGCGGGCAGGACTCAGTCTCCAGCTCAGGAAACAACAGTGATGGAATAACCTCGGTACCAAATCACACCCTCAAGGTTCTACAATGGAACATTCAGGGCCTGAGGGGCAAACAGCACCTCTTGCTGGAGGCAGTAATTCGGGATCGGGTTGACATCGTCTTGCTACAAGAAACTCTGACTGTCCCGACTATGTGCCCAAGACTACCCGGTTTTGCTGGGTATTTTCGGCACATGGACCCGGGCGTTCACTGCAGAGGCACAGCTGTATTTGTATCCAATACAATACCTCACGAGGTTATAGCCAACCCTGTGGACTGTGGGGAGGATGTCGAGGTACAGGCCATTCTTGTGCACATACCTGGGGCGCCCATTACCATCTATAACATCTTCAAGAACCCTAGACACACCTTCGACATTGCAGAGCTCCTCACACTAGCATGCACTGAGTGTATTATTGTGGGTGGAGATTTCAATGCACATCACCCAATGCTGCACTCTCACTCAGCAACCAATGTTGCTGGCAGACACACAGTAATGCTCCTACACGATATTCCAGAGGTAAAGTTGCTAAACAATGGAGACCCCACACACCTGTTGGGTGGCTGCCTCGACCTTACCTTCGGGTCAAGACAACTCGCAGCAGGAGCCACATGGGAAACTCATCCTCACCTTGTCAGTGACCACTTTGCAGTGATCACCACCTTCAACATCAACAGGCCTCCCACAGTTGTGCTGCCTCCTAGATGGGACGTAAAGAGGGCCAACTGGAAGGTGTTCCAGGATTATCTTCATGACTGGTGGTCCACATACTCTCTATCTGAAGACTGTGATACGGCTGAACAGGAGCTAATCACTGTTCTCATCCAGGCAGCAGAGTGCGCAATTCCAAAGAAGTCCGCAGGACGCACTCACAAAAGAGACTGGTGGTTCTACAACGACGAGGTGCGGGAGCAGAACCACCGCATCAACTCTTTTAGGAAGCTATACAGGCGTAACCCTACGGCAGAGAACAGGAATACTCTGAGAGCCATTGTGCAGCATGCCCGCAGAGTCTCTCTCAGAGTAAAAACTGAGAAATGGCTGGAGTGGTGCTCAACATTCGGGCATCACACCACCTTATCTGAGATATGGGGCAAGCTCAACATAGCAACTGGCAAGAGCAAGCCGAGGCCACCAGCACACCCGAACCCATCCCAGGAAGCTGAGAAACTAGTGGAGCTTTTCACTTCCAGGGGAGCCTCCACTCAGCTCCCACAGGACATCCGGAATATACAGACGGATCTTCTGCCACAGCGCCAGCTAACGATACAAGCTGCATGTGAGTTGGAAGATGTGACTGATGAAGACCTCACGGACTTGGAACTCCGATGTGCCATTAAGAACACAGGTGACACTGCCCTGGGCATTGATGGTGTTATGTACTCCATGATTGCACGGGCTGGGCAGAGTGGATGGGAGGCCATTCTAGATGTCATTAGCAAGTCGTGGAGGGCCAGGACACTCCCAGCAGCTTGGAAGAAAGCTACCATCGTACCAATTCCAAAGCCCAAGGACCCAGGCAGTATGAGACCCATATCGCTGACCAGCTGCTTAGCCAAGACTGCTGAGAGGATGGTGTTAAACCGCCTCCTATGGAAACTTGGACCCTCTCATCATCACATATTTGGCTTCACCAAAGGAGTGGGTACAGCAGAGTGCATAACTCTACTAAGCCAGATTGCTGATAGTAGCAAAAAATCCTAGTATCGTCGTCTACCTCGACCTTGAGAAGGCATTTGAGCTAGCCAGCCCCACAGCAATTCTGGCAATACTAGCTCGGGAGTGAATCAGAGGACTCCTCCTTTCCTGGATAGAGTCCTGCCTCAGGGGCAGGCAGGCCTGTGTCAGCTTTCAGGGACACTACTCTTCCTTTAAAACCCTGGAAAACGGTACGCCACAAGGAGGTGTGCTCAATCCTACCCTGTTTAACATCCTTATGCAGGAACTTGTGAGCCTTCCCTTTCATAGTGGCACACAGCTCCTCAGCTATGCTGATGATCCTTCACTCGTAGTGAATGGGAAAGGGAATTTAGAACGACAGGCTCAGAGAGCTTTGGACCTAATTACGCAGTCTTGCAAGGAACTAGGCCTCAAGATCTCGGCCGAGAAATCTCTTGCAATGATGTTCAAGGGACCAGATCCTGTGAATAGATTACGTATTCAGGATATAGAACTTGAGTGGACAGGCTCCTACCTGTACTTGGGAATCTACAATGATAAAAAGTTGACCTTTCAGAAACAGGCCGAGTATGCCAGGTCACGTGCTCTACTCCGACTCAACGCCATGAGAGCCATTACGAGGCACCGTGCATGGGCAAGCAGAGATGTACTTCGCTTGTACTATATACAAGCTATTCGCTCGCTTATTGACTACGGTGCACCGGCGTTAGCTCATCTCTTCCCGCAGAGCAGGCAAAGGGTGGAGGTCGTACAAAATCAGGCGATAAGAACTATGCTTGGGGCCCCCATCTGGACCAGCACCGTATGTCTCAGATCTGAGGCCCGGCTTCCTTCCTTGGCTGACAGAGTAAGATACATAAACGCCTGCAAAGTGGCCACGATTCTGCACCGGCAGCAAGGTACCCCACTAAGGAGACGGATATTAACAACCATGACACAAGATCCCACACTCTTCACGGACTACTCCTGGATTCGCTCGTTTTGTGCTGCTGGGCGGAAGCTGCTGCCTGTACAACTACTCCTTGAGAAGAGTTGTGTCCTTCCTGTTGCTGGGTACCATCCACCACCTCCCTGGCGCCCAGATCCAGCCGATGTTTGCATCATGCAGCTACCCATCTCTAAGCGTCTCTGCAGTCAAGACACCCTCAGCAATCATGCTGAGACAAGCATGGCACTGGCAGAGGGAGGCACATGTGCAGTGTATTTCACAGATGGTTCTGTCGACCCTGACAGGAAGAGAGCAGCAGCTGGACTGTACCACAATGGTCACACACAAGGCTGGCGACTCCCTGACCACTGCACTATCTTTCAAGCTGAGCTGGTAGCGATTCAGCAAGCGTTGTCACATGCCCTACGACATCGACTCCCACCTGTCATACATGTTGATTCTACCTCTGCAATCAATGCCCTCTCCTATCCTCAACCACAGGACAATGTTCACCTCATCACATCGATCCTGAGCATAATGACAGCCTTAGAAGTTCAGGGTAACAGATCGACATTGAACTGGATCCCCAGCCATGCTGGCATCCGGGGAAATGAGGCGGCAGATCGTGCAGCCAAGGCAGCAACAGACTATCAACATGTTGGGATTACTGTCCCAATCAGCCTACGACAGACCAAACTGGTGGCTGCCAGAGCCACGAAATTTATGGGGGAGGTCTTAGGTGATACCCTATCTCAACAGTGGTACCGAGCAGCGACTCAGGGAGAACACCCTCCATATGATAGAAGCTGGTCCAGAGCGCAGTGTATCGCCATCCATCGGCTTCGTTTGCGCTTTCCCACAGCCAAGATGATGGTAGACAAGGCTGGGGAGGAGATGTGCCAGTACTGTCAGCACGTTGTCCAGCGGCCCCTAACACACTCTTCTGGAGTGCGAAGTTAGTGAGACACTCCGCAGGTGATATTCCCTCCCGAAGAGGACCCAGAGATGACTGCGGCCACACTAGTGTACCATGTGGTCAACGAACCAGACAAGCTGTTACCTGTGATAACGACATATCCTCCTCCTCGCTAGTGTCCATAGTTAGGAGTACATATGGTGTTGTCGCTTATGAGATGCACCAGTTCAGCTGACCAGAAGAGTGCTTAAGCAGCATATGTCGCATCATTGTAGAAACCTTTCTCCATCGGGAGCCAGAGACGGGTCATCGCAAGACTGAGACCCATGCCAGGACTATGGTCTTGGCGAACATTATACATGCAATTCAACTCCATATTGTTTCAGACTATGGAACAATACTCTTCTCCAGACTGAGGGACTGACCACCTCAAAACTTCAAGGGTGATGGACTGATTACATCGTCTTCAAGTATCTTCTGCTTCTATCAACTTTTCTGTACTCGACTGAAGAAGCCTCCTGTGTAAGCGAAACGTTTCTAAATAAAGACACCTAACTGTTGCATATGTGTCTTACCTAACATTCCAACACCTGTATACCACAACTCCATCACACTAGCCTATGCAGACGACATTACACAACTTATCACTCTTTCCAATATAGATACACTCACAAAACACAAAATGAGGTCGACAGGATAGCCATCTGGGAACAAAAATGGAGGATCAAAACCAATTCAGCTAAATCCAGCATTACGTATTTTAACTACAGGAAACGTGATCCTCCATTACCTGTCGAGCTCAGAACAGCTGACACCCGCACTTACTTCCCTATCACACAATCTGTCACTGTCCTTGAAGTTAATCTTGACTACTTTCTTCGTTTACATGCACACATTCACTAAAGGCATGCAATAGCTAGTAAGGCCCTTGCGGGCCTCTACAAGCTGAAACATACTTCTCAACACACCAAACTACACCTCTACAAATCCCTAATACGCCCTCTGATAACTAACTCTCCTCTAGCCCTCTCTCTTGCATCAAAAACAAACTTACTTGAACTGCAGCGTGTCCAGAACAAGGCGCTGCGCTGGGTGCTTGATGTCAGATGGGAGGACGTCGCCACAAGCGAGTCTCTCCATGCCCAATTAGACATCCCTGCGCTGAATGTGTACTGGAAGACGCTCAGTGAGAGACAGATAGACAAACTTGAGCACGACATGACTACTGGACCTCTCTCCTTGACGAAAACATTCGGAGACCCACAAACCAACACAACCTTTTCTACTCCTTGCATGATCCTGCTCCTAACCCTATTTACTAATAACCTTGGATTCGCTGACAGGTACCTTCTATGACAGGTACCATTCTCTGACCCATGTTCGCCTTAGCTTTTGGGTTAAGACATGGCCCAGTTCTACACTCCTCTCTAGCGCTAAACGTCGCATGTCCCTTCCTCCCCACTCACTCCACCGGAGTCCCAACAGAAGAGCCTGAATTTCTGTTCTCAATATCTGCCCCACGATCGCCTTCGCTGCTGGGTTAATCCCTGGCTCTATTTCTACAACTAAGAACACTCCTCTCCAGCACTATTTTTCGTCTGTCCCGTCTTCCCCGCTCATCCCATTTGGGATCTTACCTGAACTTTCGTTCGTTCGTTCGTTCCTATGCTGCACTTCCTACAAGAGTGATGGACTGAACACATCGATTCCAGGTTGAGGGACTGATTACCTCAAACTTCTCCTCTCCTTACCCAATTCTACTTTGCATTGGACTGATGAAGCCACTGTGTTGCGAAACGTTTGTTCACTAAAGATTCCCATGTGTTGCATAAGTGTCTCAATTCTTCAATATATTATTCACTTAGATTTTAGTAAGGCTTTTGACAGAGTTCCGCACCAAAAGACTGTTAAAGAAAGTGTGGGTTTCAGACTTTATACCCGTTTTTATGCAAGAATTTAAATGATCACGAACATGGAGTGCCACCCCACCCCCTTCCCAATACTTCAGGCACGTCCCTCTTTTTCATATTAAACCACGTCTCAGTTATGGCAAAAACATCAATGTTACCTGCACTTGCAATTTATCTCAATTCGTCCATCTTATTTTTCACACTGCGACTATTAGTATAATACATTTTCGGAAACCCTCCCTACTCTTTTATCTTCCTGCTGATTTCTGTTGAAGAATTGAGACACTTATGCAACACATGGGAATCTTTATTGAAGAAACGTTTCGCCACACAATGGCTTCATCAGTCCAATACAAAGTCTTCAACGCTTGCCCAACCTTTGGACTACGACCTTATCAAGACAGTCGCTCCTCACCTCAAGAAGTGTTCCTTCGATCCCCGTCGGGGAGGGGAACCTATAATCATCGTAACAGCACCTGCTTTACTCCTTCATGATGCTTGCTAACCGTGTAAGGATCAAACCCAACAGTGGAGTAATAAATGACTCTAGTAAACTTGCCCTTGCTGCCGCTGTAAAGACTTGCCTACAGGTTAAATTTACAGCCATCCACTCAACGAAAGACTCATTCATCGTCGTCTGTACTGACGATTATGAAGCCTCAAAGCTGATTGCCGACACCTCTATGAAGATCCTCAGAGACCGACAGTTCACCATCTTCCCTTCACCTTTTTTGCTGGCGAAACGCTCCGTTTTCGTCAAACGGCTGTACAAACTCGTCACTTCTTTATCGACTGAGGATCTCAAGACCTCGATCGAGGAACAAAATACCTGGGCGTCGATTGAACTTATCACCAAAATCCCCAACGCTTCTACAATGATCAAGCTAATCTTCTCCAATATCGAGATGGCTACTAGAGCACTGTCTGACGGCCTAGCTATCTTCTTTCATATCCATCCAAGTCACATAGAATCCGAGCGTTTCGCCCACATCTCGCCATGCTGGACCTGCTACTCCTATCACCACTCAACGCCTGTCTGTCCTCTGAAAGGGAAGAAGTACTGCACAAACTGTGGTAAAGACGGCCATGACTTCAAGGAATGTTCTACTACCACTACCTCTCCTACCTGCCTCAACTGCAAGGGTACTCACCAAACCCTTGCAGCAAAATGCCCTCTACGTAAAGAAGTCCTGTCTAAGAAAAATCATTGAAGAAACCAAGAACAACAACCCTAAATCGCCAACATACTCCGCCATTGCAAAAAATCAATCAGTAAGACACACGTGCAACATCTGGGTATCTTTATTGTAGACGTTTCGCCATCCAGTGGCTTTATCAATACAAATTCTAGGACATAACTTGAAGACAGTAGAACTATGGTGCTGTTCGCACCTACTCCTAGGTTGAGGGACTGATTACCTCATCTTCTGTACATAGTTCTACTGTCTTCAAGTTATGTCCTAGAATTTGAACTATGTACAGAAGATGATAATCAGTCCCTCAACCTAGGAGTATGCGAACAGCACAAAGTTCTACTGTCTTCAAGTTATGTCCTAGAATTTGTATTGATAAAGCCACTGGATGGCGAAACGTCTACAATAAAGATACCCAGATGTTGCACATGTGTCTTACTCTCATCTTGTCGGTATTATATACCATTCGTACACAAAAAATCAATCAGATACCATCGAACTCCTTCAAGCTACACAACAATCATCTCCACCCAGCCAGTCCCTCTCTGCTCTTCCTGACGCTGCTCCATCAAAGGTGCTGTACTGTATGATGTATGCACACCTCACTAATGCTGCAAACCCTGGCTCATTCAACACAACAATCAATGAACTGTTTCGCCTTAACAACATGCCAAACTTCAACTTTCCAGACTCGCCACCATCACAAGACCTCCTCAAGCTAATTCCAGACATTGTTAACTTCACCTCAACCACTGGTCCTACTCGTAGCTCTGACCAAGACTCTACTCCAGAACCAACACCACCGTCTACTGCCACCTTTCACCACCCACCACCAGCCCAACAAACCACAACCGACCAACACTCCCTGCCTCCTCTCAACACAGTCACAGAAGACGAAATAGAACCAGAACATTATGAACAACCCTCGGACGACGACAAAGTGGTAGTCAAAGAAGCAACCGAAGAAGAAACCAGAGGCAACCGTTACCTAAGCCAAGCCTTTAATGGGTCTTTAACCTTCTACACCACCCCCAACCTCCCAACCAAAATGAGCGCAGCTGATATGCTCCACTTAATGAAAGAGGGAGCTGTTAAGAACACCCGCACCAAACCTCACCAAATTCCTTTTGAAAACGCACTATCTTGCCTCGTGACGAATCTGAACTGTTCCAACCTCAGAATGCAACTATTCCACATGTCCAAGAGAGACTTCAAAAGACTCAAGAGTGGCTCCATCACCAGCGAAGTGTAGCCAAACACACAACACACTTCCGCAACACACAACGTGAGCCTCCCGGCACCTGACGTCCAAACCAGCTCTTCACCTCAGCCTGAAGCATATCAGCTAGCAAGCACTGTCTGCAGTCTGCTCTCTCCTCTATGCCAGCAATATGCCCTCTCTACACTGCCTCGCAGTGCCACACAGCTGGGTTTAGCCCTGGCTTTTTCATCTACAACTCAAGACCTTCCTCTCACCGACTATTCTCCGTCTGTCCACACTTCGCCACTCACCCACCGGAGTCCCAACAGAAGAGCCTGCTATGCGTGTTCTCAGTGTCTGTCCCACGATCGACTTAGCAGCTGGGTTAAGCCCTGGCTCTATTTCTACAACTAAGAACACTCCTCTCCAGCATTATTCTTCGTCTGTCCCGTCTTCCCCGCTCATCCCATTTGGGATCTTACCTGAACTTTCGTTGATTCGTTCGTTCCTATGCTGCACTTCCTACAAGAGTGATGGACTGAACACATCGATTCCAGGTTGAGGGACTGATTACCTCAAACTTCTCCTCTCCTTACCCATTTCTACTTTGTATTGGACTGATGAAGCCACTGTGTGGCGAAACGTTTCTTCAATAAAGATTCCCATGTATTGCATAAGTGTCTCAATTCTTCAATATATTATTCACTTAGATTTTAGTAAGGCTTTTGATAGAGTTCCGCACCAAAAGACTGTTAAAGAAAGTGTGGGTTTCAGACTTTATACCCGTTTTTATGCAAGAATTTAAATGATCACGAACATGGAGTGCCACCCCACCCCCTTCCCAATACTTCAGGCACGTCCCTCTTTTTCATATTAAACCACGTCTCAGTTATGGCAAAAACATCAATGTTACCTGCACTTGCAATTTATCTCAATTCGTCCATCTTATTTTTCACACTGCGACTATTAGTATAATACATTTTCAGAAACCCTCCCTAATCTTTTATCTTCCTGCTGATTTCTGTTGAAGAATTGAGACACTTATGCAACACATGGGAATCTTTATTGAAGAAACGTTTCGCCACACAATGGCTTCATCATTACAATACAAAGTCTTCAACGCTTGCCCAACCTTAGGACGACGACCTGCTTACACTAGTGGCGGGCCCACTGCGATTCCGCCTCCTCCTGCTTCACCTCATCTGACTGCAGAATATAAGCCACCTCTCTGGCCCTATGCTGCACTTCCTACAAGAGTGATGGACTGAACACATCGATTCCAGGTTGAGGGACTGATTACCTCAAACTTCTCCTCTCCTTGCCCATTTCTACTTTGCATTGGACTGATGAAGCCACTGTGTGGCGAAACGTTTCTTCAATAAAGATTCCCCATGTGTTGCATAAGTGTATCAATTCTTCAACTTGTCTGATTTCTGTTCCTCCACTATGCCTGTTACTCTCATAGTCACCTAATGCCACTGGATTTCCTATATTCATCAATAAATCTACCTCATTGTAGATGAATGGTTCAAAGAACCGACACGTTGATAAATTAGACACATGTGCAACTCTTAGGTATCTTTATTAAGAAAACGTTTCGCCACACAGTGGCTTCATCAGTCCATACACAGGAGAAACTTGAACAGGAGGAGAATGAGGTAATCAGTCCCTCAACCTTGAGTCGATGAGGTCAGTCCATCAATCTTGAATAGAATACGGCATATGAACGAACGAATGAACAAGTTCAGGTAAGATCCCATATGGGATGAGCGGGGAAGACGGGACAGACGAAGAATAGCGCTGGAGAGGATTGTTCTTGGTCGTAGATTGAGCCAGGGCCCCAGCAGCGAAGGCGATCGTAGGACAAATATTGAGAAGAGAAATTTAGGCTCTCCTGTTGGGACTCCGGTGGAGTGGGCGGAGAGGAAGGGACAGGCGAAGTTTAGCGCTAGAGAGGAGTGTAGAATTGAGCCATGTCTTAACCCAAAAGCTAAGGCAAACGTGGGTCAGACAATGCTATGTGTCAGAGAAGGTACCTGTCAGTGAATCCAAGGTTTTTTGTAAATAGGGTTAGGAGCAGGATCATGCAAGGAGTAGAAAAGGTTGTGTTGGTTTGTGGGTCTGCGAATGTCTTCGTCAAGGAGAGAGGTCCAGTAGTCATGTCGTGTCTCAAGTTTGTCTATCTGTCTGTCACTGAGCGTCTTCCAGTACAGATTCAGCGCAGGGATGTCTAATTGCTCATGGAGAGACTCGCTTGTGGTGAAGTCCTCCCATCTGACATCAAGCACCCAGCGGAAAAATAAACACATATGCAGTATAATGTGATCCTTTATTGACAACGTTTCACCCACACAGTGGGCTTTTTCGAGTCACACACAGATCTGTGTGTGACTTGAAAAAGCGTTGTCAATAAAGGATCACATTATACTGCATGTGTTTATATTTCCATTGTGTCGGTATTTTATACCATTTATTTGCATCAAGCACCCAGCGCAGCGCCTTGTTCTGGACACGCTGCAGTTTAAGTAAGTTTGTTTTTGATGCAAGAGAGAGGGCTAGAGGAGAATAAGTTATCAGAGGACGTATTAGGGATTTGTAGAGGTGTAGTTTGGTGCGTTGTGAGGCATGTTTCAGCTTGTGATGGGGATGTAAGTGCGGGTGTCAGCTGTTTTGAGCTCGACAGGTAATGGAGGATCACGTTTCCTGTAAAAGTATGTAATGCTGGATTTAGCTGCATTGGTTTTGATCCTCCATTTTTGTTGCCAGATGGCTATCCTGTCGACCTCATTTTGTGTTTTGTGTGTGAGTGTATCTATATTAGAATGAGTGATATGTTGTGTAATGTCGTCTCCATAGGCTAGGATGGTGGAGTTGTGGTATACAGGTGTTGGAATGTCGTTAGTGTATAAAATGTAGAAAGTAGGGGAGAGGACAGATTCCTGGGGTACTCCAGCATTTAGTGTGAAGTAGTCAGAGTAACAGCCTTGGAATTTTATTCTCATGGTACGGTCGTCTAGAAAGTTGCAGAGAAGTTTACGAGTAGTGAGAGGCAGGTTAAAGTTAGTGCAGAGTTTGTACTTGAGCCCTTCGTGCAAGTGTCAAAAGCTTTTTCAGTGTCTTTTGCAACCTGGCCTGTCCTGTTTCTTTGTTTTGTGTTTATGTGGTTGTAGTTGAGAATGATGTTAATGGCATCCTCTGTGGATCTGTGTGTTCTGAAGCCAAACTGGCCATCAGAAAGTAGAGAATTGTGTTCCAGGTATCTGCGAAGACGATGGTTGATGAGTTTTTCAAAGAGCTTTCCTAAAGTTTCGAGGAGGCTGATAGAGCGATAGTTTCTAGGATTGGAGTGATCTTTTTTTGGGTTTAGGAAGAAGGATAGCAGTAGCAGCTTTGAAGAGGGAAGGGAAGTATCCAGAGGCAAGGAAGGCATTGAGGAGGTTTGTGTAGGCAGTAAAGATAGTCAGGAAGGTGTTTTAGGATAATATGGTTTAGGCCAGAGGCACCAGGAGCCTAGGGAGGAAGGTGTCTGAGGAGAGTTTTAATGTCTGTGTTGGTGAAAGGAGTGTCGAGTTCTTGGGAGGAGGTAAGACCGTCCAGATGGATGTGGCTATCTGGTGTTGTTTCTTGTGTGTCTGCAGTGTTCCAGTGTTCTATGTTTTGAATATGTCGAATAACGTTTGGGTGAGGTGGGTGAGGGTGGAAGATGTTCTCCCAGATGTGTTTGAAGATGTCAGTGGCAGCCTGCAGGTCTGATATGTGTGTTTTGTTGTGGGTGATGTGTTGGTGGGATTTGTGCCTCTAATTTTTTTTAATAAAGTTCCAGAAGGCTTTAGTGTTTTTAATACGCTGTTTGTCTGCTTGTTGTATGAGTTGTGACCAGTGACTGTTGTGGTCTTGGTCTAGGCTGTGTAGAATGTTGTTTCTAAGGTAAGTGAGATCTAATCGGACTTGATTAAATCTGTGTGTTGTAGAGGAAGCGGTTGTGGTAGCAGATAATTAGCCTTCTTGTTCTGAGTGATGGTTTGAAGGAATAACGAGTGGTGTGAGTTTTCTTTGGTATTGCGATGTTGGCTGCTTGTGTAATTGTGTCCTGGATGAGATCAAGTTGAGTATCGATGTCAGAGATAGGTTTGTTGTTGTAGTCATAGGTGAGGTTAGTAATGTCTATCTGTTGTTTGAAAGCATCCCAGCCAGCATTCTTGTAGGAGAAGGAAGGTGTGGCTGGGATGAGGATAGGGTTGGAGATGTGTAAAATGACTTGGATGTGATCAGAACCTGTTAGAGTCAGTTGAGATGTAGTGATGAAATAGAGAGCTGGCTCGGTTTGCCAGAATGTCGTCTGGTTTACCTTGGCCAGTGTGGTTGTAGAAGGTGTTGAAGTCTAGGCCGAGATGAATTAGGTGTTTATGGTTTGTGAAGTTGAGCAATTGGTGACCAAGTTGGTTGTTACTGGTGTGATGAAAGGCTGTGTGTTTGGCATTCATGTCAGCTAGTAGGTATGTTGGTGTAGTTGAAGACTAAGGAAAGGTCGTGTATGTTGAGAATAGTGTTTGGGCGAGCATAGGTGGTGAAAAAGATAAAGGGGCCAAGGTGGGTGTGTATTCTGACTGCAAGACAGTGTTGGTGTATAAAAGGGATTGGGAGAAATTCGTGTTTTATGTTGGATTTGACAAGGATGGCAACACCATCGTTGGGATCATAGGGGGACTGTAGTGCAGTATAACCATAATGGCAGATACGTTGAGGGGCTTTGAGGCAGGTACTGTTTAGCAAAACAATATCTGGCCTCTCTGCTTCAAGGAGCTCGGCCAGTAGGTGTCTAATTGTAAAGTAAGAACGTACGTTGAACTGAATCACTTTAAACATGCTTTAATGGTTTTGTCATGCAAAATTAATGTCGGGGGAGGAGTTTGCATTAAAGCCCATGATAGTGGTGCCATCAGTGGATGTGTGATCGTAGGTGTTATGGACCCATTTCCTGGAGGAGGAGGAAGAGTTGAATCTGTTTTTATGTTCTTTGGTCTGTCTGTCAGAAGTTGGGGCAGGTTTAGGTTTTAGTGGATTTTGTCTGGAGGAGGTGGAGTTGAACCTGGATAAAGTTTTGGTTGTGGTGGAGTGGGCGAAGGTAGATGCAGAGGAAGTGGAAGCTTTGGTAGGGGGTGAGGAGGTGGGGGGAGGGGTTGTCATAGCAGCAGCAGGAGGGGTGTTGGTGAGAGGAGTAGAAGTAGTGAAAAAGGGTAGGGGAGGAGGAGAGCTGGTAGGTGTATGTAGTTTGGGGGTGGGAGAAGGGAGGAGTTAGAGGTTGTAGGGGATTTAGAAGAGAAACAAGAAGGAGGGATGATTAGAGAGGGAAGATTGCTAGCAGACAAAATTAGGTTAAGGACATGTGAGCAGTCTGATTGGTAAGCTTGAGAGATTACCATCGCAGAGTGGGCAGCAGAGGCGAGTTGACAGTTAGTTTTGTAGTCTAGTGTGGGTGTAGGCATAGATGGAGAGGTGTTTGTGGTCTGTGTGTTGGTGTTTGATGTGTGTAGGGTAGAAGAGGAAGACCAAGTGCATGGGGAGACCCAGGCATTGGGGGTGGAGGAGGGCGGTTTGGCAGGGGAGGGAGGTACAGAGATGGGGTTGGGGAGGGAGGGAGGTTGGCTTTCTCTGAGGGAGGAGAGAATGTCTTGCACCTGTAGTGTGTGACCCGGCGCAGTTAGAACATTTAAGGGGGAGATTGCAAATATTCCAGAAGTGGCCAGTTGTTGAACATCTGGAGCAGACTTGTTTAGATGTACATGTGTTTTTGCAGTGGCCGAATTTGTAGCATTTAAGACATTGTGTGATTGGGTGAAGTTCGGAGTGAAGAGAGTGTTTGGAGGAATGCAGATGGTCTTGGCAAGGATTCCTTGACTGAAGAGTGTAGAGGCGTCAGAAGGAGTATAATAGCATATTTTGAGAATGGTAGAGTTTTCGGGTCTGTAAATATCGTCAACAGAGACTTTGTTCTTATTACTGATGTCTTTTATTAAGTCTTCTTTGTCTGTGTCATAGGCTGTCAGGAGAGAGTAGTCTACGTGTTTAGCAATGACTGTGCTTTTGGCACGGTGCTCAGGAGTCCAAATAATAGTGAAGCCTGCATTGAGAAGTTTTTGTCTGGTATCGGTTGAGGTGTACGTTTCTTAAGAATGTTTGTCAAGAAGGAGTTTGAAGCCTGAGTTGGTTTTAAAGACTTTTTGTTGAGGTGCACAAGCGATCTGATATAATAAATTTTCAGGACAGATAGTGGCATCAGGATTAGAGAATTTGAGGTTTAGCGAGAAGGAATTGGATTTAGAAGAGGCAGAGGCAGGTGCGGGCGGTAGAGGGAGAGTGGAAGGGAGGTGGAAGGCAATGAAGGCATCATCTAATTACGTAAAGATGAAATAACAGTTGTGGCTGTGACAATCGGCTAAAAATTGAGAGTACTCAGCTAGGCAAGTATGTGTAAGTAGACACACGTACTTGATGGAGTACTGTACATCCTGAGCGACGGCGAGACTGGCTGTATGGCGTGCAGTCGACAGGCGTAGAGACTTCAATCAGCAACAGGCTTCCTGCACTTGGATAGGCAACCACCGACGCACCAATCCTGATGGTGGAGAGGAAGACGAAGGTCCAGCAAGCACTACTCAAAGCACTACTCAACACGGGGTAATTCGAGAGAGGCGAGATCGTCGATGTGTTAGGTAAGCACACGTCACCACTCGAGCTAAGTCGACTGACTTAGTTGATTGCAGGTCTGTACCAAGATACCCTTGTGTTGCAGTGTCTGACAGATTGAACATTAAAATGGTATAAAATACCGACAGGTTGTTAGGTAAGACACATATGCAACAGTTAGGTATCTTTATTATGAAACGTTTCGCCTACACAGTAGGCTTCTTCAGTCAAGTACAGAAAAGTTGATAGAAGCAGAAGATACTTGAAGATGATGTAATCAGTCCATCACCCTTAAAGTTTTGAGGTGGTCAGTCCCTCAGTCTGGACTGAAGAAGCCAACTGTGTAGGCGAAACGTTTCATAATAAAGATACCTAACTGTTGCATATGTGTCTTACCTAACAACCTGTCGGTATTTTATACCATTTTAATGTTCAATCTGTCAGACACTGCAACACAAGGGTATCTTGGTACAGACCTGCAATCAACTTCGACAACTTCCACTAGTGAGAGCGGCTGGATTTGAGAGGGACCTGACCTCTCAGCATCTGAGTTCTTACCTCTCCTAGTGGCCTACGTCTCACCTCTTGGCGCTATAAAAAGCTCCATCCTGTCACTTCATCTCCATATTGTTTCATACTATGGAACAATGCTCTTCTCCAGACTGAGGGACTGACCACCTCAAAACTTTAAGGGTGATGGACTGATTACATCGTCTTCAAGTATCTTCTGCTTCTATCAACTTTTCTGTACTTGACTGAAGAAGCCTACTGTGTAGGCGAAACGTTTCATAATAAAGATACCTAACTGTTGCATATGTGTCTTACCTAACAACCTGTCGGTATTTTATACCATTTTAATGTTCACAAAAATGCTTGCAGAAATGATGACCGCAAAAACGCATGTGTTCAACATAGGGACGATGTTGGGCACCTCATGAAATTCAATGAAGCTAAACTAGTGATTAAAGAAGACGACTTAAGACGGAGAAAATGCATTGAAGCTGCACTAATTTCTGTCTATAACACTAAAGCAAAAATCCGGCAGTTACAGTATTTCAAAATTACTAAGCAAGAGGATATTACCCATCCTGGGAACTGGTGTTGCTTGTTGCCAGCAGATCCCTCTCTAGCCTCACCTCCGTAGTTCCATTACTACTACTACTACTACCACCTCTACCCACGCGTCACCTAACCTGACTCCTGCCACTATATATATATATATATGTTTTCTTAGTTTTCTCTGTATTAGGACTGAAGATAAAGACACTTATGCAGCATATGGGAATCTTTATTCAGGAAACGTTTCGCCACACAGTGGCTTCATCAGTCCAATACAAAGAGGAAGGCGTAAGGAGAGGAGGAGAATGAGGTAATCAGTCCCTCAACCTGGAGTCGATGTGTTCAGTCCATCAATCTTGTAGAATGTACAGCATAGGGCCGTAGACGTGGCTTATATACTGTAGTGAGGTGAGATGAAGCAGACGGAGGCGGGGTCATAGTGGTACCATCCACTAGTCGAAGTAGGTCTTCGTCCAAAGGTTGAACAAGTGTTCAACGTTTCCTGAATAAAGATTCCCATATGCTGCATAAGTGTCTTTATCTTCAACTTGTCGGTTTTTCAAGCCATTCATCACACACATTAGGACTGAAGAAGCCACTCGTGGCGAAACGTTTACATAAGAACATAAGAACATAAGAATGGAGGAACACTGCAGAAGGCCTACTGGCCCATACGAGGCAGCTCCTTATCAAAACGACATCTACCTAAAGCTACTCAAGAAATAACTCCCGTACCCCTTAACACCAATCAAACCCAGCCCCTCCCACTCATATATTTGTCCAGTCTCTTCTTAATTAAAGCCACCCAAGGTCCCAGCCTCTATCACCCCACTGGGAAGACTGTTCCACGCATCTACAACCCTGTTAGAAAACCAGTACTTACCTATGTCCTTTCTAAATCTAAATTTATCCAACTTAAATCCATTATTCCTGGTTCTTACCTGGTTCGACACCCTCAGTACTTTATTAATGTCTCCCTTGTTTATGCCCGTCATCCACTTATACACTTCAATGATATCTCCCCTCATTCTACGCCTCTCCAGAGAGTGGAGATTTAAGGCTTTAAGTCTATCTTCATACGGGAGGTTCCTTACACAGTAAATCATTTTAGTCATTCTTCTCTGTATGTTCTCTAATGAGTCTATGTCCATCCTGTAGTAAGGGGACCAAAACTGAGCAGCATAATCTAAATGAGGCCTCACTAGTGATGTATAGAGCTGTAAAATAACTTTTGGACTTCTGTTACTTATACTTCTTGAGATAAATCCAAGTAATCTGTTGGCCTTGTTGCGCACACTAAGGCACTGCTGTCTTGGCTTCAGATTTCTGCTCACCACGACTCCCAAGTCCCTTTCACATTCTGTATGACCAAGCTCTACTTCACCTAGATTATAGCTTCGAGGGTTATTTTCATTACCAAGGGCAAGTACCTTACACTTATCCACATTAAACTTCATCTGCCATTTTTCAGACCAAGACATTAATTTGTTCAAATCGTCCTGGAGTTCATTGATATCCTCCTCAGAGTGAATTATACGGCCTATCTTTGTATCATCAGCAAACTTACTCATGTCACTAGTAATCCCTTCATCAAGGTCATTAATGTAAATTATGAACAAGAGAGGGCCTAAAACTGATCCTTGTGGAACGCCACTAGTGACTAATCCCCATTCAGATTTCACTCCATTAATGGTAACTCTCTGCTTTCTATTGGTAAGCCATGCCTCAATCCATGCTAGAACTTTACCTCCTATACCATGAGCTGCCACTTTTCTTAAAGAGTCTCTTGTGAGGTACTCTGTCGAAGGCTTTACTAAAATCCAAATAAACAATATCATATTCCTTATCACTGTCAACTGCCTCAAATGTTCTATTGAAGAACGTCAGTAAGTTTGTCAGGCAGGAACGACCTCTCGTGAATCCATGCTGAGATTCATTTATCAAGTTATGCTCTTCAAGGTGACTTCTGATAATGTCAGCTATAATTGATTCTAATAACTTGCCCACTATAGATGTCAGGCTTATTGGACGGTAATTTGAAGGAGTGGACTTATCCCCTGATTTGAATATAGGAACCACATTAGCCATCTTCCACAACTCTGGCACAACACTGGTAAGGATGGACGCATTGAATACACTCGTTAATGGCTGACTAAGCTCCATCTTGCATTCCTTAAGTACCCTTGAAAACAACTCATCGGGTCCCGGGGACTTATTTTGTTTCAGCTTGTCTATCTGTTTAATAACCATGTCCCTCGTGACAGTAATATTAGTTAACTTAAATTCATCAGGAACTAAATAATTGTTAATTACTGGAATCTCATTTACATCTTCCTGTGTAAAAACTGACAAAAAATAGTCATTAAATAAGGAACACATTTCCAGTTCATTATCCGTCAGCTGTCCATTCCCAGATTTCAGAGGTCCTACTTTTTCCTTCACATTCGTCCTATACACTTGAAAGAACCCCTTTGGATTAGTCTTTGATTCATTAGCAACTCTAATTTCATAGTCACGTTTAGCCTTTCTAATCCCCTTTTTTACTTCTCTTTTAAGCTGAACATATTGGTCAGTAAGGTTAACCTCTCCTCTTCTGATGCGCCTATAAATTCCCCTTTTCTCCCCTAATAGATGCTTTAGCCTCCTGTTAACCCATTTGGGATCGTTATTATTTGACCTAATTTCTCTCTGGGGAATGTATATACTCTGGGCACTGTGTACATTATTAAGAAAACAATCATAAAAGCAGATCCCTTCATATTCATAAGTATGATTATCGTCAATAAAATCATTAGCTAGATAACCCCAATCAAGATTAGACAGATGTTCCCTAAGTCCATTATAATCGGCAGAACGAAAATCAGGGATTTTTACTGTATTATCATTATTCTTGCATTCCCAATTAATGCTAAAGGTGATGGATTTGTGATCACTTGCGCCAAGCTCTTCAGTGATCTCCAGATTATTCACGAGTGTTTCCTTATTTGACAAGACTAGGTCTAGCAAATTATTACCCCTGGTAGGCTCAGTTACACTCTGTTTCAGAAAACAGTCCTGAACTGTTTCCATGAAGTCACTGGACTCTAGATTACCTGTCAATGAATTCCAGTCAATTTGGCTAAAGTTAAAGTCCCCTACTATGACTATGTTACTGTGTCCAGAAGCCCTAACAATTTCGTCCCAAAGAAGTCTCCCTCTATCGTGATCCAAGCCTCGAGGTCGGTATATTACACCTAGAATTAGTTTTTCTTGACCCTCCACGAACTCTACCCAAACAGACTCTGTTACTGCTCCATCTATTTTTATACCTGTTTTTATGCAACAATTAATATTTTCTCGAACATACAATGCAACTCCTCCCCCCTTCCCATTACATCTATCCACATTGAACAACTTAAATCCCCGAATATTACACTCAGCAGTCATATCCCGACTCTTTAAATCATACCACGTTTCAGTTAATGCAATGATATCAAAGTTCCCAGCACATGCTACCAAACGTAGTTCATTAATTTTATTTCTTGCACTTCGACTGTTAGCATAAAATACCATCATATGTTTTTTCTTCTGCACATTTTTCCTATTCATCTTTGTTTTTACACAATTTCTGAAATTATCATTACCCAGAGTTACTCCATGACAGTTACTATTAACATTCTTAATATCAGAGCATAAGTCAATATATCCATACTCATTATTATTCATTTCTAAACCCATACCTCTAACTAATCCTAATTTAAAGTCCTAACAACCCCCTCAACTGAGTTTGCAAGAAAACCCACACCTGCCATGGATAAGTGAACCCCATCCCTGGCATACATGTCATTTCGGCCATAGAAGTTGTCCCAGTTGTCAATGAATGGTACTGCATTATCCTTACAGTGTTTATCCAGCCAACAATTAATACGAATTGCTCTGGACAACCATTCATTACCAACACCTCTTCTTGGCAAAATGCCACATATAACAGGGCGCCCCCCCTTCTTCCTAATCATGTCTATAGCTGTCCTGAACTTTCTAACTAAATCCTCACTTCTACGCTTGCCTACATCATTGCCTCCAGCACTGAGGCAAATAATAGGATTGATCCCATTACCGCTCATGATGTTGTCAAGCCGGCTAACAATGTCCTCCATCCCAGCCCCAGGAAAACATACCCTTTGTCTCCTACTCCTGTCCTTCAAGCAGAATGCCCTATCCATGTATCTAACCTGGCTATCCCCAACAACAACAATATTCTTACCTTCCTTGTTGTCGTTCGTCGTGACGATCCCAGTAGTAGACTCACATTCGTCGGGTAGCACCGAGAATGCGTTGGAGGTTTCCACAGGAGTTTCCACAGCAGTCTCTTTCTTCTTCATCGTTTCTGGCTTTCCATTCGTCTTCTTGATCGTCAACTTCGTCGTCCCCTGCTGTCCAGCCACTGACCATGATCCCTTCTTGACCTGAGGACTCGAAATAGGAGGACTACTACGAATCCTCTTGTTTTCCTCGGTCAATCGCCGTATCTCCATCTTCGCTGCCCTCAATTCTTCCTTAAGTTGCTGGTAAAGTTGCTCGATGGAGGGCATCTTGGTTCAGTCCACGGGAGCAAACAAGACACTTCTTCAGTACGTCTCAGCTAGCCAACTGTACATAAGTGTCTTTTTCCACTTCTTGTCACAGCAAATGCATTTTTTAACTTTGCTTAGTTTTATAGCATTAAGGATTTTTCTTTTCTTTGAGCATTTATTATAAATCATTCGCTAATTAAGGTTTAAATCCCAAGGCTTCAAGCTAATTTATAACCATTTTGACCTTTTACGAAGCAGACGTTGTGTTGCCTCTGTCCTGACTGTGTCAGTAGCTGCCTGACTCCCTCCCAAGTGACGTGCTTTCACCTCAGTGATCCTTACTGTCCATCTGCGCTGCACTTATGAGTTAATGTCGTCACACATGAGTGAGTGGGAGAGGCACATGAGTGTGTAATGGCTTGATGAAGCTCCTGGAGAGCGAAACGTTGCCGCAATAAAAATGTCACATTAGTTGTACTTGTGTCCTTTTACTTTACCTATTGTCGGTAATTCTACCAACATTATTACGGGAGGCACATGACTGTGGGAGAGGCACATGACTGTGGGAGAGGCACATGACTGTGGGAGAGGCACATGACTGTGGGAGAGGCAGGCTATATGGTGGGTTCCGCTTAATGATGGGGTCTCGTAAAACTCTTACGTAGTTTTTTTTTTTTTTAAGATATTTTATTTCGGTTGCATGATCTCGCTTCTTGTCACATTTCCATTCCAGAGTCTTGCTCTTTATTATCCATGTAGCTATATTATCTATGCATTGTCACAATCCAGAGTATGGAATTACTGTGTTTAGACTAAGCAATTGGAGCCTTGCTACGTTACTGGAAATCCTATGTCAACCAGGAGTTGTGTTGTTCCAAGGATGGTCACAACGTTGTTGTTTTCCTGGTCACTGCTTGTTACTTGCATATATGAAAGTATATATGAAGGTTCCACAAGACCTTTAGGTCTTGTAGAACATATATCAGTGTCACTTTCATATATACCGTTTCACTTTCACGCAGCAAACATTGTTTGAGCTAAGGTCTGTTGATTCCATGTTGAAATGTGTTTTCGCTATCATCTAATGACATACTTTTTCGATCTTATGCAGGTGTAAGTTATTCACTTTTCCTGGACAGGACATATAATTATAATTAATTTCAAATGAGATGAAGAGTTATTCACTTTCACAAGAGGTTGGTAACAATTATAAGGATGAAGGGTATTGGTAAAAGCTGTTTTACTGATCAGATACTAGTCAAAAAGGCACTGGTAATATTCTGTTAGTATTTCAGGGTGGCCACACTCACAGACACATATAGACACACACACACACACACACACACACACACACACACACACACACACACACACACACACACACACACACACACACACACACACACACACACATATATATATATATATATATATATATATATATATATATATATAATATCAGGAGAAGAGTGGTGGAATGATCTCATCAACAGCAGCCAACATGGTTTCAGGGACGGGAAATCCTGTGTCACAAACCTACTGGAGTTTTATGACGTGGTGACAGCAGTAAGACAAAAGAGAGAGAGGGTGGGTGGATTGCATTTTCTTGGGCTGCAAGAAGGCGTTTGACAGAGTTCCACACAAGAGATTACTGCAAAAACTGGAGGACCAAGCAGGGATAACAGAGAAGGCACTACAATGGATCAGGGAATACCTGTCAGGAAGACAGCAGCGAGTCATGGTACGTGGCGTGGTGTTAGAGTGGGCACCTGTGACCAGTGGGGTCCCATAGGGGTCAGTCCTAGGACCAGTGCTGTTTCTGGTATTTGTGAACGACATGACGGAAGGAATAGACTCCGAAGTGTCCCTGTTTGCAGATGACGTGAAGTTGATGAGAAGAATTCATTCGATCGACGACCAGGCAGAACTACAAAGGGATCTGGACAGGCTGCAGACCTGGTCCAGCAATTGGCTCCTGGAGTTCAACCCCACCAAGTGCAAAGTCATGAAGATTGGGGAAGGGCAAAGTAGACTGCAGACGGAATAGTCTAGGGGGCCAGAGACTACAAACATCACTCAAGGAAAAAGATCTTGTGGTGAGTATAACACCAGGCACATCTCCTGAAGCGCACATCAACCAAATAACTGCTGCAGCATATGGGCGCCTAGCAAACCTCAGAACAGCATTCCGACATCTTAAGGAATCGTTCAGGACCCTGTACACCGTGTACGTTAGGCCCATATTGAAGTATGCAGCACCAGTTTGGAACCCACACCTAGCCAAGCACGTAAAGAAACTAGAGAAAATGCAAAGGTTTGCAACAAGACTAGTCCCAGAGCTAAGAGGTATGTCCTACGAGGAGAGGTTAAGGGAAATCAACCTGACGACACTGGAGGACAGGAGAGATAGGGGGGACATGTAACGACGTACAAAATACTGAGAGGAATTGACAAGGTGGACAAAGGATGTTCCAGAGATGGGACACAACAACAAGAGGAGACAGTTGGAAGTTGAAGACAGATGAATCACATAGTAGTCAGGAAGTGGAATAGTTTGGGAACTAATGTAGTGGAGGCAGGATCCATACATAGCTTTAAGTAGAGGTATGATAAAGCTCACGGTTCAGGGAGAGTGACCTAGTAGTGACCAGTGAAGAGGCTGGGTCAGGAGCTAGGACTCGACCCATGCAACCTCAACTAGGTGAGTACAACTATGTGAGTGCACACACACATACGATAACGGCATACAAAATACTGAGAGGAATTGCCAAGGTGGACAAAGACAGGATGTTCCAGAGATGGGACACAGCAACAAGGGGACGCAGTTGGAAGATGAAGACATAGATGAATCACAGGGATGTTAGGAAGTATTTATTCAGTCACAGAGTAGTCAGGAAGTGAAATAGTTTGGGAAACGATGTAGTGGAGGCAGGATCCATACATAGATTTAAGCAGAGGTATGATAAAGCTCACGGTTCAGGGAGAGTGATCTAGTAGCGACCAGTGAAGAAGCGGGGTCAGGAGCTAGGACTCGACCCCTGAAACCTCAACTAGGTGAGAACTATGTGAGGATAGGTACCATACATAGCTTGAAGAAGTGGTATGATAAAACTCATGGAGCAGTGAGAGAGTGGACCTAGTGGCGAACAGTGAAGACGCGGGGCCAGGAGCTATGACTCTTCCCCTGCAACCACAATTAGGTGAGTGCACACACGCACACAACTAATGAGGAGAATTCAATCGGACGAAGAACAGGCAGTACTACAAAAGAATCTGGACAGGCTGCTAGACTTGTCCAGCAAGTACCTCCTATATTTTAACCCCACTTAGTTCAAAGTAATGAAGATTGGGGAAGGGCAAAGATGACCGCAAGCAGAGTACAGTCTAGGGGGCCCAAAGACTGCATACCTCTCTCAAGGAAAAGGATGCTGAGGTGAGCATAATACCGAGCACATCTCCTGAGGTGCACATCAACCAAATAACTGCTGCAGCATAGCGTTCCGACACGTCAGTAAGGGCTCGTTCAGGACTCTGTACGCCTTGTACGTTAGGCCCATACGCATTTGAGTATGCAGCACCAGTTTGAAACTCACAACTGGTCAAGCACGCCAAGAAATTAGAGAAAGTGCAAAGGTTTGCAACAAGAGCAGTTCCAGAGATAAGGGGAATCCCATACGAAGAAAGGCTAAGGGAAATTGGCCTGATGCCACTGGAGGACAGGAAGCTTATGGGAGACATGAAAACAACATACAAAATACCGCGAAGAATTGACAGTGTGGACAGAGAGGATGTTCCAGAGATAGGACAGGGAAACAAGGGGTCACAATTGGAAGTTGAAGACTCAGATGAGTAAAATAGGTATTAGGAATATTTCTTTAGTCATAGAGTTGTCAGGAAGTGGAATAGTCTGGCAAGTGACGTAGTGGAGGCAGGAGCCATACACACACACATACACACATACACACACACACACACACACACACACACACACACACACACACACACACACACACACACACACACACACATACACACACACACACACACACATACATACAAACACACACACATACCACACATACATACACACACACACACATACCACACATACACATACACATACACACACACACATACACACACACATACACACACACACATACACACACTTACACATACACACACACACACATACACACACACATACACACACACACACATACACACACACACATACACACACACACACATACACACACACATACACACACACAC
>NC_091328.1:30134746-30230825 GCF_038502225.1 Cherax quadricarinatus
CCCATATATTTTGGATAATTCCACTATTTATAGTGCTTGTAGCTGCTAAATAAGTCACCATGGGTCCCAAGAAAGCTTCTACTGCCAAGCCTGTGTTAAAATGGGTGAGAATTACGATGGAAATGAAGTCCTTCTGGAAGGGGATTCTCCTTCCAAGCAATAGACAATTCTGAATTTCCCCTGCTACTGGCACTTCACTCATCAACAACTCCACAATAAAGATATGTGGCATTTAATTATTGTTTATTTTGCATGTCACATTCCTTTTCATATAAGAAAATGTATATTTCATGCAAAAAAAAAAATCAGACTTTGGGGTGTCAGGAACGGATTAATTCTATTTCCATTATTTATTATGGGGAAAATTAACTCGAGCAACGGCAATCCCTCTGGAACGGATTAATGCCGTTGGTTGAGGGTCCACTGTATATGTATATATATACACATTTAGAGCCTGCTTCTAGTATAGGCATGTATGAAAGATATTAGGTTTAGTTCTTTATTTAGCTGATAACTCGGCAAATATATAACATCGCAGGATAGATAATGAACTGGAATTGACAAACGGAGGAAGATTAATAAATTTAGAGTGAAATGAAAGAAAAATAGAACTATGTGTAGTTGCATATACAAATAAGCTGATACAGGGTATGATAGATACGCTGGATGATAATACAAATGCAAAACAAGGTGGATAGAGTGGTAGATATGCTTACATTTAGAACTGAAGATACTTAGTTCTGCAAATATTTACCTAAAGTTCTATAGTAATCAAAACAGATGAGTAAACTGGTAGATAGACGAATATATAAATAGCTTGCTTAATAGATACACAGCAAGAATAATTTATCAGTACATCTATATACTGGATGATAGACTGACTGTTATATGGATAGATTGGAAAATAGATATACCAGAAGATTTAAAAGATCAGAAAATGAACTGATTGGAAGGTAGAGATATTAATACATAGATAGAAGGTAACATGTGTAGATGGAAAGACAGGTAGATAGATAGACTAGAATATAACAAGACTGAAATTGGAGAAAAAAATTAGATTGATATAAATGTGGAAGGTCAGGGCAATAGAAGGAATGGCAAAAATTGAAATAGGTAGACGACAGGTTGATTGCTAAACATTTTGAGGAGAAAAAAAGAGGAAGACTAACGGGGAAACAGCAAGACAGATGTAAGGACGAGGAACAGTAAAATGAGAGAGAGGGGGATGGAGACTAAAACTTTTTATTATAATGAAGTAGCTGAGAAAAAAAACAAAGTCACACACAGACACAGACGTACACAGGTTGAGGTTAAGGGAAATCGACCTGACGACACTGGAAGAAAGGAGAGTTAGGGGGGATATGATAACGACATATAAAATACTGAGAGGTATAGACAAGGTGGACAGACAGGATGTTCCAGAGATGGGACACAGCAACAAGGGATCACAGTTGGAAGCTGAAGACTCAGATGAACCATAGGGATGTTAGGAAGTGGAATAGCCTAGATAGTGATGTAGTGGAGGCAGGATCCATACATAGCTTTACGAAGAGGTTCGATAAAGCTCATGGAGCAGTGAGTGAACCTAGTAGTGACCAGCGAAGAGGTGGGATCAGGAGCTATGAATCGACCCCTGCAACCGCAACTAGGTGAGAGTACAACAAGGTGAGTATGCACACATACATGCATACACTCTGGCCAGTGGCCAGATGGAACATAGCAACTGGAGCAGGTACACCCCTTTTAAATGAGGTGCCCAACAGAAAGGAAGGAGACAAGACTTTTGCTAAGGCTCTATCAGTCCACCAAGCAAGGCCAAGGAATGAATCAGTGGTCAGTGGTCAGTCGTCACGTGAGGTCACAGACCCTGAGCTGCTTTGGGGATTAGCGTGGACGGTTACAAAGCATGGCTTGCTTCTGCAGTGTTTTAAAAATTGAGGTTGGAGAGTTGAAGGAGGAGGTCTTGCTTCTCCAGGAGGAGATTAGGAGGCTGAAGGTCCACCTCAATGGGTCTGGGAGAGAGTGTGAGGTGGCTGGAGTTGTGGGGAATGAGGCTTCTAGCAGTGAGGTGCAGTCTGTCTCTCGCTGTGAGGAGGCTGTAGTTGGGGAGGTAGCAACGGCTACCAGCAGTGAGGTGCAGCCCAGCACCTGCTACAAGTGGCGAGTGGTTCACAGTAATGGGAGGCGCATCAGAGTAAGGAAAGTTAAGAGTGAAGATCTGAAGGTAGGAAATCGCTTCTGTTCTTCAGGATGAATGTACTTCAGTGGCCAGTGAAGGTAAGGGTACTACTGCCCCTGCTAATGGAGGTAAGTGCATTCTTGTGGTTGGTGACTCTCAGGTAAGATATATTGACCGTGCTTTTTGTAATAAGAATAAGAAGATGAGAGATAGTGTGCTTCCCTGGAGCTGGTGTTCATAGTCAACAGGCTGGATAATATCATGTCAGGTAATGGGAACAAGCCCATTATCTGTCTCAGTGCTGGTGGAAATGATATTGGGAAGGGTAGGAGAGAAGAGCTGCTAGATAAATACAGGTCAGCTATAGATTTCATTAAGTCTAAGGGAGGGATCCCAATCATAAGTAGCATCTTGCCTAGAAGGGGAGTAGGAAATGAATGGTTGTCTAGGGCAATTGGTGTAAATTGCTGGCTAGACAGATACTGCAAGGAACTTGCAATCCCATTCATTGACAACTGGAACAACTTTTATGGCAAACATGATATGTATGCAAGGGATGGGGTACATCTCTCTGGGGCAGGGGTGGTAGCACTTGCAGACTCGATTGAGAAGGCCATTGGTGAAATGCCTATGATTTTAAACTGATGGAAGATAGAGGTATGGGTGTGTGTGGGAAACAAGCAGGTTGCAACACTAGGGTTGGAAACAGTAAATGTATAAAAGGCATTCAGCATGAAGTTATAAATAAAGACAATAGATCAGGTCAGCAAACAAAGGGGGACAGCAGAGGGCAGCAAGGGACTAGCTCCCTTAAGGTTTACTATACTAATAGCAGGAGTGTAAGAAATAAGATAGATGAGCTAAGATTAATTGCAAGTGCAGGAAACATAGATATTATTGCTATAACAGAGATTTCAACTATAGACAGATTGACTGGAGCAATTTGACAGGAAATTTAGAGTCAGGTGACTTTCTTGATACGATCCAGGATTGTTTTTTAAAACAGTTTGTGACAGAGCCTACTAGGGGAAATAACCTCCTTGACTTGGTTCTTACCAGTAGGGAAACACTAATTAATGATCTTGAGGTTTATGATGAGCTTGGGGAAAGTGATCACAAATCACTCAGTTTTAATATATCATGGAATTCCCCTAATAATGGCAATCAAGTCTCCGTCCCTGACTTTCGCTTGGCTGATTTCATAGGACTGAAAAATTACTTAGGTGGGCTGAACTGGAATGACCTGACTAAGGGTCAGGTAGGTGGTGATGGTTGCCGATATGATGCTTTCCAGGGCATAGTTCTAGCTGCTCAGTCAAATTATGTTCCAAATAGGGAAATCAGATCAAACAAAAATGATCCTAAATGGATGAACAATAAATTAAAATATCTGATTGGTCAAAAGAGAGGCATATATAGGCAAATCAAAAGAGGAGAGGGGCAATTAAGAAATCGATATATTCAGTTAAAGAGAGAAATAAAAAAGGGAATTAGAAAAGCAAAAAGAGATTATGAGGTTAAAGTTGCAAGAGAATCGAAGACTAACCCAAAAGGATTCTTTCAGGTATACAGAAGTAAGATCAGGGACAAGATAGACCCACTCAAAAGTTCCTCGGGTCAGCTCACTGACAGTGATAAGGAAATGTGTAGAATTTTTAACACATACTTCCTCTCAGTTTTTACACAGGAGGATACCAGCGATATTCCAGTAATGATAAATTATGTAGAACAGGACGATAATAAACTGTGCACGATTAGGGTCACAAGTGACATGGTCCTTAGGCAAATAGATAAATTAAAACCTAACAAATCCCCAGGCCCTGATGAACTGTATGCAAGGGTTCTAAAGGAATGTAAAGAGGAGCTTAGCACACCTTTGGCTAATCTTTTCAACATATCACTACAAACTGGCATGGTGCCAGATAAGTGGAAAATGGCAAATGTGATACCTATTTTCAAAACAGGTGACAGGTCCTTAGCTTCGAACTTTAGACCAATAAGCCTAACCTCCATAGTGGGAAAATTTATGGAATCAATAATTGCCGAGGCAGTTCGTAGCCACCTTGAAAAGCATAAATTAATCAACGAATCTCAGCATGGTTTTACAAAGGGGCGTTCCTGCCTTACGAATTTATTAACTTTTTTCACTAAGGTATTTGAGGAGGTAGATCATGGTAATGAATATGATATTGTGTATATGGACTTCAGTAAGGCTTTTGACAGGGTCCCACATCAGAGACTATTGAGGAAAATTAAAGCACATGGAATAGGAGGAGAATTTTTTTCCTGGATAGAGGCATGGTTGACAAATAGGCAGCAGAGAGTTTGCATAAATGGGGAGAAATCAGAGTGGGGAAGCGTTACGAGCGGTGTTCCACAGGGGTCAGTGTTGGGCCCCCTGCTGTTCACAATCTACATAAACGACATAGATGAGGGCATAAAGGGCGACATCGGCAAGTTTGCCGATGACACAAAAATAGGCCGTCGAATTCATTCTGACGAGGACATTCGAGCACTCCAGGAAGATTTGAATAGACTGATGCAGTGGTCGGAGAAGTGGCAGATGCAGTTTAATATAGACAAATGCAAAGTTCTACATGTTGGACAGGACAATAACCATGCCACATATAAACTAAATAATGTAGATCTTAATATTACGGATTGCGAAAAAGATTTAGGAGTTCTGGTTAGCAGTAATCTGAAACCAAGACAACAGTGCATAAGTGTTCGCAATAAAGCTAATAGAATCCTTGGCTTCATATCAAGAAGCTTAAATAGGAGTCCTCAGGTTGTTCTTCAACTCTATACATCCTTGGTTAGGCCTCATTTAGATTATGCTGCACAGTTTTGGTCACCGTATTACAGGATGGATATAAATTCTCTGGAAAATGTACAAAGGAGGATGACAAAGTTGATCCCATGTATCAGAAACCTTCCCTATGAGGATAGACTAAGGGCCCTGAATCTGCACTCTCTAGAAAGACGTAGAATTAGGGGGGATATGATTGAGGTGTATAAATGGAAGACAGGAATATATAAAGGGGATGTAAATAGTGTGCTGAAAATATCTAGCCTAGACAGGACTCGCAGCAATGGTTTTAAGTTGGAAAAATTCAGATTCAGGAAGGATATAGGAAAGTACTGGTTTGGTAATAGAGTTGTGGATGAGTGGAACAAACTCACGAGTACAGTTATAGAGGCCACAACGTTGTGTAGCTTTAAAAATAGGTTGGATAAATACATGAGTGGATGTGGGTGGGTGTGAGTTGGACCTGATAGCTTGTGCTACCAGGTCGGTTGCCGTGTTCCTCCCTTAAGTCAATGTGACCTGACCTGACTAGGTGGGGTGCATTGGCTTAAGCCGGTAGGAGACTTGGACCTGCCTCGCATGGGCCAGTAGGCCTTCTGCAGTGTTCCTTCGTTCTTATGTTCTTATGTTAGGTGCAGGGACAGTAGCTAGTGAGGGGACTGCAGGTAGAGAAGATGACAGGTCCCAGGCAGGAACACGACCAGATCACCAAGAGTCACATGAAATAATGAAATAAGGGAGACAATGGCTATGTACAAACAGGACCCAGAGACACGGAAAGAAAGGCAGTGGGAGGAGGAGAGGGAAAGCCCAGTCTTTATTCATGGCCTTCAAGAGAGTGAAAGGATGACACACAACAAAAGACAGAAGAAAGAAAAACAAGAGATTGAAAGCATCATCAAAGAAGTAGGCGAGGAGGACATGACTGAGATAATTTTTGTGGAAAATAGGGGGGTACTCGAGAGCGAGAAATCGGACATTCAAACTAATTTTCAAGACAGAAACGATCAGTAACAGAATCCTACAGAAGAAGTCACAGTTGAAGGAATCCTCAACATACAGGAGGGTGTTCCTAGACTGCTACAGAACGAGAACAGAACGACAGTAGCTAAGGGAGATGACACAGAAACGAAAAAGATTAGAAAGAATAACAAGGACAGAGCCAACAGAGAACAACCAGAGTTGGGCAGAGCAACTAGCACAAACACCAACAGAACTACCCTCAGAAACCCACAGCCAAGCATATTATCCCAATATGAACCACAATCCTCACAGCCCCCACCCCACACTCTGCAGTGAATCCCATAGCACCCTGCCAGGTCTCCCACTCCCCACCCACACAGACCCCCCAGAATACAATGTTGGAGAGGAAACTGAAGGAAAGATAACACCAACACTGATGGAATAACGAAGTGGGAAGAGTGGCACAAAACAACCAAAGAGGCACCACAAACATCATAGCTTTCACAGAAATCAAACTTAAAGGTATGATAACAAATGCCATCTTTCCAACTGGATATAAGATTCTGAGAAAATTCAGAGGGAACAGAGGTGGCAGAAAAGTGGCCTCTTAATCAAAAACCAATGGGATTTTGGGGAGCTGGAGAGAGGAGACAGAGGAGAAGCAGGAGGCTACATAATAGGAAAATTTAGTCTGGAGGTCTCAAGGTGGTAATTGAAGTGATGTATAACCCACCAAAGAATAGCAGAAGGCCAAGACAAAAATATGATTAGAGTAATAGAGAGATGGTTGACAGAATGGCTGAAGTGGCCAGAAGAGCCACTGAAGGCAGGGCAAAGCTACTGGTTGTGGATTTTTTCAATCACAAAGAAAATGACTGGGAAAACCTGGAGCCACATGGCCCAGAAACGTGGAGGGCTAAGATGATGAAGGTGGTACTGGAAACCTCATGCATCAGCACGACAGGGAGACTACCAGAGAGACAGGAGAGAACGAACCAGCGAGAATGGACCAAGCATCCACCTTGAGCAATGCAGATATTGAGGACATCACATACGAAAAGGAAGAATTATGTTTTCTCTAGTCAAATACCAGTTACTTAACTAGAAATTTCTTTTTCGTATGCCTTCACTTTATCTATTGCTATTCACGACCCTTGTGGGTTTAGCGCTTCTTTTTTATTCTTTTTTTTTATTCACTTGGTTCTGAGCTTGGAATACATACTGGAGTTACATGTGGAGAGGGAAGCAGGAAAGGCAGGGCGAACGAAGCCAAACTACAAGTATGGGGACTACACAGGCATGAAGAACTTCCTTTATGAAGTTCACTGGGACAGAGAACTGGCAGGGAAATCAGTAAATTAGATGATGAAATATGTGACAATTTGCAAGGAAGCAGAGGATAAGTTTGAACCCAAGAGTAACAGAAATAACGATAAGGCCAGGACAAAGGAAGGAATAAACTCAGAAGTGTCTCGGTTTGCAGATGATGTGAAGTTAATATAGAGGATTTAGTCGGGGCAGGACCAAGCAGACTACAAAGGGATCTGGACAGGCTACACACCTGGTCTAGGAATTAACTCTTGGAGTTCAACCCTGCCAAGCGCAAAGTCATGAAGATCAGGGAAGGTCAAAGAAAACCGCAGACAGAATACAGCCTAGGTGACCAAAGACTACAAACCTCGCACAAGGAAAAGTATCTTGGGGTGAGTATAATACCGAACATATCCCCTGAGGCGCACATCAACCAAATAACGGCTACAGCATATGGGCGACTAGCAAACCTAAGAATAGCTTTCCGACATCTCAGTGAGGAGTCGTTCAGGACTCTGTACACCTTGTACGTCAGACCTATGTTAGAGTATGCAGCACCAGTTTGGAACCCACACCTGGACAAGCACGTCAGGAAATTAGAGAAAGTGAAAAGGTTTACAACGAGACTAGTCCCGGAGCTAAGAGGTATGTCCTACGAGGAAAGGTTAAGGGAAATTGACCTTACGAGACTGGAGAACAGGAGGGACATAACAACATATAAAATACTTAGAGGACTCGACAAGGTGGACAGGGATAAGATGTTCCATAGATGGTGCACATCAACAAAGGGTCACAACTGGAAGTTGAAGACTCAGGTGAGTCATAGAGATGTTAAGAAGTATTTCTTCAGTCACAGAGTTGTCAGGCAGTGGAACAATCTGGAAAGTGAGGTGGTGGAGGAAGGATTCATACATAGCTTTAAGAAAAGATATGATAAGCTCACAGAGCAGGGAGTGAGTGACCCATTAGCTACCAGTGAAGAGCGGGACCAGGAGCTAGGACTCGCCCACTACAACCACAATTAGATGGGTACAGTTAGGTGAGTACGTACACACACACACACACACACACACACACACACACACACACACACACACACACACACACACACACACACACACACACACAATAGTGTGGAAAGTGAAGTAGTGGAGGCAGTATCCATACATAGCTTTGAGAAGAGGGATGATAAAGCTCACGAAGCAGGGGGAGAATGTACCTAGTTGCAACAAGCGAAGTGGAGGCGCCAAGAACTGTGACTCGACCCCTGCATCCACATACAGATGAGTACACACACAGAGACAGATGCTTGCAGTATTTGAAGGCATCCCTTCCATTACTTTCAATTTTCCATTAGAATGCCATGAGAGTGTTATCTGCTGGCAGCTGTGTCTTTAAACGACGTCCATACGACTGCTCAAAACACCTTTTATCAACTGTTGACAAGCAGTGTCCAAGCTCATCGTCTGAAGACCAGTAGGTTAACAGATGCTTACAGTCAGGCACCGAAAGAGAGCCAACCAGACATCTGTATCCTCAGCCTATAAACTAGGTGGCTAGCCATCTGCTAAGTTATATCATAGGCGTTTTTATAGACTGTACACATACAGCTTCCTTGTCGTCACAAAAGTTCGTTCACGCTCAGGAACAAGTGTGTGGAACACTATGTTAGGTTTAGTGTGGTCAAGCATGTCTCTAGTGACCTACCTTTTTCATCATACCCAGTTTTCATGACTCATGAAATCGTAATGACGAGATTGCAAAGAAACCATACCACGGGTGGTATTAGAACCCGCGGTCAATTATTATTATTATAATCAAAAAGAAGCGCTAAGCCACAAGGGCTATACAGCACCCGCGATCAAAGAGTAACAAAACTCCAGACCAGTTTTCAGGTAGTATACAGCCCACACTCCCCATGTATCACCCAATTCAATGTTGTATTGCGTACATGACGTGTATAGAGAATCCCAGGGAAGAGAAAGAGTGTGAAAAACAAGAGAGTATATTATTTTTAGTACAGAAATATGCACTTAGGACATACTTCAGTCTCTATTGTTATCTTAGTGCTCTGTGTTTATACTTATCGGCCTGGTTACGGTAATGTCAACATAATGGCATACTATGACTCATGAAATCGTAATGACACGATTGCAAACAATTGCATTCTGTGTTCGTCAGATTCCACTGGAGAAAGTATTGAATTTTGAAAAATGTCCTTGACAATAGCACAGTTGAGACTCCCGCATAATGCTAGTTGAGGAACTTGTCCTCAGAGAGGACAATTGTCCCGTAATCATTACTGGTGTATATAACAGCAGTTCGCAACTCTCTCCAGTATACTACAGTGCAGTTTCCCCTCAAGGAAGGTTCCTTGATGTTGGTGAGGGGCTCTTGATTTAGGGAATTGGATCTGTGCTCCAGTTCCCCGAATTAAGCCTAAATGCCTTCCACATCCCCCCCCCTGGCGCTGTATAATCCTCCGGGTTTAGCGCTTCCCCCTTGATTATAATAATAATACAGTGCAGTTTGAACTGACACAGCTCTTGCTGAGTTTGTATTCTGTTAATTTTGTGCTGTACCAATTATTTTCAACTGGACGGAAATGAGCGATAACACTAGCCAACAAAATTAACTTCTAATCCTGTTCAGAAATTAAATGGGATGTTTTAAGGTAACTTTGATGGGCTTATCATGAATCTGAACTTATGTGGTCTATGTCATGTAAGATTTTTTGGAAAACCTATGACCAATATTTAGTCTATTTAAGGTTGAAAAATCACATGATGTTACCTAACAATCATAGAATTATGTAGTGCATAGATATATATAATGCACGCAATGGCAAAAACTAATCTTTCTTAACGTAAATTCATTATTCGTATATAAGTACATAAGAACATAAGAACGAAGGAACACTGCAGAAGGCCTACTGGCCCATGCGAGGCAGGTCCAAGTCTCCCACCGGCTTAAGCCAATGCACCCAACCTAGTCAGGTCAGGTCACATTGACTTAAGGGAGGAACACGGCAACCGACCTGGTAGCACAAGCTATCAGGTCTAACTCACACCCACCCACATCCACTCATGTATTTATCCAACCTATTTTTAAAGCTACATGCTGTATAGCCCTTGTGGCTTAGCGCTTCTTTTTGATTATAATAATAATTTAAAGCTACACAACGTTCTGGCCTCTATAACTGTACTTGGGAGTTTGTTCCACTCATCCACAACTCTATTACCAAACCAGTACTTTCCTATATCCTTCCTGAATCTGAATTTTTCCAACTTAAAACCATTGCTGCGAGTCCTGTCTAGGCTAGATATTTTCAGCACACTATTTACATCCCCTTTATTTATTCCTGTCTTCCATTTATACACCTCAATCATATCCCCCCTAATTCTACGTCTTTCTAGAGAGTGCAGTTTCAGGGCCCTTAGTCTATCCTCATAGGGAAGGTTTCTGATACATGGGATCAACTTTGTCATCCTCCTTTGTACATTTTCCAGAGAATTTATATCCATCCTGTAATACGGTGACCAAAACTGTGCAGCATAACCTAAATGAGGCCTAACCAATTATGCAAACTCTCTGCTGCCTATTTGCCAACCATGCCTCTATCCAGGAAAAAATTTCTCCTCCTATTCCATGTGCTTTAATTTTCCTCAATAGTCTCTGATGTGGGACCCTGTCAAAAGCCTTACTGAAGTCCATATACACAATATCATATTCATTACCATGATCTACCTCCTCAAATATCTTAATGAAAAAAGTTAATAAATTCGTAAGGCAGGAACGCCCCTTTGTAAAACCATGCTGAGATTCGTTGATTAATTTATGCTTTTCAAGGTGGCTACGAACTGCCTCGGCAATTATTGATTCCATAAATTTTCCCACTATGGAGGTTAGGCTTATTGGTCTATAGTTCGAAGCTAAGGACCTGTCACCTGTTTTGAAAATAGGTATCACATTTGCCATTTTCCACTTATCTGGCACCATGCCCGTTTGTAGTGATATGTTGAAAAGATTAGCCAAAGGTGTGCTAAGCTCCTCTTTACATTCCTTTAGAACCCTTGCATACAGTTCATCAGGGCCTGGGGATTTGTTAGGTTTTAATTTATCTATTTGCCTAAGGACCATGTCACTCGTGACCCTAATCGTGCACAGTTTATTCTCGTCCTGTTCTACATAATTTATCATTACTGGAATATCGCTGGTATCCTCCTGTGTAAAAACTGAGAGGAAGTATGTGTTAAAAATTCTACACATTTCCTTATCACTGTCAGTGAGCTGACCCGAGGAACTTTTGAGTGGGCCTATCTTGTCCCTGATCTTACTTCTGTATACCTGAAAGAATCCTTTTGGGTTAGTCTTCGATTCTCTTGCAACTTTAACCTCATAATCTCTTTTTGCTTTTCTAATTCCCTTTTTTATTTCTCTCTTTAACTGAATATATCGATTTCTTAATTGCCCCTCTCCTCTTTTGATTTGCCTATATATGCCTCTCTTTTGACCAATCAGATATTTTAATCTATTGTTCATCCATTTAGGATCATTTTTGTTTGATCTGATTTCCCTCAAGGAAGGTTCCTTGATGTTGGTGAGGGGCTCTTGATTTAAGGAATTGGATCTGTGCTCCAGTTCCCCGAATTAAGCCTGAATGCCTTCCACATCCCCCCCCCAAGGCGCTGTATAATCCTCCGGGTTTAGCGTTTCCCCCTTGATTATAATAATAATAATCCCTACAGTTGTACAGATAAATATGCATGGCAGTTAACTTGCTTGTTCGCTAGTGTTCATATTCATTACCACACGAATGTTTACTCAATACATCTGTTTGTGGTGGTAGATCAGTTGAGTACGTTTGTATATTTGGTTGACCAGCTGACTGAGTTTACTTATGATCGAAGACGAGCTGACTCACTTGACTGAGAAATTTGTTGTGACAGATCTGCTTACATAGTTTACATGTAGCTGTTTAACAAATTGATTTTAATTATGGTGCCAGATCACCTGACTGACTTTACATGTTGTGGCAGATCAATTGACTGTAGCGGCATACTATGGTACATCATCTGACTATATTGACATGTTTAGCGGATCAATTTACTATGTTGATATGTGAAGTGATTGCTGTAGGATCAGCTAATTTACTGCAGTAAGACCAGCTGAGTAATTTATTTAAGATTTTGTATATCCCCTTTGTGCAGTAAACCCTTATGGATCATACAACACTTGTGCAATGATATTTAATCAGGCATGATCCTGTGTATATATATTTTGTCCCGACACAGACATTATATATACTGTGAGCAGCTCTAGGCTATTTTGAACGACTTATAAACTGTCAGTTCACTGTAAATGTGAGATCTGCTGAGTGACAGCAATAAAAGAATCTGACTCGCTAACTGTTGCATGGTCAGCTGTCTGACTGGTGAAAGAGCAGTGAATCCACCGACTGTTGGAAGATTGCTAGCTGTAGTCCGTCTCGAGTACGTCACTTTTATAAGGTATGCATCACACAACCACACTTTCTGCATTCAGTCCATAATCAGCCGAGAACCACATGTATCGTCGTCATAGGTGTCGGGGCTCCGGGTCTATCCCGAGGATAAACTGCCAGTTATAAATTTCAACAAATCAGGTGTGAGGAGCTGATCTCCGGAGAAGATGACTTTGCACCTACATCAGGGTTTGTGGAGGGGGGTCAGTCTCTCGTTATCTTCTGGCTCAATAACACATACTGGAGTCTAAACATATGGCAGTGAGCATACTTTTTCTTGCACTCCCATACTACGTTACTCACAATTATGGCATCTGCAATATTTCTTGAATACACTGTAAATATTGTAAATATTTACAACTGGTATTGATAACACTCACAAAATTGTCTCTTACGTTTTCCTTTGCCTTTAATATCCCTTTAAAGTTTGCCTATCCCTCGGCCAGATGCTATAGTCCTAATTCTGAGTTCGTAAACCAGGCTATCTGTTTTAAGGCCTACTGACTGATCGCCCTAAGATTACCAGGGTTACTCTTTGTGAAGTTAGCCTAGGGACTGAAGAGATCAGTATAAATACCTTCAATAACTAGAAGTGCCATAAGGAATAAAATTAGAGAAATGAAGAAAAGTAACGAATTGAGTATAAATTAATTAGAAATGTATTAATAATGTAAAAGGGAAGAAATTAATTAGGAAGGGTGGGAATAGGAAGAGAGAGAATCAAAGAGAAAGAAGAAAAGTTTGTAATTGGAATAGCAAAGGCTGAAGGAAAGATTTAATCATGAGTGAAATTAGTGCCTGGAGAAGGTGGAGGTGAGAAATGTGGAAAGGAGCAGTAGGGAGAGAAACAGAGATGGATAGTGATTGGTGGTTGTGGTGGTGGCAGTGGTGGTAGTGGTTATCCTGGTAGTGGTGGAGGTTGTGGAAGTGGTAGTGGTGTTGGAATAGGTGGAGAGGAGATAATAGTGAGTGTAGGTGGAAAAGTGTTGATGTTAGTGGAACTGATGTTAGTGGAGTTGATGTTAGTGGAGCTGACGTTAGTGGAGCTGACGTTAGTGGAGCTGATGTTAGTGGAGCTGACGTTAGTGAAGCTGACGTTAGTGAAGCTGACGTTAGTGAAGCTGATGTTAGTGAAGCTGACGTTAGTGAAGCTGACGTTAGTGAAGCTGACGTTAGTGGAGTTGATGCCAGAGGTATTAGGGTGGGGGGTGGTTTTGATGACGGATGATACTAGATATTGGTAGTGGTGGAATTAAGGAAAGGTGGGGAATGCGGGTTGGTAGTGATTTAGGTAGCGGGTAGTGGGGGTAGCTGTAGTAGTTGTGGTAAGTACTTGAGTGTTGGCGGTTAGGTGTGTTTGTGTGGTAGCAAGATGGTGACCTGCATGACGGTGAGTCGTTGACTTCTTGCAGGATGCTGTCCCTGCATGGCGGTGGGTCGTTGACTTCTTGCAAGATGCTGTGCTTGCATGACGTTCGGTCGTTGACTTCTTGCAGGATGCTGTGCCTGCATGATAGTGGGTCGTTGACTTCTTGCAAGATGCTGTGCCTGCATGACGGTGGGTCGTTGACTTCTTGCAGGATGCTGTGCCTGCATGACGATGGGTCGTTGACTTCTTGCAAGATGCTGTGCCTGCATGACGGATGGTCGTTGACTTCTTGCAGGATGCTGTACCTGCATGACGGAGGGTCGTTGACTTCCTGCAGGATGCTGTGCCTGCATGACGTTGGGTCGTTGACTTCTTGCAGGATGCTGTGCCTGCATGGTAGCCATGCCTTGCCTGTGCTGAGCGATGTTGGTGTAGCATTCTGAACTGCGTCAGTACTGTTTAGTCTTTCCCGTAATGTTTGGTACATTTTACCTGAATGCCACTGTGTGGCGAAACGTTTCCTCAATAAAGATACTCAAGAGTTGCACATGTGTCTAATTCAACAACATGTCGGTTCTCCGAATCATTCATCTACAATCCTGTCAGACACTGCAACTTCTTGGGATCTTAATACTTGGGAATTCTTCACTTGCCTAACCCTTGGGCACGACCTACTTCCACATTGGACAAATGTGGCACCACCTACGACTGCTGCACCTCTCCTGTCTACGGTTTATAAGCTGCTTCTCCGCTGATATGCCGCATTCTATTCAAGACTGATGGACTGAACACATCGACTCAAGGCTGAGGGACTGATTACCTCATTCTTCTCCTCCTGTTCAAGTTTCTCCTTTGTATGGACTGATGAAGCCACTGTGTGGCGAAACGTTTCCTCAATAAAGATACTCAAGAACTGCACATGCGTCTAATTCAACATGTCGGTTGTGCAGGAATGGTATATAATACGGACAAGACGAAATTAAGACACATGTGCAATATCTGGGTATCTTTATTGTAGACGTTTCGCCATCCAGTGGCTTTATCAATACAAATTCTAGGGCATAACTTGAAGACAGTAGGACTATATACAGAAGATGAGGTAATCAGTCCCTCAACCTAGGAGTGTGGTGCTCTTCGCACCTACTCCTAGGTTGAGGGACTGATTACCTCATTCTCCTCCTGTTCTTCAAGGTTCTCCTTTGTATGGACTGATGAAGCCACTGTGTAGCAAAACGTTTCCTCAATAAAGATACTCAAGAGTTGCACATGTGTCTAATTCAACAAGTCTCACAACGTATATTCCCGCGATAGACTTGGTAAGGTGTCCAGTGATATTTTAGCAATATTAATTCATTTTCATGCAGAGTAATAACTATAGGAATTCACTCATTTTTCTATTTATTTAAAATATTGAACATCAAAATGGTATACAATACCGACAGGTTGGTAGGTAAGACACATACGCAACAGTTAGGCAACTTTATTCCGAAACGTTTCGCCTACACAGTAGGCTTCTTCAGCCTGTTCCTGCCTACTTTCTGTTTTCGACTGAAGAAGCCTACTGTGTAGGCGAAACATTTCGGAATAAAGTTGCCTGTGTGTCTTACCTACCATTTAAAATAGTCACTGGACTGAGTAGAATACTGTGTCTTGGTCACTCCTGACAGCACACTTATTGTCTATCTGAAATATCCAGCCACTACAATACTAAATAAAGACAACTGTTGAAGATTGAGACACTTATGCAGCATATGGGAATCTTTATTCAGGAAACGTTTCGCCACACAGTGGCTTCATCAGTCCAATACAAAGAGGAAGGCGTAAGGAGAGGAGGAGTATGAGGTAATCAGTCCCTCAACCTGGAGTCGATGTGTTCAGTCCATGTCGGTTCTCTGAACCATTCATCTACAAAGTCCCATTCAAATCCAACCCCTCTCACTCATGGATTTATCCAACCCAAGGTTTTAGCCTCAGTAACCCAACTAGGTAGACTGTTCCACTCATCAACTACCCTATTTCCAAACCAATACTTTCCTATGTCCTTTCTAAATCTAAACTTGTCTAATTTGAATCCATTACTGCGGATTCTCTCTTGGAGAGATATCCTCAAGACCTTATTAATGTCCCCTTTATTAATACCTATCTTCCACTTATACACTTCGATCATGTCTCCCCTCATTCTTCGTCTAACAAGTGAATGTAACTTAAGAGTCTTCAATCTTTCTTCATAAGGAAGATTTCTAATGCTATATATTAATTTAGTCATTCTACGCTGAATGTTTTCTAACGAATTTATGTCCATTCTGTAATATGGAGATCAGAACTGAGCTGCATAATCTAGGTGAGGCCTTACAAATGATGTATGAAGCTGTAATATAACAACTGAACTTCTGTTGCTTACACTTCTTGATATAAATCCCAGTAATCTGTTTGCCTTATTACACACGCTTAGGCATTGCTGTCTTGGTTTAATTAAGGTTGCTGCTTACCAGACCCCCAAGTCCTTTTCACAATCTGTATGGCTAAGTTCTACATTATTTACCTCTTCAAGGGGGGCTCCTTGGCGTGGTGAAGAGGCTCTTGGTCTGAGGAATTAGCCCTGTCGGTCTTCTTCCTCAGACCGAACCTAATTACCCCCCATTCTCCCCTCCCCTATCCCATCCTCCCCATCCTCCCCTTTTTCCATTCCTCCTCCTCCTCCTCACCCCTCCCTTTTGCCCTTCCTCTTTTTAGCCTTCGTGATTTCTCCCACAGGCGCGCTAGTTCCTAGGTAGGGGAAAGGACACCGGGGTCCATCCCATTCCGTTGAGGTTTCTTGGCGGTGGCGTAGTTTGCCGTGGAATCTGGATTGCCTAGGGATGTCCCGATCCCTCTCCGGTATCCCGGAGTAGCTTTGGGTGTCTTTTGGGCGACGGGTGTATCTCTGGAAGCCACCTTTCGGATTCCGGGGGTGGTGGCTGAAGGAGGTATGCTTTGTGGCGGATATCCGGCCGCCCTCTCTTTTGTCCACCGAGGTAGCTCGGCAGATGTGAGGTTGCTATCCCGGATTGCTGGTTTACTGGCATGAAGGGTAGGGTATGGCACGGGTTCCATGCTGCATCTGCGCTACTAGCGGTGTCGAGTCCTCTTGGGCGCGGAGGGAGATTTCCGGCCCTTTCATTCCTCCTGGGAACTATTCCTTCCCGCTCCCCCCTTTTTTTATTCTTTTTTTATTTTTATTTTCTTTTCTTCTTTCTTTTTTTTTCTTAAAAACAAAAAGCAAAGGAGTAACCTAACCATGGCAGCCCTAGTCCATGAAACCACTACCCCCGGGCCCCTTCTTGATACCGCACCCCATTCTGACCCTGCCTTGTGTTTAGACCACTCTTCGGACACTCCTGATGCCCCTGTACCTCTTGCTGGTGCTGTTTCCTCACCCGCTTCAGGTACCGGGGCTTCGACTGACTCCTTCGATTTGTCTGAACTCCGCTCTCCTTTGACTATGCTTCCGGCTTCTCCCTCTACGGTACGGCAATTTTCGAATCGCCCACCCATTTCATGCCGGACCAACTCCGGTCCTACTCCTAAACGCTAACGTCAATCTCCTGATGATGCTCCGTCGTTACCTTCCCATTCTACTCGGAAACGACCGACACGTCAAGCACTCCCTCTCCACGCTCAGTTTCGGACCACACAATGGACTAAATTCTTTACTTTAAGACCAACTTCTTCTTCTGCCTACCTTTCTGACCATAGTATTGCCAAAGCGCTCCTGCGTCATGTTGGCAGAGATATTTCATTTCACGCTCTCAAGAGCGGTACGTGCATCGTCACTGTCCAGAATGCTACCCAAGCTCATGATCTTTCTCTCCTTTCGAATATCGATACTACTCCTATCACTATTGAAAAACATCTTTCTCTCAATTCTTGTAGTGGTACTGTCATTCTGCCCCATACCATAGTCCAACAGAATTTCCAGTCATGTGGCAATGACATTTTTGAACAGCTGGAACTCCAGGATCTCCCAATCCTCAAAGTAGACACTTATGTCCTTCCTGCCCGGGGGCGGAGACGTTACCCTTGCAATGTGGCTCGTTTAACTTTTGACAGCCGAGAACTCCCGTCCTCTGTATATGTCGCGGGACATCGGTTACAAGTTCGAAAGGTGATACCTACACCGCAACAATGTAGAAATTGCTGGCGTTTTGGTCACCCAGCGAAATATTGCAGATCTATGGCCGAATGCCCAGTCTGTGGTGCCGACGACCATTCTAATACATCTTGCAGTCAACCTCCATCTTGCCTTAATTGTAATGAAGCTCACCCTTCGTACTCCCGCCGTTGCCAGGTCTACTTAAATGAACGTGAAATCCGTTGCCTCAAAGAGGCAGAAGGTCTCCCTTATGCTATGGCAGTTACTCATCTCCGCCTCCAAGGGAGACTACCCCGTGTTTCTTATTCTCGTGTTTCCAAACGTCCCCCCACTTCTGGGGTCCCATCTCCTGCAGCCTCCTCTGTTGTTACCCCTCCCATAGCCACTACGGCATCTAATCCTTTTGCTGTCCTTGGCTCTGACGTCCCGACTACAACTCAGTCTGTTCTCACATCTTCGCGTCCTTCCTCACAAGCCCCAGTATCGACAAGACCTCGTACGACACCTAATACCAATCGCCCCTCTACTCAGAAGTCCAAAAAATCCACATTGCTCAAATCTTCTTTGCCCCTTCCTTCCCATCTTCCGCCTCCACACTTTACCTTTCCAGTCTCTGTACCTAGTTCTTCCCCTCTCTCTGGCTCTATTACAAGTGTGGAGATTCACCCTCCTCCTCGTACTATGCCTTCCACCCCCGTCCCCTCCCAAGTTTCTCCCTCTTCTGTCACCTCCCAGGTTTCTGCCTCTTCTGTCCCCCCCCACACTTCATCTCCAGTCCCTTACACTTTTCCCTCCCCCTCTACTTTGGTACAGTCCATTACTGTCCCAATCTTTACTCACCCTCCTCCTCCTATCTCCAATATGGTCTCCCATACATCTTTGAATTCAGAAACACTTGAAGCCATTTCAGAATATATTGCAGAGACTAAACCTTCAATGGACACTGATTCACTTCCTGTTCCTTCTCTTCCCTCTCCTCCATCTTCACAACCCCATTCTTCGCAACGCTCCGTTCCTTCGCTACTTGAACATCTTCCAATGCCACCACACGTTGACTTTTCTAACCCCTCTAGTCCGTAGGTGCCTTTACCTACAGATTCCTGATATTTTCTTCATCGCCAATCATGGCCTATTTACAGTGGAATATCCGCGGCCTCAGGGGTAATCGGGGTGAGCTTCAGATGTTGCTTTCCAGGTTTTCCCCTGTTGGTGCTTGCTTACAAGAACCAAAATTACACTCGGCTGTTTTCCAACCTATCTCAGGCTATAATTTATTGTATTCTTCGGATCCTTTCTCAGATGGGACCTTTAATGAAAGTGCCCTTCTTCTACGCAATGATATTCCGTACTGTCAACTATTTGTCCATACCTCGCTGCATTACACTGCAGCCCGTATCCACTTGAATAAGTGGTTTACAATATGTTCTTTATATCTCTCTCCTTCTCGAGCATTTTCTATCCCAGACTTTGCCTTTCTTGTTTCATCCTTACCACCACCACTTCTGTTACTTGGTGATTTTAATGCCCACCATTTCCTCTGGGGGGGGGTCTCATTGTGACTCACGTGGCATTCAGTTGGAGGCTTTTCTTGCCTCTCACCCCCTCCATGTTTTAAATACGGGTACTCCCACCCATTTTGATCCTCGTACTCATACTCTCTCTTGCATCGATCTATCAGTCTGCTCTTCCTCCACTGCACTAGACTTCACCTGGTCTGTTCTACCAGACTTACATGACAGCGATCATTTTCCGATCATTCTTACTTCTCCTTCCTATTCACCACCTTTCCGTAGCCCTCGCTGGCAATTTGATCGGGCAAATTGGGATCTTTACTCACACCTCACTGCCTTTAGTGAGGTTCCTTCTTCATCCTCCATTGATGAGCTCCTACACATCTTCTCGACATCAGTTTATACCGCAGATTCTCATTCTATACCCCAAACCTCAGGCAGGCATTCTCAGAAGTGCGTGCCTTGGTGGTCTCCTGCTTGTGCTCGTGCAGTACGTTTGAAACGTGCTGCATGGGGCAGGTACCGGTACAATAGAACCGCTGAGAGACTTGTTGATTTTAAGCAGAAGCGTGCGATCGCTCGCCGTGTCATCCGTGAAGCTAAACGCACTTGTTGGCGAGACTATGTTTCCACCATCACCTCTGCTTCTTCTATGAGTGCAGTCTGGAAAAAAGTGAGGAAATTGAGTGGTAAATACTCTCCTGACCCGGCTCCTGTTCTACGGGTCACTGGTGTTGATATACCAAACCCTCTCGACGTTGCCATTGAACTTGGCACACATCTGGTCCGTATTTCCCGAGGGCTCCATCTATGCCCCTCGTTTCTTTCCTCAAAGTCTGCCAGAGAGTTAGTACCCTTGGACTTTTCTTCTCTCGGAGAAGAACAGTATAATGTGCCTTTTACACTTCAAGAACTGGAGGCAACGCTCTCAGCTTGCCGATCATCGGCAGCTGGGCCTGATGACATTCATATTCGTATGTTACAACATTTACATCGGTCAGCCCTTGTAGTCCTCTTACACCTCTTCAATCTTATTTGGGCACAAGGAGTTCTTCCCCAGCTGTGGAAATCTGCCATTGTTCTCCCTTTCCGCAAACCGGGTACTACAGGACATGATGCCTCCCACTATCGCCCCATCGCTCTTACAAGTGCAGTTTGCAAAGTGATGGAACGCCTCATAAATCGACGTTTAATGTGGTATTTAGAGACTCACAACAGTCTCTCCGCTAGTCAATATGGCTTTCGTAAGGGTCGTTCTACCATAGACCCCTTACTACGCTTGGATACGTATGTTCGTAATGCCTTTGCGAATAATCACTCAGTTATTGCCATATTTTTTGACCTTGAGAAGGCATATGACACAACTTGGAGGTATAATATTTTGGCCCAGGCCCATTCCTTAGGCCTCCGAGGCAATCTACCATCCTTCCTTAAGAACTTTTTAACTGACAGACATTTCCGTGTTCGAGTCAATAATGTTCTTTCCCCGGACTTCGTCCAAGCTGAAGGTGTCCCTCAGGGATGTGTTCTAAGCACAACACTTTTTCTCCTTGCTATAAATGATTTGGCCTCTGTTCTTCCACCCAATATTTGGTCATCACTCTATGTTGATGACTTCGCTATTGCTTGTGCAGGCGCTGACTGTCACCTTATTGCAGTTTCTCTCCAGCATGCGGTCGACCGTGTTTCCACTTGGGCCACCACACATGGGTTTAAATTTTCAAGTACCAAAACTCACCAAATTACTTTCACTAGACGCTCTGTTATCTCCGATCATCCTTTGTATCTCTATGGCTCCCGTATCCCCGAACGTGATACAGTCAGGTTTCTAGGCCTTCTCTTTGACCGTCGGTTAACCTGGAAACCTCACATTACCTCTCTGAAGGCAACTTGTCACAGCCGGCTAAACCTTCTTAAAACCCTTGCTCATCTTTCCTGGGGAGCTGATCGTCGAACTCTGCTTCGCCTACATTCAGCCCTCGTTTTATCGAAACTCGATTATGGTGACCAGATTTATTCTGCGGCCTCTCCTGCTACTCTCTCTAGCCTTAACTCTATCCATCACCAAGGCTTACGTTTGTGCCTTGGTGCTTTTCGCTCTTCCCCTGTTGAGAGCCTCTATACAGAAGCAAATGTTCCATCCTTGTCTGATCGCCGTGATGCCCATTGCCTTCGTTACTATGTACGCTCTCACGATCTACACAATCCTTCCATTTATAGAATGGTCACCGATATTAGTAGACATTCTTTATTCGTTCGCCGCCCCTGTTTGCTCCGTCCCTTTTCTCTTCGCCTACATTCACTCTTGTCTTCCCTTCAGTTACCACCTTTATATGTTCATGTAGCATCTCACTTTTCCCTACCCCCCTGGGAAGTTCCAGCTGTTCGGGTCTGTTCTTTCTCACTCCCTTGCTCGAAAGCTCAACTGCCTACGGTGGCTTCCCGCTCTCTTTTTCTTGATCACTTCCACTCCCATTCTCATGCCACCGCTGTGTACACAGATGGCTCTAAGTCTTCAGACGGCGTCGGATTCGCAGCAGTGTTTCCGGACAGCGTCGTGCGGGGGCATTTACTATCTTCAGCTAGCATTTTTACTGCTGAACTGTATGCCATTCTTGCAGCACTTATTCGTATCGCATCTATGCCTGTGTCATCATTTGTAGTAGTCTCAGACTCCCTTAGTGCTCTACAGGCTATACGAAAATTTGATACATCTCATCCCCTAGTTCTCCGTATCCAACTTTGGCTACGCCGTATCTCTACCAAACATAAAGATATTGTTTTTTGTTGGGTCCCTGGTCATGTCGACGTACAGGGCAATGAACAGGCAGACACTGCTGCGCAGTCAGCAGTATATGACCTACCAATTTCCTATCGAGGTGTTCCATTTCTGGACTATTTTGCTGCAATAGCTACCCACCTTCGCACCCGTTGGCAACAACGTTGGTCAACTCTGCTCGGTAACAAACTTCATTCTATTAAACCGAGCATAGGTTACTGGCCGGCTTCTTGTCATCAGTGCCGAAGTTGGGAGACCACTCTCTCCCGCCTTCGCATTGGCCACACTCGTCTTACTCATGGGTATCTCATGGAGAGGCACCCTGTTCCTCTCTGTGAGCAGTGTCAAGTTCCAGTATCGATTAGCCACATTCTGTTAGACTGCCCTCTCTATCAACGAGCACGCAGAATTTACCTCCAACGTCGTCTTCGTTCTACTACTCTCTCTTTACCTTCCCTTCTTGCTGATGGACCCTCCTTTAATCCTGACTCTCTCATTGACTTCTTGACAACGACTGATTTACTCCACAAACTCTGATGATACTTTTCGCACTCCCCTCAGCCCTTTCTGGTTCAGTCTCTTGCTGCCCTTTACCCTTTCACCATCGACTGCCCCGCTGTTATCCGTAACCTGTTGCTCATCCATCTCCCTTTTGCCACCTGATGCCCTCGCTTCCTTCCTGCCCTGCAGCGCTGTATAGTCCTTGTGGCTTAGCGCTTCTTTTTGATTATAATAATAATAATAATCTACATTATTTAACTTATAAGTGCTAGGGTTATGGACACTCCCGAGCTTCAGAACCTTGCATTTATCTATATTGAACTGCATCTGCCACTTTGCTGACCAGGTATTGAGTTTGTCTAAATCCTCCTGAAGTTCCCTGATATCTACGTTTGAATCAATTATCCTACCTATCTTTGTGTCACCGGCGAATTTTCTCATTTCACTAGTAATTCCCTCAAGATCACTGATATATATTATAAACAACAACGGGCCCAAGACTGATCCCTGTGGAACGCCACTTGTTAAAGATCCCCACTCGGATTTAACCCCATTCATGGACACTGCTTCCTGTCTGTGAGCCATGACTCGATCCATGAGAGTACTTTTCCCCCAATGCCATGAGCTGCACTTTCTTTAACAGTCTTTGGTGCGGAACTCTATCAAAAGCCTTACTAAAATCTAAGTAAATAATACCAAATTCTTTATCGTGATCAGCAGCCTCAAAAGCTTTACTGAAGAAAGTTAATAAATTAGTTAGACAAGAACGGCCTCTCGTGAATCCATGCTGAGTATCATTAATCAAGCTATGCTTATCGAGATGACTTCTTATAATCTCAGCTATAACTGACTCTAGTAATTTGAACATTAAAATGGTATAAAATACCGACAGGTTGTTAGGTAAGACACATATGCAACAGTTAGGTATCTTTATTTCGAAACGTTTCGCCTACACAGTAGGCTTCTTCAGTCGAGTACAGAAAAGTTGATAGAAGCAGAAGAGACTAGAAGACGATGTAATCAGTCCATCACCCTTAAAGTTTTGAGGTGGTCAGTCCCTCAGTCTGGAGAAGAGCAGTTCCGTAGTCTGAAACAATATGCAGTTGAAGTGACAGGATGGAGCCTTATATAGCGCCAGGAGGTGAGACGTAGGTCACTAGTAGAACGCAGATGTTGGGAGGTCAGGTTCCTCTCAAATTCAGCCGTTCTCACTAGTAGAGGTTGTCGAAGTTGTACTCGACTGAAGAAGCCTACTGTGTAGGCGAAACGTTTCGAAATAAAGATACCTAACTGTTGCATATGTGTCTTATCTAGTAATTTGCCTACAATTGAGGTCAAGTTCATTGGGCGGTAATTTGACGGTAACGACTTGTCCCCTGTTTTAAAAATAGGAATTACATTAGCCATCTTCCACGTATCAGACACTACACCTGTTTGAAGAGATAAATTAAAAATATTAGTTAATGGTTCACAGAGTTCCATTTTGCATTCCTTAAGAACCCTTGAAAAAACCTCATCAGGACCCGGTGACTTATTTTGCTTCAGTCTGTCTATCTGCTTCACAACCATTTCACTAGTGACTGTGATGTTACATAATTTATCTTCTTCTGGCCCACTATAAAAATTAATTACTGGAATATTGTTAGTGTCTTCCTGTGTAAAAACCGAGAGAAAATAATTATGTAAAATCGAGCATATTTCATTCTCTTTGTCAGTAAGATGCCCATAGTTATTTTTAAGGGGACCTATCTTATCTCTTAACTTTCGTTATACAGACCTGGAAAAAATTCGAATCCCTAGCAAGTTTAATTTCATAGTCTCTTTTAGCTTTTCTTATCCCATTTTTAATGTCCCTCTTAATGTCAATAAACTGATTCATAAGATGACTCTCAGCTCTTTTGATGCTCGGCTGTAAATTCCTTTATGCCCTAGTAGATATTTCAGCCTATTATTCATCCATTTTGTGTCATTTCTATTTGATCTAATTTCTTTATACGGGATAAACGGGATGGCGTTCAGTCAACAGATGATTAGTGTTCTCTAAGCCCATTGTAATCTGCTAAGCAAAAATCTGGAACTGTTACTGAGTTGTCCCTACTATCATACTTCCATTCTATGCTAATGGTAATTGATTTGTGATCGTTTGTGCCGAGTTCCTCATTAATTTCAAAATTATCAACAAGGGTTTCCTTGTTCGCCAGAACCAAATCAAGAAGGTTTATTTCCCCTTGTAGGTTCTGTCACAAAATGCTTCAAAAAACATTCCTGAACTACTTTTAAGAAGTCATTTCATTCTAAATTCCAAGTCAAGAAATTCCATGCATGCTGGGTTGTTGCTGTGGTGGTTGTATCATCCATTTCAGATGCAGGTAATTGTTAATTCCGTAACAAATGGGGAACCATCCAGGATGCAAAAGGTAAAGCTCGACATTCTTGATCCTAAAACTGCCGATATTGTAGTCTAGGAAAACTTTAATAAAATTTTCTCGTGAAGTAACTCACTGCAGAGTAACGTAGTATTTTGTAATTTCCTTCCAAAGTTTTCTTGATGTTTCTTTTTTTTCCTCTGAAAATAGATCAAATTTCCAATTCTTGGAGCAGAAGATATTTTTTGGTACTCCTTAATGATAAGACAGAAAAGTATTCTTTACCTAGAGAAGCCCTTGAATATTACACGACTTAAAGGAATACCTTAAAATCGTAAGCTCATTGCAGCTGTTCTTAAAGGGTTACTCCGGGATCTTATAAAGTTGCTGTGGATTATGGAAGTGACTCTGAGGTCACTTCCATAATCTATAATTCCGATTGGAATTTCCTAAGAGAGACGGAATACCTTCAATGACTAGAACAGAGAGCTTCGTAGAATCCTTACTAGAGGATCCAAACCATACCCCGGCCGGGATTGAACCCGCGGTCAGAGAGTCTCAAAACTCCAGCCCGTCGCGTTAGCCACTAGACCAGCTAGCCACAATAAGTCTAGTGGCTAACGCGACGGGCTGGAGATTTGAGACTCTCTGACCGCGGGTTCAATCCCGGCCGGGGTATGGTTTGTTTGCAATCGTGTCATTACGATTTCGTGAGTCATGTAGAGGATCCACTTGAAGAAGCCATGTTTCTTCCATCCTCTTTTGCCATTCCTACTGCAGATCAAATTCCAGCAAGTCAGTCTCAGTACTGTTCGTTCAGATTTGATCCTCCTCGACTGATAAAAAAGAATGGGGCCCGACCTATGATATCTACTGGTGTAAGATTTCTTACTACAATTCCAGTACCTGATTCGTCGGCTGCTTCTTGTCCCGAGGATTAATGTGACACGATGGAAAGGTTAGAGATGCATAGTATAAATCTTCAAATTAGGAGGATTGGCAGAGAGAAGAAATAAAGCATCACTGATCTAGAGCTAATTCTCAGCAACAGTCTACATCGCAATTGAGGGATTTAATTAAATATGCAAGTAAATGTTTTGTTAGTGCCACGATTTCAGAAGCATAATCCAGTTATGTACTTTCAAGTATTTAAGAAGCAAGCACGTGCCTTCCAATGGACGGGAGAACAGTGGGCTCCTTAATGATACCCGGCCTTCATTGGAAAACCTGAGGAGAGTATTGTTTTACTGCCAAATAACATATTGACTGACCTGGTTAAAGAAGCGGATTCTGGAGGAATATGAGCTTATACCTATTGTTTATAAGTGTACATTTTTTAAATTGACAAGGAAACAAGGGCGAATATATGATAAGTTTCCCAAAGATAAACAAGTTGCCCTCCATAGGTAATGTAGGGAATCTCAAGTTGAAACTCATGATCAGCTTACCCAGCCCATTCTGTAGAAAGTATCCTGCTATTGTGCTCCTCCACTGGTTCAAGAATATATGAGGAATCAGTCATTCTCTGAAGTGTCTAAGATAGCCAAAATAACTTACTCTTACGAGGCAACTCATACTCCCCCCCCCTCAGCTCTCTGAGGGACTTAGCCCTCCCGGAAGGAGCTAGTGGACTCTTCCATCCTCGCGAACAGTTTTATGAGAAACACATGTATATACCATAGTGTTACGAGGTAGAGTCCCTCATCAACTACACAGAGAGTAATTACTTTTTTCCACAGCAGGAAATCTAAGGGAAAACCTGTGTTCCAGTTTATATACAAGTTGGGACTTTTAGGAATTCTAATCTCTAGCTAGATAACAAGAAACCTACCCACCTGCTTCACATGGGCCAGTAGGCCTGCTGCAGTGTTCCTTCTTTCTTATGTTTTCATGTTCTTACCCTCTTGTATTTAATACTGTTGCAATGTGTAGTAAGGGAAATACATAAAGTTGGAATCAGCAGTTCTTTGTGCGGAGGATGACTGGTGGGTGCTTGGGCAGGGCGACAAGCTGGGTTGAATTCATACATGAGAGCGTAGACACATCACAAATCTCCCGCTGTGTGGTAAACTCCACTAGGAAAACTAATGTTAAAAAGAAACACGAGTGTATTACCCGGGGTACAATCCCGATAAACTGTAAAAGTTTGTGTTGCAGTATGCATTCAGGTGTAATGAACAAGGGGACAAGATATCACCCTATTGCGTAAAGACTGACCGAAGTGACTCGCTATCAACGAATGAGGACATAACTACACATCTGTAGCAGCCTACTCAAGACAATACCGGGATATACTTCCCCTACCACAAACTAGGGGGAATTGGGTTAGTTACAATACTCAAGTAAGTCAAGTCATACCCATACGTACTTTCGTTAGCTGCAGTTGAGAGTTGACTAGAATTACCAATAGATCCCGTGACATGTGGGTGATTCACCCAAACCCTACTAAGTATCACTACGCATTTCAGATAGTGAAATGCGGGATATACGCCCCTTTGGGGCAAATTGCTTTCTAACACAGCTGTTTATCAACAGCCACTGTGGGAACTGGAACGGCACCCTGAAGGGATTTCCAGGGAGAGGCTGCTGGACATCGTGCTGTTAAAAGATAAATGACACTTGTCTTATGGCTATTTCATGCAGGAAAGTGTACTTATCTAACCACTTCTCCACAGAAGACTTTGCATAATTCTTCACTTCATAATCGCACTCCTTCCAGCTCTCAACCTCTGACGAGAAACAAATGTAAATACTGTAAATACTGCAAAAAAATAAATGTAAATACTGTAAATACTGCAAAAAAAATGTAAATACTGCAAAAAAGCAAATGTAAATACTGCAAAAAAAATTAGTCCACAAAAGAGTGTTGTTATGCATTAGAGACATAGTTAACTAGAGAGAGTGCCACTTGAAACTGTGTATACTCCGTCTCTGAACCTTCCAGAGAAACGAAGGACTCAGGAAGCAGCTCAGACATACCTTTCCTATGGGAACAAGTCCACAGCTACAATTTACGTCTTATCATCCCAAATGTCCCCGATCAGAGGAGATGATTGCCCGAGCATAAATCACATATTCCCATGAAACAGCTGGAATGGAGTAAACTGATTTAAAGGGAGAAATATGTTACCAGAATCAGGTGCATTTCTGACGTTAGGTAAATATAGTATACTTCCTATATCAGAAAATTAGTACACGAAAATTTATTTATGTCTAGAGGTCTATGAAGGAAATATTGCAGATATTCCACTGTACAAAATTATTTTGAAGGTAACTTTTAAACGGGATACAGTGTAATGGGATTTTCAAGGGAATATCCCAAGAGAGATGTTTATCTTATAATTGGATATGACGTTATTGGAGCTTCTAGCATTCCTAGTGAACTCCTGGTGTAAAATTATTCTAGCAAGGAGACGTACTAAGTCCTGGAAGCTCCCATAGAGAGTGGTGACACGTTCTGTGGCCAGAGTATATTATGCTTCTTTGCCACCTGCTCCTTCTGTTGATATTGCTGAGCCAGGTATAAAGATGTTATTCAGCTATGTACTCCACCCCTCAGCATCTACAGCGACTAAGAGCAAGAAAACGCCTCGTTAAAAACAGCTTGGTATCACTACTCTCCAGTAAGGAATTTATTAGGAAACAGTTCATAGATCTGTCACTGGGGAACTCAGAAATATTGCAGTGACTGAAGAACAAGCTAAGTACCGAGATCATTATAACAATATGTTCCTAGTTCTAAAAGGAGTGTGAAAAACCCTGCTGTGTTGCATGAATTTGTTTGTAAACAAGCAATGTAAGACAAGACTCTGGGAAAGTTGGCTAAAATCTTTACATGATCAAGGATGTAAGAGTCGGAGACTTCACATTTTATAAACTGTCACAATAGTCTTTTGAGTTTCAGACCAAATCATCTCCAAATTCCTGCGACTCTAGAGTTACTTTCTTGTCTCATTATTGTCTTGGTGAACTTCATAGGACGAAGCTTGGCAACCAGTATTTGTTCACAATTAATGAACAAAAAAGTGCATACAGTTCAGGGACCTTAATCAGTTTGGCTGAGCTAACAGTCTATTTCAGTAAAGTTTATTTCTTTGTAAAGGTTAAAGTGTGTAATTATAATTTTGATTTGCTAAGTACAAAGATAGCCACTATCATGCCGAGGCATGATAGTGCGACTACTGCTTAGTTGCAACAGCAGTGTAAGACTGCTCACGGGGTAGCAGCTAAGATCATAGTAAGTGCTCAGAAAAGGGTAAATTATGATGAAACAACCTCTTTCCATATCTTACAAAGGGGACAAAGTCATAGCCCAAAAATTTATTCTAAGACAGATTTTACAAGGAAAGTTTACTGGGCCCGCTATAAGTTGCAAGAAAAAGTAAGTGATGATAATTATTTGATTCACACTCCTGTAAAATTAGAAAATACATATCCATGAGCCAAATTAAAGCATAACATAGTCGCTCTCTTCTGATTACTTCACGTTTTCTCTTATCAACTGAAGAGCAACTCAGACTTCCTGATATTTCTAGAGATATCGAGGCACATCTAGAGAGCTCCCTTATCTTGCCATTTCTAGACTAATTCCTAAAACACATGTCAGCTAATAAAGTTGATGGAATTAAAGCTCGTCTATTCGAGCATACATCTTTCTTTCATGACGTTGGATATTAAAATGGTATAAAATACCGACAGGTTGTTAGGTAAGACACATATGCAACAGTTAGGTATCTTTATTTCGAAACGTTTCGCCTACACAGTAGGCTTCTTCAGTCGAGTACAGAAAAGTTGATAGAAGAGACATGAAGACGATGTAATCAGTCCATCATCTTTGAAGTTTTGAGGTGGTTAGTCCCTCAGTCTGGAGAAGAGTATCGTTCCATAGTCTGAAACAATATGGAGTTATTGTTGTAGGTTTGCCGGTACTTCCGGCCCGGGTCTTCTCCAGATGGCGACCCGGCGGTGGCCTCCCGGGCGGAGTGTGTCGTTCATCTTCTTCTGTATTCTTTCTTGGGGCCCTCCGGTTGGAGGGTGACTTCTTCTGTCTTGCGGTGACTCCCCAAGTGGGAAGTGTCTTCTCGTTTAGCATCTTCAGCAGCATAGGAGGGCGGAGGCAGCAATTACAGGGTTCGATTTGGAGCCACACCCCAGCTTTAGCAGGCAGCAAAGTGCTGGGGAAACTTGTCTTCACGGTGATTGATCATTGACAGTCCTGCTAGGTGAGGGTACCGTCTTCGGCAGCCCCATTCTGGAGAGTCCTGAATTTCTTCCTTGTGGTGTAGTCGAGTGCCACAAAGCGGTGACTTTTTGAGAGTCGGTTGATCAGGGATTCAGTGGTGAATGATCGAGTTGAGTCGCAGGTGAACTTGACTGTCCCATTGTGGAGGCGTTGAATAAATTCTGGAGTGTACATTGCATTCTCATTCCTACTGGTTGTGTAGAAGTATACACCAGACAAGATCTGGACTTCTTGTGAAGGAGTGGCGGTAGTACGTAGGGATGCATCCCAAGGCTCTTGTGTTTTAACCTTCTTGGCTGGTGGCTGAGACGATTGAGGTGAGGCGTCTGATTGGTCCGTTGTGACGGAGGTGGAAGCAGGTGCTGGTGGACTCTCATTGGTGGAATCGGTCGGCGTCTCAGTGGTCTCTGATTGGTCCATCTCTGTGTCGGGAGGAAGGTGTGGTAGCGATGGAGCAGCGGTAATGTTGGCGACATTTGCAGTGGATTTTATGATCTCTGAGGAAGGTGGAAATGCAGGGAATGTGAAACCAGGCATGTTGTTGAGCTTGAAGACTTCGTTGATGGTGGTGTTGAAGGAATCTGGTTCAGCTACATTCTGCACATGAGCATACATGATGCAGTAAAGAATCTTGGTGGAGTTGCCAGAAAGAGCTGGCGAAGAAGTGGTAGATGCAGCTTGCGTGGCTTGAAGAATCTTGGTAGTATCTGCTTGAAGCTTGGTAATAGCAGCATATGTTGTCGCTTGTGCAGTGGGTTTTTGTTGTTGTTGGAGTTGTTTCTTAAATCTCGTCTGGTTGGGCACTTGGCAGCAAGAGTATGGTGATCATTCTTGCAGTTCAAGCATTTAGGTGGAGAGGCAGGTAGTTCACGTCTTGAAGTCATGACCTTCTTGGCCGCAGGTGGAGCAGAACTTTTTATTCTTGGTAGCGCAGTCTTTGGTGGTATGTAGGTATGAGTAACAGTTGGAACACTGTGGAATTTTATGGAATTTTTCTGCTTCGATGAAGGCTGGATTGATGTGGAAGTAGTGAATAGCCAGTCCCTCAGCGAGAGCTCTGGCTGCCATGTTGATGTCACTGGAGGAGGCATTGGGTATTTTGGTAATGAATTCCACCTTGGCCCAAGGGTTCTGTGCTTTAATGGACGACTTGATTTCTTCGGTAGCCTGGGCAGTGATGAGCCTGTCGAGTCTCTTGAGGATCACAGTTCTCCTGGCCCTCAGAGCTGGGGAAGTCAAGACAATAAATCCCTGATCTCGTAGAGTGGTTATAGCAGTGGTGGTAATGAGTTTTTCAGCCTCGGTGTCGTCAGTACAGACGACAACGAAGGCCTCTTTGAGCGACAGAATCGCATTAAACTTGACTTGCAATCTGCCACTGATGACAGCTGCAAGTGCTAGCTTGGGCGAGTCATTGACTGTTACACTCTCTGGTTTGATCTTTACCCTGTTCGAGAAGTGCATCGTGAAATGTGGTCTACGTCTGTTGTGAAGCAATGCTGTCGTGATATATGTGGTACGTCTGTCTGTCTATACGTGGAGTTGAAGTGGCCTTCGTCTCACCTCCTGGCGGTATATAAGGCTCCATCCTGTCACCTCAACTCCATATTGTTTCAGACTATGGAACGATACTCTTCTCCAAACTGAGGGACTGACCACCTCAAAACTTCAAGGGTGATGGACTGATTACATCGTCTTCACGTCTCTTCTACCAACTTTTCTGTACTGTGTAGGCGAAACGTTTCGAAATAAAGATATCTAACTGTTGCATATCAAGCAGCCTCCCAACAGAATGAGTCCACTTAAGTAGAAAGCTAAGATGAATGATTTGATGAATTAAATACATGTGCAACATCTGGGTATATATACTTTGTAGTCGTTTCGTTATCCAATAGCTTTATCAATACAATACGTAAACATAAGATGACTGTAGATATATACACAGAAGACGAGATAATCAGTCCCTCAGCCTAGGAGCACTATAGTCTAATTAATTTCTTCGGTATTGAATACCAATGATATACAAAGAGTTTCCTGTAATATATAGCCTGACTGAAAACAAAATAGAACCTCATTGGCATCACCATGATGGTATCTTTAGGATGTTTACTAATTTCCATAAGGAAATGCACTCACTTTTCAGACAGTCATCCTGCACCTTGGATGTATTTGACTGAGTCTCATGAGCCATGTAAGTGAGTCTTTTGGTCCTTCTTCATGGATTTTGTCATATTCCACTTTCCCTTTGAGCACAAGTGTCTGTGTTCATCATATACAATGGCATCTTCAACTACAGTGGAAACTCTGGTCACGAACGTTTCCGATCATGAACAAATCGGTTCACGATCAAAATATTCGCCGAATTTTTGCATCTGGTCACGAACACAAAATCGGGTGCCTAGCAAACACAGCCGTGCCAATTTTCACGTTCCGCGTTCATTCATAAGAACATAAGAAAGAAGGAACACTGCAACAGTCATACTGACTCTTGCAGAGCAGGTCCATGTCCCTCCCCGGATTAGACCAATGACCCCCCCCCCTCCCGGATTAGCCCAGTGCCCCACCCAGTCTGGTCACCTCCACTCAACGAAGGAGCACTGCACCAGACCCAGCAGCACAAGCTAGTAGGTCCAACTCACACCCACCCACACCCACTCATGTATTTATCTAACGTATTTTTAAAACTACACAACGTTTTAGCCTGAATAACTGTACTCAGGAATTTGTTCCACTCATCCACAACTCTATTACCAAACCAGTGCTTTCCTATATCCTTCCTGAATCTGAATTTTTCCAACTTGAAACCATTGCTGCGAGTCCTGTCTTGGCTGGAAATTTTCAGCACGCTATTTACATCCCCTTTATTTATTCCTGTTTTCCGTTTATACACCTCGATCATATCCCCCCTAATTCTACGCCTTTCGAGAGAGTGCAGATTCAGGGTCCTCAGTCTATCCTCATAGGGAAGATTCCTGATACATGGGATCATCTTTGTCATCCTCCTCTGTACGTTTTCCAGAGCATTTATATCCATTCTGTAATACGGTGACCAGAACTTAGCTGCATAGTCTAAATGAGGCTTAACCAAAGATATACAGAGTTGAAGAGCAACCTGAGGACTTCTATTATTTATACTTCTAGATATGAAGCAAAGAATTTTGTTAGCTTTATTGCGAACACTTATGCACTGCTGTCTTGGTTTTAGATTACTGCTAACCAGAACTCCTAAACTCTTTTCGCTATCAGTAGTATTAAGATCTACATTATTTACTATATATATGGCACGGTTATTTAACTCTCCAACATTTAGAACTTTGCATTTGTCAGTATTAAACTGCATCTGCCACTTCTCCGACTCTTGCATTAGTCTATTCAAATCATCCTGGAGTGCTCTAGTGTCCTCATTAGAATGAATTGGACTCCCTATTTTGGTGTCATCAGCAAATTTGCTTATATCTCTATTTATTCCCTCATCTATGTCGTTTATGTAAACTATGAACAACAACGGGCCCAACACTGACCCCTGAGGAACACCGCTTGTGACGTGCCCCCATTCTGATTTCTCCCCATTTATGCAAACTCTCTGGTGTCTATTTGTCAGCTATGCCTCTACCCAGGAAAAAATTTCTCTTCCTATTCTGTGTGCCTTAAGTCTCCTCAATATCCTCTGGTGTAGAACTCTATCGAAAGCCTTACTGAAGTCCATATACACAATATCATATTCATCACCATGATCTACCTCCTCAAACACCTTAGTGAAAAAAGTTAGTAAATTCGTAAGACAGGAACGCCCCTTTGTAAAACTGTGTTGAGATTCATTAATCAATCTGTGCCTATCAAGATGGCTACGAATTGCTTCGGCAATTATTGATTCCATAAATTTTCCCACTATGGAGGTAAGGCTTATTGGTCTATAGTTCGAAGCCAAGGACCTGTCACCTGCCTTGTAAATAGGTATTACATTTGCCATTTTCCACTTATCAGGCACTATGCCAGTTTGTAGTGATATGTTAAAAATATTAGCCAAAGGTATGCTAAATTCCTCTTTACATTCCTTTAACACCCTTGCAAACAGTTCATCAGGGCCTGGGGATTTGTTAGGTTTTAGTTTCTCTATTTGTCTGAGGATCATGTCACTAGTTACCGCAATCGTACATAGTTTATTATCATCCTGTTCTACATAATATATTATTTCAGGAATATCGCTAGTATTTTCCTGGGTGAAAACTGAGAGGAAGTAGGTATTGAGAAATTCACACATATCCTTATCACTGTCAGTGATCAGACCAGAGTTACTCTTAAGTGGGCCAATCTTGTTCCTAATCTTACTTCTGTATACCTGAAAGAACCCTTTTGGGTTAGTCTTTGAATCCCTTGCGACCTTAGCCTTATAATCCCTTTTTGCTTTTCTTATTCCTTTCTTTATTTCTCTTTAACTGAATATATTGATTTCTTAACTGCCCAACCCCTCTTTTGATATGCCTATGTATGCTTCTCTTTTGACCAATGAGATGTTTTAATCTATTGTTCATCCATTTGAGATCATTTTTGTTAGATCTAATGTCCCTACCCGGAACAAAAGTTGTCTGGGCAGCTAGAACTATGCTCTGAAATACGTCATATTGGCAACCAAGATCACCTACCTGACCCATAGTCAGGACATCCCAATTTAGCCCACCCAGGTAATTTTTCAGTCCCATGAAGTCGGCCAAGCGAAAATCTGGGACAGATTTGATTGCAGTTATTTGGTTAATTCCATGATATATTGAAACTAAGTGATTTGTGATCACTTTCCCCAAGCTTATCATTAACCTCAAGATTACTAATCAGTGAATCTTTGTTGGCAAGAACCAAGTCAAGCAGATTGTTTCCTCTGGTTGATTTTGTCACAACCTGTTCTAAAAAGCAATCCTGAACCGTATCAAGAAAGTCACTAGACTCAAGATTTCCTGTCATATTGTTCCAATCAATTTGTCTAAAGTTAAAATCTCCCATTATCACAACATTTTCATATCTAGATGCCTTATGAATTTCGTCTCATAACAGCTTACTGCCCTCCCTGTCAAAGTTTGGGGGCCTATAAATCACCCAAAATTAATTTGTCACGTCCCTCGAGAAACTGTAGCCAAAAAGATTCTGCATTCGATGTTTCTAATCTTATATCATGTCTAAGACAACAATTTAAATTTTCTCTGACATACATCGCCACAACACCACCCTTCCTGTTGACCCTATCAGCGTGGAATAGTTTGTAACCCTGTATGTTGCATTCAGAAGGCATTTCTCTATTTTTCAAGTTGAACCAGGTCTCTGTTATTCCAATAATATCTATATTACCTACACTTGCAAGTAATCTTGGCTCATCTATCTTATTTCTTAGACTCCTACTATTTGTATAATAAACCTTAAGGGAGCTAGTCACTCGTTGCCCTCTACTATCTTTCTTTGTTTGTTGATCAATTATTTTGACATTACTAGCAACTTTATTTTGAATATTGTCTTTTAAACATATCCCTGAGGCATCCCGATAATAACTGCTGTTTTTAACCCTGATGCTGCAGTCTGATTGCTTCCCCACAAACACCCATACCTCTATAATCTATCAGTTTAAATTCCTAGGCAAGTCATCAATTACCCTCTCAATTGAATTGGCTAATGCAACCACTCCATCCCCAGATAGATGAACCCCATCCCTTGCATACATATCATGTTTGCCAAAGAATAGGTCCCAGTTACCAATGAATGGGATTGCAAGTTCCTTGCAGTACCTGTCTAGCTAGCAATTTATATCAATTGCCCTAGACATCCATTCATTGCCCACTCTCTTCCTAGGGAAGATGCTACATATGACTGGGATCCCTCCCTTAGACCTAAGTACTTCTATGGCTAACCTGTACACATCCAGCAGCTCCTCTCTCCTGCCCTTCCCAATGTCATTACCCCCAGCACTAAGACAGATAATGGGCTTGTTCCCATTACCTGACATAATATTATCCAACCTGCTGACTATGTCACCAATACCAGCTCCAGGAAGGCACACTCTCTGTCTGACCTTTCTGTCTCTGTTACAAAATGCACAGTCCATATATCTTGCATGAGAATCGCCTACTATTAAAATATTCTTACCTTGATTAGCAGGGGAATCAGTGGTACCTTCAACATCACTAACCATTGAAGTACACTCGTCTTGGAGAACAGAGAATCGATTTCCTACCTTCACATCTTCTCTGTGAACTCTCATCTTCCTTCTTCCTGAACTGTGAACCACTTGCCACTTAAAGAGGCTGCCACTATCACTGCTGGTGACCATTCCCTCCTTACCAGCTAAATCCTTCTCACACTCACTTCCAAACTCATCTATGCAAAGCTTCAGCCTCCTATTTTCCTCCTGAAGAAATAGAACCTCCTTCTTCAACACTTGAACCTGAGATTCTAAAACACTACAACAAGCCATGGTGCTTGGTAACAGCTCACGCTAACTCCCAAGAGCTTAGGCAGGTATGACCGCAGGTGACCACTGACCTCTGTTTCATAGTCTGAACTCATAGTCTGAAACTCGAGGATAAGGGTACTTATATTAGAGAAAACGTAGTGTAGTACAGTGCTAACTCTGATATACACTCGTAATGCACCATAAAACTAAGTAAATTTATTCAGGTACACACAAATACAGTTACACAGATTATCATACATAGCCGTATATGTGTAGAGAACCTAGGATAACCGGAAAGAGTCAAAGTGACTTATTTTCTCGATTTTTTTTTTCGGTGCGGCACTCGTTTTCGTCGATTATCTTGGAAGTAAGTTATTCATGAATTATAGTAATTATGACCGTGATAAATTCGGAGCAGCAATGTTTTATCAGCAGGTAGTGCACGAACAGCTTCTCGCAGTGCCAGTACCCGGCTAGGGCTTGATTCTTAGTTGTTTGTTAGGTTATCTTATTGAACTTGGGCAATGTATGATGGAAAGATGCTTTTTAACGTACACCAAAAATGAAAGAAATCGGACGATAAATAATGGAGTTCACTTCTCAGCTATTAGACGTCTCTTAAAACTCTCAAAAAAACTGTTTACAGCGAATGGTTCGTAGGAGTCTAGAACGGACTCATGCAATATTAGTTTTCTCTGTTGTTTAAGGTTTCCTCAGTATTATTCAAGCTTTTTACATTTAGTTTACAATTGCACTGCGCACTCTCTGGTATAATTAACTATTTTTGTTCTTAAAAATCTTAAAAAATCAATATTTACATACAAGTCGTAAGGGTCTGGAACGGATTAATCGCATTTACATAGTCCAATGAGGAAATTAGGTTTGGGTCACGACCATATCAGGTCGCGACCAGAGTTTTGGTATGAATTATGGTTGTGACCAGAGGTTCTACTGTGCCTGGTAACGTCCTTTTAGAATGATGAATGAATGTGTTTCATTTTAGGTTATTATGCACAAGTTGATAGAAGTTTGTAAAGTATAGATGATTGCTTAAGTTGACCTGGTGGTGCACGGGGAAAACTGGAAGTAGCACCTACCTCGTCTGAATGATCATAAGTTGGCATGATTTCATTTTACTGTCAATGTTGCTAAGTGTGAGTCTGGACAAGCTAAACTTTGCTGATGACCAACAGAAGAAAACCACACAAACAACATTTTCGTATGCAGTAATTAGTGGTACCTGAATTATCTTACTATGTTGATCTGTTATTATACACAATGAAGTGCTAGTATGAATTACATGATCATGACGTTTGCATGATCTAAAACATAACTGCCATGCTATTTGTAAGTCAGCACCTCCAGATCAATATATTTTTCTCATCTTTTATGTTTTTCAGTGGGATACCATATTTATAGCCAGTCACATAAAACCGATGACATATTCGGAATCAACACCATAATCTTTCCCTAAACTTGGTTTATTATCATTCACCAGAAAATTATTATAATAATTATATTATATTAATAAGGTTAACATAATTATTTCTGTACAGTACACAGAAGAAATGTTACCTGGTATCTAAATATGTATTGATATTCTCTCTAGGAAACCATACTTTGGTGACATTGTTGTAATATATTATGCTATGTTACATGTTATGTTACTGTGGTGTGTAAGATAACTGGATGCCAATGAGTCGTTAACCTCTTGCAAGATGCTGTATTTGTATGGTTCCCACACTGTCTATGCTGACCGAAGGTGGTGTGACATTCGGAACTTTGTCAGTACTCTAAATCCTTCCTGTGATGTTTGGTACTGCTACAATTAGCATAACATAAGAAAGAAGGAACTCTGTACAGTCCTACTGGCCCATGCGAGGCAGGTCCAAATTACCGCCTGGCTTAAACCGATGAAACCATACCACGGGTGGAGTTTGAACCTGCGGTCAGTCTCAAAACTCCAAACCGTCGCGTTAGCCACTGGGCCAGCTAGCTTCAATAAGATTTCGGGAGTCATGTTAAACCAATGACCCACCTAGTCAGGACACATCACATCCACTTAAGGAAGGAGCACGGCATCAGACCTATTAGCACAAGCTAGTCAAGTCCAGCTCACACCCACTCACGCATTTATCCAACCTAATTTTAAAATTACACAACGTTTTAGCTTTTATGACGGTACTCGGGAGTTTGTTTTACTCATTCACAACTTTCTTAATAGACCAGTGCTTTCCTATATCTTTGCTGAATCTGAATTTTTCCAACTTAAAACCAACTGTGCGTCCTGTCAGTGCTAGATATTTTTAGCACGCTATTGACAGTCCCATTATTTATTCCCGCTTTCCATTTATACACCTCAGTCATATCACCCTTAATTTTACGCCTTTCTAGAGAATGCAGATTCAGGGACCTCAGTCTATCCTCATAGGGAAGATTTCTGATACATGAGGTCAACTCTGTCATCCTCCTTTGTACGTTTTCCAGAGCATTTATATCCATTCTGTAATACGGTGACCAGAACTGAGCAGCATAGTTTAAATGAGGCCTAACCAAGGATATATAGAGTTGAAGAACAACCTGAGGACTTTTATTATTTATGCTCCTTGATATGAAGCCAAGGATTCTGTTCACTCTGTTGTGAACACTAATGCACTGTTGTCTTGATTTTAGATTACTACTAACCAGAACTCCCAAATCCTTTTTTGCAATCAGTAATATTAAGATCTACAATATTTAGTTTATATGTGGCATGGTTAGTTTCCTGTCCACCATTCAGAACTTTGCATTTATCTATATTAAACTGCGTGTGCCACTTCTCCAACCACGGCATCAGTCTATTCAAATCATCCTGGAGTGCTCTATGTCCTCGTCAGAATGAATTATTCGACCTATTTTGGTGTCATCAGCAAACTTGCTTAATTATTTTTGTAGGATGTTTCCGATAGTCTGGGCATATCTTGGCTTCCGGAGGAAACAAAGGCGGCCATATTTCTTAGTGAGTCAGTCAGAAATGGAACATGGTCTAGACAGGTGTCGCAGTCTTGCTGCTCACGTGCTGCCATCCAATTATCTTGCAGTGACTTGCTACCGTCTTTACGACGATTCTACACATCTCAGTGTTGCCTCCGTGTTATTTTTGTTTACACATATCTGGTGGAGAGACAGACAAGTGTACTGGTGAACCTGTGGTCTTTTCCTCACAAGTTTTGGATAGGATTACATAAATGTTCTATGGATTATTACACTACAACCCTATTGTGATAATTTGATATAATAAGCATCACTCTCCTTATTTTACGTTGTCTCTTTTTATGTTTGTGGTGCATTGCAACAGGTATTGCCAGACTCCTGTTGGGTCTGGCAATACCTACTGTATATTGAATGTGGGATCCGATAGGTTTACTTTTGGGTCCCTCTTATTTTGTTGGTCATGGTTTAACAACGTATATTCTCGGGATTGGTTATATAGGTTGCCCTGGATATTTAAGCGATGATTTAGATATATTTATTTATCTTTATGCAGTGTACCAACATCAAGCACTCGTCTAATTAATTAAAATATTGCCTCAAAAAGCAGAGTTCTGTGTTTTGGTGATTCATGGCATCACACTTATGGTTTGTAAACAATATGTTGTCCGCAGAATAAATATATTTTTTAAGGTAACTTATAAATTTAACTTTTTAACCTTTCAAACTTAAACTTTCAAGATACAGTCCTGTACGTGAACCTTTCAGGTTTACGTACAGGACTATGTCTTTCAGGTTCACGTACATGACTGTCTTTCAGGTCCACGTACAGAACTATGTCTTTCAGGTCCACGTACAGAACTGTCTTTCAGGTCCACGTACAGAACTATGTCTTTCTGGTCCACGTACAGGACTGTTTCTGTGAATCGTAACATATCCAGTGCAGTGATTTTTTTAATATAAATTCCGTATTACTGACACTTCTGACTGACAAGCCGAGCAGGCAATTAGTTTGCTAGTTATTTTTGAATGCTTTTAAGCTCTTGTTTATCTCAGAATTATGCTATTTTTGAGTAGTTTTTCTCTATAACAAATTGGTTATAATCTTGACCGGTGGACCGGTAAACCAACGGAAGGTCTCAATCGGATGACCTAAAGCTCTAACAGCCGGTCATCATGTGACTTAGGAACCACGTCAGGAAACACTTGTCCTGTTTCCTGACAAGCCTTATCTATCCTAACCTCATAATGTTGCTGATCCTCCCCTTTGCATTTGATTCCAGTGGTCATAGACTGCTTATAAGTGATCTTCTAGTCTGTGGTCTCAGGAATACTGCACTGTAGCTTTTATAATTGCGCCTTTCCGGTCGGCCATAACAGGTAGCAGTCAACGATCTGCATCTGAGCCTTCAGTTTTGTCCCGTGGCGTTCCTCGTGGTTACATTCTTGGACTGGTTATTGTTGAATGAGGTCAATTATAATTTATTCACTGACAGTCCATAAGTTTATTTCAGGGATATAAATATGGAAGATACATAACTCTGCTTTAGTTTTCTTTTCCTTGATATTTGAACTTGATTGGAAAAGATAATTAAACTAAATGAAAGTGCTGTATCTTATCCACATTTTGATTGTCAAACAACATCTCAGATGAGTACACATAAATCTGTGTGCGGCATTGTCATATTCAATCTGTATGATCAGTGAGGGATCTGCATGTCTTCCTTCTTTAGTCTCTCTTGTTGGGCGCATCAACCAACATATTAAATCATTCAACTGCCATATTCGTAATCTGTGGAGAAATTTTCTCCAGGAGGGGAGTATCAGCCTCCTTCAGCCCCCTTTAGCCCCTTCAGCCCCTTTTAGCCCTGAGGGGCCCAGCCCTCTCAGAAGGGGCAAATATCTTGTTTACTGCTACAGCGAGTAATTGATCCCAGATGCAGTACCAGTATACGACCTGTGGTCAAGCGACCGCCACTCCATGTGGTCTAGTGTTGCAGAGTGTATTTTAATAAGAGACAGTACATCTCTTACCTTAGCAGGACAATTAAGGAAAATCCTGTTCCCACTTTATTACCATAGTAAAGATAGTGGACATTGTTGTCTATGCTTAAGACAGCAAGATTTAAACATTCTGCTTTGCCTCATGGAGGAAGTGGCAAGGAAGCAAAGGTACTATGTCAGCTTTTCCTTTGTGCTGGGGGGAGTAACGGCGTGGGGCGCTGTGGCGTCTTGAGATTACTTTTGACTCTACTGAGAGTGACACTGATGCCAGGATATCCAACAAAGAACGATCTGTGCGTTAGTGTGAACAGTCTCACAAAACACGATAAACACTTACAGAGAAGTGTGATCAACTTCTTAGTGATATTGTGTGAACAATTATTGATGAACAGTGTAACAACGAGTGTTGCGATCCAACAGAGTGTAGTGCGACATTCTTCAAAGAACACTCTTCTTCAATCAACTCAACGGATATCCGGGCATAATTATGGGTCAGATACATATACCCAGGTAAGTGTTCTAACTCGTGATGTACTACTATTGACTGCACAGTTGAGTATAAAGTCGTGAGTTAGTCACTTATCATAAACCCCGGTGACATGCGGACCTTTGAGTCCACACACGTATGTTTGTCAGCCATCAGTGAATGAAATATGCTGACATAACACCCCCTAGGGGTAATTTATTGTTTACAAATTATAACTCATTTCAGCCCATTGAGGAATGACTTCGACAGTTTTCAAGACCTCGTCTGCAGGGGTGGCTGTGCAGGTGATGAGCTGTCTTTCTAAGTTAAGTTTTCCCTATATTTAAAATTAAGCTTAACTGTAAATCCCATTTCTCAACATTTTGGTCGTGCTCGAACCGGATAAAGGCCACACTGTGGTCCAGATATGTTGTACTACAGTGTACAAATAACCTACGAGCCAAGGTCCTTCGAAAAAAGCTGTAAAACTAGTGTTTTACAATATAAATCAGTATAAATGAGTCCCTCCAGACTCAATCACAGAGAATAAGCAGCCAAAAGAAAACGGGCGCTCACACAGCGTTCACCCAAAGAAAACAGGGGCTGGGTGACTCACCCAACAAGAAAACGGGGGCTGGCACCCGGCATCCACTGCTCCCAAGCTCGAAAATTGCTGACTACGACAACAACAAATCAACTGATGTTCGGTTTGTCTGAGTATATAGACACATAGTGTTTATAATGTTTATGAACAGAAATTAAGAGACAAGATTGTGTTAAAGTTTGTTTCTTATAGATATACCTGTTATATTAAAGGAACTTATAAAGTGTAAGCTTTCAAATACATATTAACAGTAACATTTATATATGAGTAAGTAATATTCACATGTGATTTACAGTTATACAGTGACATTTATAGTGTATAGTGAATGAAGTGCATAACATTATTTACGATTAATCATCGTGGTCAGGCTGACACAGCAAACTCAAGCCATAAACACAAGCCATATGTACTCTGTACCCTTCATGGTCATTGACCCTGAGGTTAAGCTTAGTGGGTCAGTAGTGTCTGACTCGATTATTGCTGACTTAAGCACAACAAAAACTCAGCTGTTTATAGCAGTACAGTGTTTTTAAACACTAAGTGTGGTGCTAGAATTTTCAGTATGCCATTAAAATGGCTTGTTTGAAAACTCAGTTTCAGTCTTTACAGACTAAGATTACACAATTAGAAAATCTAATTTCAGTCTGTATAGGATTAACTCAAGATACAAACATAGATTTTGATGATTTTGAGGTCAAATTTGAATTACTTACACAACGTCTGGAAATAATTAATTCAGATTATACACATTATGAAAAGAATTTTCTTGAATCAGATCCATCTGAGGATGAAATTAAAAATGTTTTGGATACTTTTAGTAATCAACAGTTAAGGTGGACAGGAGTACAGGCTATCTGCCGCAAAACTCTGTCACAGAGACCTACTACTAGTGGTCAAACACCTGTTACACCTGTAACAACAACAAGTGTCCCGTTACCAAGCTTACCTAAATTGTCGTTACCTATTTTCCAAGGTCATAATTATGAAGAATTCATTAGTGGTTTTCAATCCATAGTAAATTCACGAACTGACATAGATGAGATTGCTAAGTTCAATTATCTTAAATGTCTTGTGAAGGGAGAACCCTATGAACTGATTAAGTCATTTCCGGTGGTTAAAGGTAATTATCAAATAGCCTTACGTGTCTTAGCAGACAATTACTTTGATGCTGACAAGGCCAGAGTTAGACATGTAGTCTTAATATCAAGCTTGAAGCCACCCAAACATTGTTTTTCAGACTTACAGGCATTTAGAATCATATTAGACAGTAGTCTCAGATCTCTTGGTGCTAAATATGACCTAAGGCAATGTGATTGGTTTATCAGCGGTATTGTACAAGATAAGTTGTCACCACAAACTATTGAACGATTAAATATTATGTTCAATAAACGCTATTTCACTTGTGAAGAAATTAGCAATGGTTTACAAACAATAGTTTCATGAATGCAAGCAACGAGACAAGATGAAAAATCCACAAATCTGGTGGATAACAAACCTTCAACTCAGTATAAAAAGAGTATACCTACTCCCACTAAACCACAGAATGGGAAATCCCATATAGGCATTTATCAAGTTGTGAACACAACAGACAGTAAACAGACTGTCACACATAAACATACTCTAAAATGTGTACTTTGTGATGGAACACATTGGGCACAGTATTGTAGTCAATACACATCAATGGAGGCACGTAAACAACGTGTTCACCAGCTGAAAAGGTGCAGCAAGTGTTTAGGTGAACACAAGGGAGGAAAATGCTCACTGAAGAAGTGTTTTAAATGCAAGGGTATGCATCATACAGCATTATGCCCAAATACTTTTGCTGAACAGCAGCAGACTTCCACAGAATCAGGAAGTCAACAAGCAACAGCATTAAATGTGAGAGATAAGTTTAAAGCAACTGCTCTCCCGATAGCTCGAGTTGAGTTATCTAATAAATTACACAAAACCAATGTGCTAACACTATTTGATCAAGGCTCTCAAAGGTCCTTCATAAGAAGAACAGTGTTACAGAAACTGAATAAACAACCCTATGGCAAAATACAGTTAGATATAACTGGTTTTTTCCACAATTCTGGTAAACAGACATATGACCTAGCCAGAATCACTGTTGGTCTAGGAAACAGGAAAAAGACAGTAGAAGCTGTGGTAGTAGATGATTTGCCTAAGTCTGTGCAGATCCAGGGATTAAAAGAAACAGTTTCAGCACTGAAAGCAGCTAAGGTCAAGTTAGCCTGTCCTGACATGCAGACGGACACAATTAGTCCAATTGATTTAATCATTGGAAGTGATTATTATCACTGTTTTGTGCAAAATATAGTAAGTAAACATGATGTTCACTTGCTGAAAACAGCAGGAGGCCACATGATATGTGGTCCCATTCCCTCTCAAAGTGGGAAAGAAGCTGATATTGATTCAGTAGAAAATGTACTAGTTACGAGAATAATCGCTGATCATGTACCACAGCAAAAATTATCATTACTGGAAGAAATGAATAAACCTGTTGATAAGTTGTGGGATTTAGACGTGATAGGTATTGATGTAAATAAACCAAACCCACAAGAGTCTCAGACTTATAGTCAATATTTGGACACTGTCAAGTATAAAGATGGACAGTATTGGGTTAGGTTACCATGGAAATTAAATCCACCACATCTGCCTAGCAATTATCGCATGGCTTTCGGACAGATGAAAGCACAAATACATGAGCTCAGGAAGAAACCAGAGCTACTGACTGTCTATGATAATATCATACGAGAACAGTTGGACAATAAATTCATTGAGGAAATAGTCGAAGATAAGTTGAAGACAGAAGCTCATTATCTCCCGCACCATGGAGTCAGAAAAGATTCTGAAACCACTCCACTACGTGTTGTATATAATTGCAGCGCACGTGCAAATAAAGATGTAGCAAGTCTTAATGACTGTCTGATGACCGGACCCTCACTAACTGAGAAGCTAGGAGACGTGCTTATGAAATTTCGCACAAACCCATATGCCTACACGGCTGATATTTCCAAAGCTTTCTTAAGAGTAGGACTACAAGAAATAGAGATTATACTCGATTCTTGTGGCCTGAAAATCCACATGATCCTCAAAGTCCTATGAAAACTTATCGTTTCAAATCAGTATTGTTTGGTGCAACATCCTCTCCATTCTTACTAGAAGCTACTCTAAATACACATTTGAAGAAATCTGAAAGTCCCTTCAAAGAAATCTTAAAGAAAAGTTTCTATGTTGGCAATCTTCAAGGTACTGTGAATAAAAAGGAGGATTTGAAATCCTTATACAGAGAAGTTAACAAGGAGATGAAAGAAGCAAATATGCCTCTAAGGATATGGAATACTAATTCAATGCAATTAAGGGAACTATCAAGGAAGATTTCCCTGAAGCTGAAATTCCTGATTGCAACAATATGCTGGGACTTAATTGGAACACACAGGAAGATACTTTGAGTCTCAAAAAGATAAACAATAAATCATGCAGTACACTCACTAAACGTAGTTTACTGTGAGAGGTATCACAATGTTTTGATCCTCTAGAACTCGTCTCACCGATTACCATAAAGGGTAAAATGCTTATGCAAGATGCATGGAAGCTCAAAATTGGATGGGATGAGAACTTGCCTCTAGAAATGAGTCAATCATGGGATGAAATATCCAGGGAGTTTAAGCAGCTTCATCAAATTAAATTTCCCAGACAAATAGGTCAAGAGGGAAACAATTACACATTACATGTGTTCTGTGATGCGTCAACCAAAGGTTATGGCGCTGTAGCTTACATAAGTAATGCTGAAGGAAGTACACTAATAACTTCAAAGGCCAGGGTAGCACCCTTGAAGGTCAGAACAGTACCACAATTGGAACTGACAGCACTCTATGTAGGTACAAAATTAGCTGTCTATCTCAACAAAGTACTTGATCATCTCTCTATTGAAAAAACCGTGATCTGGAGTGATAATGAAGCAGTTCTCCAGTGGTTAAGAAATAATAAGATTAAGCTGGTCTATGTACAGAACAGTGTAGCAAAAATAAAAGAGATGCAGGGAGATTATCTCTTTCTCCACGTCTCTACCCAAGAGAATCCAGCTGACATGTTGTCACGTGGTGTCCCACTCAAGAAATTTGTGGATAATAAATTATGGCTCCACGGACCGAACTGGCTCTCTAATGAAAATAACTGGCCTCAGCAAAAAGCTCACATTATGCCAGAAGAAACAGTCTGCTTGAACACAGCAGAAATAAGTTGTGTAAATACTGCAGACAGAACAGAAATAGTCATTGATGGATCTAAATACTCATCTTTGGGTAAACTCTTAAGAGTTACAGCTCTTGTCTTTAAATTCACTAAAGGAATAAAACCTGATTATGAATATCTTGAACCCATTAAATACTGGGTGAAACTAATACAGAATATAATTTTTTAGAAACACAAGATAAATCCCCAAAGAAACCTGTCATGATTAATTCTTTAGGACTTTATCTCGACTCAGAAAAGATTATAAGATGTCGAGGAAGAATTCATAATTCTTCACTACCTAAAGAAGCCATACATCCAATATTGATCCCCAAGAATCATTGGCTAACAAAACTGATTGTGCAAAACGCCCACAGTAACATGTTACATGGTGGGGTAGCTGACACACTGTCATATACGACAATCCTACTGGATACCTCAAGGTCGACAAAGTGTGAAAAAACAAATAAGGGACTGTATTACTTGTCGTCACTACGATATGCGAGTATGTCAGTATCCAGGTCCACCTCCATATCCCTCTGAAAGAGTTTGTCATATCGCTCCATTTGAAGTGACAGGTGTAGATTACACTGGACCAGTGATTTTAACCAAAACAGTTGACAAAGTTCCCATCAAGGTGTACATCTGTTTGTTCACTTGTGCTACAACTAGAACAGTACATCTAGAAGTAGCCACTGACATGTCTGCTGAAACCTTTATCAAATTATTCAGAAGGTTTGCACCCAGAAGGGCATGTCCCAGACTGATGATTTCAGATAATGCAACGAACTTTGTTGCTGGTGCTGCTTATATAACCAAGATCTTTGATCAACCAGAAGTACAACAGATGCTGAATCAACGCAGTTGTCGTTGGAGATACATTCTTCCTAAATCTCCATGGCACGGCGGATTTTATGAAAGAATGATCGGCATTGTAAAACGTTGTTTAAGGAAGACTCTTCATCGTCAAAGAATCGACTTAGAAGAATTCCGTACAGTTGTGACTGAAATAGAAAATAGAGTCAACAACAGACCTCTAACTTATGTTACCGATGATCTGGACAATTTAGAAGTGTTAAGTCCATCTCATTTACTCCATGGCAGAAGGCTCGAACCTGTTCCTCCCATGAATGATAAAGAAATCATAGAGGATCCTACTTATTTCGAACCTGAGCAACTCAGACGTAAATTAAAACACCTTAATAAAGTGATTGAACGTTGGGAGAAAATTTGGCGAGAAGACTATCTCACCTCATTGAGAGAACGCTTCTGTGGAGCTGGTGTTCCTGAAAATCATAAGTCCTTAAGATCTGGTGACATAGTGATTATTGACAATAATGGTCCGAGGTCCCAATGGCCACTTGGAAAAATTGTGAACATATATCCTGATGCAAATGGAATCATCAGGGCAGTTGATGTTTAAAGCAAAGGTGTAGTGAATGAGCGGACAATAAATAAACTAGTGCTGTTAGAATTACACAGTGTTGAAAACAAAATTAGTGATTCTCCAGAAACCGCACAGGCTAAAGTTGTTCAGAAAAGATAAGCAGCAGTGGTGGCGAGTGAGAAAATCAAATTAATGTTAAGTGATGAATAGTTCACCTGCAGCGAACCTCTGCCGCCCCCCAGTGTGGAGAAATTTTCTCCAGGAGGGGAGTATCAGCCTCCTTCAGCCCCCTTCAGCCCCTTTAGCCCCTTTCAGCCCTGAGGGGCCCAGCCCTCTCAGAAGGGGCAAATGTCTTATTTACTGCTACAGCGAGTAACTGATCCCAGATGCAGTACCAGTATACGACCTATGGTCAAGCGACCGCCACTCCATGTGGTCTAGTGTTGCAGAGTGTATTTTAATAAGAGACAGTACATCTCTTACCTTAGCAGGACAATTAAGGAAAATCCTGCTCCTACTTTATTACCATAGTAAAGATAGTGGACATTGTTGTCTATGCTTAAGACAGCAAGATTTAAACATTCTGCTTTGCCTCATGGAGGAAGTGGCAAGGAAGCAAAGGTAATATGTCAGCTTTTCCTTTGTGCTGAGGGGAGTAACGGCGTGGGGTGCTGTGGCGTCTTGAGATTACTTTTGTCTCTGCTGAGAGTGACGTCAGGATAACCAACAAAGAACGATTTTGCATTAGTGCGAACAAAGTGTCTCACAAAACACGATAAACACTTACAGAGAAGTGTGATCAACTTCTTAGTGATATTGTGTGAACAATTATTGATGAACAGTGTAACAACGAGTGTTGCGATCCAACAGAGTGTAGTGCGACATTCTTCAAAGAACACTATTCTTCAATCAACTCAACGGATGTCCGGGCATAATTACGGGTCAGATACATATACCCAGGTAAGTGTTCTAACTCGTGATGTACTACTATTGACTGCGCAGTTGAGCATAAAGTCGTGAGTTAGTCACTTATCATAAACCCCGGTGATATGCGGACCTTTGAGTCCACACACGTAAGTTTGTCAGCCATCAGTGAATGAAATATGCTGACATAACACCCCCTAGGGGTAATTTATTGTTTACAAATTATAACTCATTTCAGCCCAATGAGGAATGACTTCGACAGTTCTCAAGACCTCGTCTGCAGGGGCGGCTATGCAGGTGATGAGCTGTCTTTCTAAGTTAAGTTTTCCCTATATTTAAAATTAAGCTTAACTGTTAATCCCATTTCTCAACATAATCTCTACTCAGAATATATACTGAGAAGCAGAAGATTTTGGTCTCTATCCATGCCTTTGTTAAGTCTCAAATAGATTTTTGTAATTGTTTGTTTATGGGTTTCCCTAATAATCTGCTAAACTGGTATTTTGCCTACCAGCCGAGGTTCACTTGTCCCTATTTGTATGAGCTACCTTGGTTCTTATCAAGACAAGAAAGGATTTTAAACTTTGTTTATTAACATTTAAGGCTATTAGGTTTAACGAACCCAATTATCTTTGCTAATATTTATGTATCGCTGGGAACTATTTCTTATTTGGTTCCTAGATTGTTTAGCAGGTTACTGGTGTCTGTTAAGAGCCAGGAACCTGTTCATACTTTTCATTCTCATTTAAAAGTACATCTAATTTCCAGAACTTATGAACGTGTCATACTGTTAATCTTGAATGTAAACTTTAATATCACTTCTCTTTAGTCCCTGTTACATTTTTGGTTTGGTGCACAAGCACTTGTGAATTTCTTGAAAGAACATGAGCTGAAGAATGTCCTAAAATTAGTGCTGCTGCTGCTACGACTATTACTACTACTACTATTACTACTACTGTTACTACTACTACTAATACTACTGTTACTATTACTACTACTTCTTCTACTACTACTTCTTCTATTACTACTATACTACTACTACTACTAATAATAATAATTATGACAAGCTAATAATGAATGTCTGATAGTTTCATGTTAACCTTATCCCAATCATTTCTTTGAATATAAAAGTGTAAATTATTTAGTATTGTTCATGTTGACTATTGCTTACGTTCTCCACACCTGAACTCATACTTCGTTGTGAAAGTATTTTATATGTAATGTCTTGGAGACTGTTAAGTCCTTGAAAAGTTCCTGGCTGATTGTGAAGATCCAGTCTGTTGTCTTATTTCTATTAAGATCTAATGGCTGTTAGTTCGGTTAAAATATTTCTCAGTGACATTGGAGTTCTATGGTTTTTAAACCTTTCGTGCAGTAGTACTTCCAGGTAGTATTTACGGTCCAGAAGTGTTGTCTGTTCTTTGTCAATTCGTATTTTGGAAGCTGAACTCTGGTATAGTATGGTATAGTATTTTCAGATATTTTAGGCTGTAGTCAATCTTCCGTATCTGTTCAGTGAATTACTCTGCTCTAGCTGATGATGCTTTGAGAATGAGGATTAATTCCAGTGAGAAGTGTGTTGGGGAAGATTCCAGGTATCGTGGTGGGGAGTGCAGTGGTGAATGTGTTGGGGAGGATTCCAGAGATTGTGGTGGGGAGTGCAGTGGTGTGTTGGGGAAGATTCCAGGGATCGTCGTGGGGAGTGCAGTGGTGTGTTGGGGAAGATTCCAGGGATCGTCGTGGGGAGTGCAGTGGTGAGAAGTAGTTCAGGATTGTTTTTTGAAGCAGTTTGTGACAGAACCTACAAGGGGTAATAACCTGCTTGACTTAGTTCTGGCAAACAATGAATCCCTTGTTAATAATTTAGAAGTTTCAGAGGAACTGGGTGCTAGCAACCACAAATCAATTACATTTAGAATTGAATGGAAGTATGATAGTAGGGATAACTCAGTAACAGTCCCAGATTTTCGCTTAGCAGATTACGATGGGCTTAGGGAACACTTATCATCTGTTGACTGGGGTAACGAAGAGAGCTATCAATATGACAGTTTTCTGAACACAATACATGCTGCTCAACGAACGTTTATCCCTTATAGAGAAATTAGATCAAATAGAAATGACCCAAAATGGATGAATAATAGGCTGAAATATCTACTAGGGCATAAGAAAGGAATTTCTAGTCGTATCAAAAGAGGCGAGGGTCATCTTATGAATCAGTATATTGACATTAAGAGGGACATTAAAAAGGGTATAAGAAAAGCTAAAAGGGACTATGAAATTAAAGTTGCTAGGGATTCTAAAACTAACCCAAAAAGTTTTTTCCAGGTATATAGAACAAAAGTCAGAGATAAGATAGGTCCCCTTAAAAATAACTATGGGCATCTTACTGACAAAGAGAATGAAATGTGCTCGATTTTAAATAATTATTTTCTCTCGGTTTTTACACAGGAAGACACTAATAATATTCCGGTAATTAATTTTTATAGTGGGCCAGAAGAAGATAAATTATGTAACATCACAGTCACTAGTGAAATGGTTGTGAAGCAGATAGACCGACTGAAGCAAAATAAGTCACCGGGTCCTGATGAGGTTTTTTCAAGGGTTCTTAAGGAATGCAAAATGGAAGTCTGTGAACCATTAACTAATATTTTTAATTTATCTCTTCAAACAGGTGTAGTGTCTGATATGTGGAAGATGGCTAATGTAATTCCTATTTTTAAAACAGGGGACAAGCCGTTACCGTCAAATTACCGCCCAATAAGCCTGACCTCAATTGTAGGCAAATTACTAGAGTCAATTATAGCTCAGATTATAAGAAGCCATCTCGATAAGCATAGCTTGATTAATGATACTCTGCATGGATTCACAAGAGGCCGGTCTTGTCTAACTAATTTATTAACTTTCTTCAGTAAAGCTTTTGAGGCTGTTGACCACGATAAAGAATTTGATATTATTTACTTAGATTTTAGTAAGGCATTTGATAGAGTTCCGCACCAAAGACTGTTGAAGAACGTAGCAGTTCATAGCATTGGGGAAGGGTGCTCTCGTGGATCGAATCATGGCTCACAGACAGGAAGCAAAGAGTGTCCATAAATGGGGTTAAATCCGAGTGGGGATCAGTAACAAGTGGCGTTCCACAGGGATCAGTCTTGGGCCCGTTGTTGTTTATAATATATATCAATGATCTTGATGAAGGAATTACTAGTGATATGAGCAAATTCGCCGATGACACAAAGATAGGTAGGATAATTGATTCAAACGTAGATGTTAGGGAACTTCAGGAGGATTTAGACAAATTCTACTCTTGGTCAGAAAAGTGGCAGATGCAGTTCAATGTAGATAAATGCAAGGTTCTGAAGCTCGGGAGTGTCCATAACCCTAGCACTTATAAGTTAAATAATGTAGAACTTAGCCATACAGATTGTGAAAAGGACTTGGGGGTTATGGTAAGCAGCAACCTTAAACCAAGACAGCAATGCCTAAGCGTACGTAATAAGGCAAATAGATTACTGAGATTTATATCAAGAAGTGTAAGCAATAGAAGTCCAGAGGTCATACTGCAGCTTTATAGATCATTAGTAAGGCCTCACCTAGATTATGCAGCTCAATTCTGGTCTCCATATTACAGAATGGACATAAATTCGTTAGAAAACATTCAGCGTAGGATGCCTAAATTAATACATAGCATTAGAAATCTTCCTTATGAAGAAAGATTGAAGACTCTTAAGTTACATTCACTTGTTAGACGAAGAATAAGGGGAGACCTGATCGAAGTGTATAAGTGGAAGATAGGTATTAATAAAGGGGATATTAACAAGGTCTTGAGGATATCTCTCCAAGAGAGAACCCGCAGTAATGGATTTAAATTAGATAAGTTTAGATTTAGAAAGGACATAGGAAAGTATTGGTTTGGAAATAGGGTAGTTGATGAGTGGAACAGTCTACCTAGTTGGGCTATTGAGGCTAGGACTTTGGGTAGTTTCAAATTTAGGTTGGATAAGTACATGAGTGGGAGGGGTTGGATTTGAGTGGGACTTGCACATCAGAGCTTATTTGTTGGGTAGCATTGAAAATTGGGTTGGTCAAATGTTTGTTAGTGGGATGAATTGTAAAGGACCTGCCTAGTATGGGCCAACAGGCCTGCTGCAGTGTTCCTCCTTTCTTATGTTATGTTCTTATGTGAGTGTGCTGGGGAAGATTCCAGGGAGCGTGGTGGGGAGTGCAGTGGTGAGTGTGCTGGGGAAGATTCCAGGGATCGTCGTGGGGAGTGCAGTGGTGAGTGTGCTGGGGAAGATTCCAGGGAGCGTGGTGGGGAGTGCAGTGGTGAGTGTGTTGGGAGGGCTGTTGTGGAGGGTGCTGGGGATGGTACTAGCAACTGTGATAGGGAGGTATGATAAAAAAAAAGCTAGAGATGTGATGAAGAAGGTGGTGAGAAGGGCTGGTGTGGACAGTGAAGGGAAGGTGGTAGTAGGATGGTGAAGAGAGTAGTACTGAGAGAACTGAGTGTACTGGACGGTGGTTGGTAGGATGTTGAAGAGGGTAGTATTGAGAGAAGTGAGTGTACTGGATGGTGGTTGGCAGGATGTTGAAGAGAGTAGTACTGAGAGAACTGAGTGTACTGGATGATGGATGGTAGGGTGTTGAAGAGAGTAGTACTGAGAGAACTGAGTGTACTGGATGATGGATGGTAGGGTGTTGAAGAGAGTAGTACTGAGAGAACTGAGTGTACTGGATGATGGATGGTAGGGTGTTGAAGAGAGTAGTACTGAGAGAACTGAGTGTACTGGATGATGGATGGTAGGGTGTTGAAGAGAGTAGTTTGCGAGAACTGAGTGTGCTGGATGGTGGTTAGTTAAGGTAGTACTGAGAGAACTGAGTGTACTGGATGGTGGTTGGTAGAGTGTTGAGGAGAGTAGTACTGAGAGAACAGAGTGAACTGGATGGTGGTTGGCAGGGTACTGAAGAGAGAGAACTGAGTGTACTGGATGGTTGGTAGGGCAGTGAAGAGGGTAGCATTAAGATGGTAGTACTGAGAGAACTGAGTGTACTGGATGGTGGTTGATAGTGTTGAGGAGAGTAGTACTGAGAGAACTGAGTGTACTGGATGGTGGTTGGTAGGGTACTGAAGAGAACTGAGTGTAGTGGATGGTGGTTGGTAGGGTGTTGAAGAGAGTAGTACTGAGAGAACTGAGTGTACTGGATGGTGGTTGGTAGGGTACTGAAGAGAACTGAGTGTAGTGGATGGTGGTTGGTAGGGTGTTGAAGAGAGTAGTATTAAAAGGATAGTATTGAGAGAACTGAGTGTTCCTGATGGTGGTTGGTAGGGTGTTGAAGAGAGTAGTAACAGAGAGAACTGAGTGTACTGGATGGTGGTTGGTAGGATGTTGAAGATAGTAGTACTGAGAGAACTGAGTGTACTGGATGGTGGTTGGTAGCGTATTGAAGAGAACTGAGTGTAGTGGATGGTGGTTGGTAGCGTGTTGAGGAGAGTAGTACTGAGAGAACTGAGTGTACTGGATGGTGGTTGGTAGGGTGTTGAAGAGAGTAGTAACAGACAGAACTGAGTGTACTGGATGACAGTGGTTTTTGTAGAGGCTACGCCCTCACGACGTCTTCCAAATATTATGAAGAAAATCAGAAGAGGACTTAAAAATTCCATTAAAAGCTTTACATAATCTTTATGAGATAATGCAGTCATAAACAACAATATTTTTTTTAATCCTGATTATTCAATCATTATATAGTAAAGGAAGATCTTCAAACCTATGAATAGTGAAGCCAGATCATCATATCATTGTATAGTAAAGCCACAACATCACAGATTTTTGTTTATATTGAAGCTTGATGGTAACTACGTTTTACAGTGAAGCAACACAAACACATTACGTTGCAACCATATTCAACAATATTGAAGCTCTAACCAATTAATATTCATTTTATTTTCTTGATAATAATATGTAACCACAGTTTGGTGAATACATATATACGTACCTACAAATATACATACATACTTGCATACATTCTTATATATATATATATATATATATATATATATATATATATATATATATATATACATATACATAATGTCGTGCCGAATATGTAAAACTTGCGATCTTGGCTTAAATAACAATGCTCTTTTTGCCATATAGGACAAGCGAAAATTTGTGTTTGCAATAATTTCGCAAAAATCATTCTGAAACTAACGAGAAATTATATTTCATTGTGTTTGTTTAGTCTTAAATTATTGTAAACGTATCTAAAATATATTTAGTTGGATTAGGCTAAAATAAATTGCGCTTGTTACAATAAGGTTAGGTAAGTTTTCTAAGATTCTTTTGGTGCAAAATTATAAATTTTTACATCAACATTAATGAAAAAATATATCTTTAAACGTATAAGGGAAAATTTTAGAAAGGACTTAATTTTAAGTGAGTTCTTGCTAATTGACCAGTTTTACGTATTAGGCACGACTTATATGTAATATATATATATATATGTATATATATATATATATATATATATATATATATATATATATATATATATATATATATGTATATATATATATATATATATATATATATATACATATATATATATGTAATATATATATATATATTTATATATATATATATATATATATATATATATTTATATATATATGTATATATATATATATATATATTTATATATATATGTAATATATATATAATATATTATATATATATATATATATATATATATATATATATATATATATATATATATATATATATATATATTTCGATGGGGAAGTGGAACAGAATTCTCCCTCCGTAAGCCATGCGTGTTGTAAGAGGCAACTAAAATGCCGGGAGCAAGGGACCAGTAACCCCTTCTCTTGTATAAATTACTCAAGAGAAACTTTCGTTTTTCTTTTTGGGCCAACCTACCTCAGTGGTATACGGCTGGTAGGTTGAAAGAAGATATATATATATATATATATATATATATATATATATATATATATATATATATATATATATATATATATCATATTCCTATTTAGACTTCTATATGGAGTAACATTTGACTCAGACAAAGGATACTTCTCACATGAAAGCAATTATTCATGTGGATAACATGAAAAATTAAGCAGTCTGTACTAAGCATATAACAAATATGTATTTCATTGTTTGAGAACTATTATACAAAGGATGTAGACAAAGTCACGTGACTGCCTGCATAACAACGAGCAGTGCCAACGTGACTGTGAAGATGCAAGTGGACACTATCCCTGGTACAACAACCATCAGCAGTGCCATCATGAGTGTTATGGTGGAGGCTGGCACCATCCATGACACAATAATCGTTAATAGTGCCAACATGTGTGTGATGGTGGAGGTGAGTGCCGCCCCTGACACACCGCTTCGTACTGAAATATAAAAAATTAAACATTAGAAATGTTTAACGAAAATATTTATTTTGAGAAAATCACACCAAAGGGATTAGAAAAATATATTCCTAACGAAACAGACCCAATATGCTCTTAAAATATTATTATTATTATTATTATTATTATTAGTAGTAGTAGTAGTAGTAGTAGTGCTATTATTCTTATTGTTATTTTGATGTTTTATTAATACTATTCATATTATCATTATTGTTATTTTTCTAGGATTATTAGCTTATTATTATTTACTTATTATTAGTGTTATTATTCTTATTATTTTTACTGTTTTCATTATTATTTTTTTGGTTATCGAACCTCTTTAAGGGGGGGCTCCTCGTTGCGGTAAATTGGCTATCGTTCTGAGGAATTGAACCTTTTGGTCTTCTTCCTCCGACCGAACCTATTTACCCCCCAATCCTCCCTTCCCTATCCCATCCTCTCCATCCTATTTTTTCCCCTTTCCCATTTTCCGATTTTCCCCTGTCCCATTTGTAGTCTCTGGGGTCCTTCCCTCTGGCATTTCGGTTTCTAGGTAGGGGGAAGTGTGCCCGGGCTCATCCCACTCCGTGGGCTCCCTCAGGGGTGGTGTGGTTTGCCGTGGAATCTGAATTGTCTGGAGGTGCCCTGCTTCCTTCCCGAATTTCCGGGAAGTGGGTTGGGTGCCCTTCGGGTAACGGGTGTATCTCCGGAAGCTGCCTGTTCTGACCTGGCTTCGTTATCGGTCCATTCTCTCGACTCTTCTCATACCCCTGTACCTTCTGCCGATGACGTTTTGTCACCTGCTTCAGTTGCTGCGGCGTCACCCATTTCTGTTCATGCCGCTACTTCTAGCACACCTTTCACAATGTGTCCGTCTTCCCCAAATATGGTGCGCTGGTTTTCTGATCACCCACCTCCCTCGGGTCAGACCGCCCACGGTACTACTCCTGAACGTTCAAGACAACCTACTGACTACAGTTCATCGATGATCGCTCAAAAACAACCTACCTGACACTCACTACCTTTGCCTACCAGGCTTACGAGTACTCCATGGACAAAATTCTTTCCTTTACAAACGACGTCTCAAACTGATTATCTTTTTGATCATGGAATAGGTAAAACTCTTTTATGGCAAGTTGGCCAAAATATATTCTCCCACACTCTTCGAAGTGGTGTGCATGTCATAACAGTGCAGAATTCAGAGCAAACTCATGCTCTCTCCCGTATCACTTCCATAGATAACATAGCAGCCAATGTTCGTGAGCACACTACTTTTAATTCTTGCGGTGGTACTGTGGTCTTACTGCATACCATAATACAGAGTGATTTTTTGTCTTGCAACAATGACATTTTAGAACAATTAGTCCTTCAGAACCTCCCTATTCATAAGGTAGATACATACATCCTGGTCGCTTGTGGGCGGAGGCGCTTTCCTAGTAACATCGCTTGTTTAACCTTTAACTGCTGTGAACTTCCATTATCTGTCTACATTGCGTCCATCACCTAGAGGTCCTTCAAGTAGTTCCCACTCCCCAATGGTATAGTAATTGCTGGCGTTTTGGACACCCAGCTAAACACTACAGATCTGCTGCGGTGCAGCAGATCATTCCAATACATCTTGTAGTCTTCCCCCCTCTTGTCTCAATTGCAAGGAACCTTATCCTTCCTTTTCACGCCATTACCAGGTCTATTGTAATGAGCGAGAGATCCATTATTTCAAGGAGCATGAGGGCCTTAACTTACACTATGGCTGTCTCTCTGCTCCGTATGCTCGAGTAGCCCAAAGACCTCCAACCTCGACAGTTCTCCTACCTCCCACTCCCTCTGCGTCAGTGTCTTCCATGGTCACCCCAGTTTCTAATTCTTTTGCAGTTTTATCCTCTGACACTACTACTTCCACCCCACTTCCTACTTCTACTTCTTCATCTCGTTGCTTCCCAGTCTAAGAGACCTCGCACACCTACACTTTCTTCGCATCCATCACCTGTACAAAATCTATCTTCTACCTCGGAGCCTCACCCCTCACCCCCTTTCCAGCTCTCACAGGTGGAGGTTCATTCCCCCATCGTGTAGTCCCCTCTTCTCTTGTTTTCCTTCTGTCTTCCTCCATAGTTACCCTCCAGCCTCCTTCCTTTCTTGTTACAGTGCAGGATTCTTCTACCCCAGCCAGGTTTTTACTCCCTGCCCCCTTCAGACCTCTTTCGTTGCCTCCATAGTTACTCCGACCTTTACTTACAATACTTCTGTCTCTGACATCATGGCATCATTGGCTTCCTTAACAACTGATACGTTAGACACTATCTCCAGCTATACTGCGGAGACGAAACCCCACAATTCTTCCTTGCTTACGCGCTTGCCGTTGCCCTCACACATTGACTTTACTGATCCTAAGAGCCCATAGGTTTTATCATTTCTTATTGTTGCCATTTTTATTTCCGTACATGTATTTTTTACAATGGGATATTCGTGGCTTTAGGGGCAATCGAGGAGAACTCCAGGTGTTGCTCTCCAAGTTGTCCACAGTATGTGTTGGGTTGCAAGAACCCAAAATTCGTTCTGCTGTCATTCGCCCCATTTCAGGGTAAGTGCTGTTACATTCTTGTGATCCTTTACCTGACGAATCATTTAGTGAAAGCGTGCTTCTTGTTCACATTGATATACCATATCAACAAGTTTTTGTTCGTTCCCTGCTGCATTATACTGCACCTCGTATTTATTTACACAGGTGGTTTACAATTTGCTCTCTTTATCTTTCTCCCTCCCATGCATTCTGTATCTCTGATATCACGTTTTTTATCTCTTCTCTACCGCTGCCCATGTTGCTGTTGGGTGATTTTTATTGCTCATTATCACCTGTGGGGAGGGTCCCACTGTGACTCTCGTGGTGATCAGTTGGAGAGACTTCTCGCTTCTCATCCTCTTCATGTTTTAAACACAGGTGCTCCTACCCATTTAGACTCTCGCACTCAGTCTCTCTCATGCATTGATCTTTCTAAATGTTCCTCGCCCATTGCACTTGATTTTGCGTGGTCTGTTCTTCCAAATTTACATGAAAATGATCACTTTCCTATCCTTCGTACTTCTACTACGCATACCCTACCATTTCGTAGTCCTCATTGGCAATTTGCTTGAGTAGACTGGGACTTACACTCCCATCTTACCACTTGTTGAGAGGGGTCCCCTTCCGTCCTCTATTGGAAACTGGTACACCAGTTTTCGACCTTAGTCCTAACTGCAGCAACGCGTTCTATCCCCCAAACCTTAGGTAGGCATTATCAAGCATACGTACGTTGGTGTTCTCCTACATGCACCCATGCAGTGCATTTAAAATGTGCTCCTTGGGGTCGTTATCGATATAATAGTACCGCTCTGCGTCTGTTGGATTATAAGCATGCAAGGGCAGTTGCTCACCACGCCATCTGTGATGCTGAATGCACTTCTGGGCAAGACTACGTGTCTTCCATTACCTCGTCTTCTCCTGTGTGCGTGATCTGGAAAAAGGCACAGAAATTGTGTGGTAAGTACACTCCGAACCCAGCTCCTGTTTTGCAGGTAGCTGGAGTTGATGTCGCAGAACTTCTAGAAGTTGCCACAGAAATCGGGAACCATCTTGTCCGTATCTCCCGAGGGCTTCACCTCTGTTCCTCATTTCTTGCATCTAAGCTTTTTACCTTTTACTCTCCTAGAATTGGAATCCATGCTTTCCATTCGTTGGCCGTTGGCAATGGGACCTGATGATATCCACATCGGTATATGCTACAACATCTCCATTTGGGAGCGAGGGGTTCTCCTTCAGCATTGGAAATCGGATATTGTACTAACGTTTCACAAACCGGTGCCTCTGAAACCTGGTGCCTCGGGAATTGACACCTCTCACTATCGTCCCATTGCCCTGACCAGTGCAGCCTACAAGGTGATGGAATGATTGGTGAATATATGTCTGATGTGGTTTTTAGAAACAATAGCCTTTGCCCTCGCCAATATGGCTTTTTGTAAAGTAAAAGGACACAAATGCAACTAATGTGACTTTTTATTGTGGCAACGTTTCGCTCTCCAGGAGCTTTATCAAGCCATTACAAACAATACATGGACACAGAGGGTATATAAAGGCTCAGAGTGAGGTGCAATACTAGTGAGGTACCATTTCGATGTTCACTAGTGGTAGTAGTAGTAGTAGTAGTGACAAAAGTAATACAATATGGTAGAGCAATTAATTCGTACATGAGTAAAAGGATATAAAAGTTATTACTTGGGTAACATAAAAATAGGTTGGGCAAATATAGACTGGAAAGAGGCAGCTTGTTTCAGTGTTCACTCTCTGTAATGTGCTTTGTGTAGTATAACAGGAGAGACTATGTGATGGCAGGGTTCACTGTTTTCAGGAGGATTCTTGCTAAGACTTAGCACCACGAACCAGTCAATGCAGAAGTTTACACTATACCCTGTGGAGGCTGTGACAAGATCTACGTAGGTGAAACAGCAAGAAACCTCGACACCCGCCTCAATGAACACATTTACGCATGTAGGAACGATAACTTGAACAACGCCTGTGTACAACACCGAAATTCCACCAATCATCTCATGAAATTCAGAGACGCCCAATTAGTGATCAAAGAAACTAATTTCCGCAGACGCAAGTGCCTCGAATCAGCACTGATCGCTGTTTCGAATACAATTAAACAAAACAACGTCAGTTTCACAATCTCCTAAGTCTTAGCAAGAATCCTCCTGAAAACAGTAAACCCTGCCATCACATAGTCTCTCCTGTTATACTACACAAAGCACATTACAGAGAGTGAACACTGAAACAAGCTGCCTCTTTCCAGTCTATATTTGCCCAACCTATTTTTATGTTACCCAAGTAATAACTTTTATATCCTTTTACTCATGTACGAATTAATTGCTCTACCATATTGTATTACTTTTGTCACTACTACTACTACTACTACTACCACTAGTGAACATCGAAATGGTACCTCACTAGTATTGCACCTCACTCTGAGCCTTTATATACCCTCTGTGTCCATGTATTGTTTGTTATGGCTTGATAAAGCTCCTGGAGAGCGAAACGTTGCCACAATAAAAAGTCACATTAGTTGCATTTGTGTCCTTTTACTTTACATATTGTCGGTAATTCTACCAACTTTATTACAATATGGCTTTTTCAAAGGCTGCTCTACTTTAGACCTCTTGCTCCACTTACATACATATATTGGATGTATAACATTCTTGCCCAAGCCCACTCCTTAGGCCTCCGTGGTAATCTACCAAACTTCATCGATGCTTTCTTGTCTGATAGACATTTTTGGGTCCGTATTGGCGCCTCGCTCTCCTCGGTTTAGCGCTTTCTCTCATAATAATAATATGGTTATTATTACCTTAATGCTTTTAAATTTATTGTTCTAATTTTGGGACCCCCGCAACATACGATACTCTTTATACCAAGGTTACCCAGGTCTACTAAGTCTGTCAGAGCTAGATCATCTTCCTGCACTGGCCAGGTGTTGGAAGAGTCAGCAGCAGACTCGCCTGGGAGAACTGCACTCACGAGGAAGTCAGCTGGGGCTTCACAATAATACAGCTTTCTTCACCTACACACCTTTTTGGACGACTGCCTAGCTGAGAAATGGTCATCTCAAGGACCACGACATCACCTTATTGCTTCTAAATACCTAATCTCTCTCGCTGCATACAGCTATCACACGAACTGCGCTGATCAACACCATTTCTTCCAGAGACATCATATAAGCAATCACAATCCGTTGTTGCTTTGAAACATCTGGTAGGCGTTCCTTTGGGATTACTGTCAGCAAAGACATTGCAGCTAGAGTGCAACAAAAACTGAAAATATTCAGAAATTTAAACTTTACTTGTTCCCACGGGAACTGCAGCAGTATGTTTTCACTCGCTGTACCAACGAGACATCAGTCTTCAATTTATGTACTTAATTCACCCATGGTTTCCGTAAGAAACACCATCTGTTCGATAATGACACCATGAACCACCACTACAGGGATTCCGACTCCCATAAACAATACGTCCAAGGACTTCCTTTGGACATTATCCAAAGGAAGTATTTCCACGCATTTAAATATTTGGAAATGATAACATCTTCTTTACCACTGTCGACCAGTGAGGAGTAGTGATCCTCAAGACAATGTCTGCAGCAACGTAATACTCAATAACTCTTGGTGGTTTCAACTTCAATCAACGCTAAGTTCTTCTACAGAAATCTCCCATATTCTGCCGGATTCTAACCAAAGCAAAAATTTGTAATACTTTCTTCCTGGGCAGACTAATCCTGCATAACCCTGAATCCTATCAAAGACTTATAAGTCTGGCGTTCCTCTCCTCCTAATCACTTATGACATTGGCTGTGCCCAGCACAAGCTGGCAGATTTCTTAGTGAAGAGACTTTCAGATAGTCTTGGGTACTAACATTCCAAGAGATCTGCAACATTCTGGGTAGATTTCTTGAATCACCAACTTTATCATAAGGAACAAACACACAACCTTTCACGTTACCTCTTTGTTCACTAATATCCACTTCCTCACTAAAACTGCATGTTGACCACCGAGTCAAGTACAATTTCTTCAGGTAATCCGAGTACTAGGTATGAGGCTATGGACATCCCCTTTAATTTTGTTGTCATTATCATAGTGAACCTAGAAAGAGGAGGAATCCACTTCATTGTTTCCAACAGCGAAGAGGTTTACTTAAGTGTTATACAGCTATGTCATTAATGCGCCACTTAAAATGAAGTTAAACGGAAAGTATTTTTAAAATTAAATTCAAATTAAGATCGGATTCATTTACAATACAAAGCGCGCCACATACACAAAGAGCGATACACTGAAGAGTAGCTCTTCATCATTTGTACTGTATCTTGCAGCCACATGATCGTATTAGTTCCCTACTGGCTTGTGTAGCTTCTGGTAGGGTCGTCTAGCAAATATCCCACCCACCCTTGACCATCTTTATTCCCATTTGATAGGATAATTGGGTGCATTCTGGATAAGAAGACCATCAATTGATCTACAACAAATCAGTCTTTCATGACCTCTGCATTGAGGTTAGGATGGCGCTTTTACAGTCAAACTACATCCCGCATATGAACTGGAATCTGTCTTGTATACTGAGTGTGTCCGAAGGCTAAGTTGTTGTCTTTGATAACACTCTCAGGTATATCTCTAGGGTTAACTCCAACAGCTGCATGATGTACCATAATCTCACTGCTTTTAGTTCGCCACTCACCTAGCAACATAACGTCTGTGCTACTGTCTTTTAAGTATTCGTAGTTCTTTTTATAAGTCTGCTGCAGAAGTAAATGAAGACTACTGGTTGTGACCACATTAGGTCTTCCAGTACGTGTCACATAATATACTCTTATTAAAAATATACTTAGCCAGAAGTGATAACTGACTCAGGAAATCGTAATGACATGATTGCAAACAAATCATACAAAGGGCGGGGCTTGAACCCGCGATCAGAGAGTCGTGGAAATAAATGGTATAAAATAAAGACACAATGGAAATGGAAACACATATGCAGTATAATGTAATCCTTTACTGACAGCGTTTCGCCCACACAATGGGCTTTATCAAGTCACAAACAGATCTGTTTGTGACTTGACAAAGCCCACTGTACTCACCTAGTTGAAGTTGCAGAGGTCGAGTCCGAGCCCTGGCCCCTCTTCACTGGTCGCTACTAGGTCACTCTCCCTGAACCGTGAGCTTTATCATACCTCTTCTTAAAGCTATGTATGGATCCTGCCTCCACTACATCGCTTCCCAAACTATTCCACTTCCTGACTACTCCGTGGCTGAAGAAATACTTCCTAACATCCCTGTGATTCATCTGTTCCTTCAACTTCCAACTGTGTCCCCTTGTTGCTGTGTCCCATCTCTGGAACATCCTGTCTTTGTTCACCTTGTCAATTCCTCTCAGTATTTTGTATGTCGTTATCATGTTCCCCCCTATCTCTCCTGTCCTCCAGTGTCGTCAGGTCGATTTCCCTTAACCTCTCCTCGTAGGACATACCTCTCAGCTCTGGGACTAGTCTTGTTGCAAACCTTTGCACTTTCTCTAGTTTCTTTACGTGCTTGGCTAGTTGTGGGTTCCAAACTGGTGCTACATACTCCAATATGGGCCTAACGTACACGGTGTACAGGGTCCTGAACGATTCCTTATTAAGACATCAGAATGATGTTCTGAGGTTTGCTAGGCGCCCATATGCTGCAGCAGTTATTTGGATGATGTGTGCCTCAGGAGATGTGCCTGGTGTTATACTCACCCCAAGATCTTTTTCCTTGAGTCAGGTTTGTAGTCTCTGGCCCCCTAGACTGTACTCCGTCTGCGGTCTTCTTTGCCCTTTCCCAATCTTCATGACTTTGCACATGGTGGGGTTGACCTCCAGGAGCCATTTGCTGGACCAGGTCTGCAGCCTGTCCAGATCCCTTTGTAGTTCTGCCTGGTCCTCGATCGAATGAATTCTTCTCATCAACTTCACGTCATCTGTAAACAGGGACACTTAGGAGTATATTCCTTCCGTCATGTCGTTTACAAATACCAGAAACAGCACTGGTCCTAAGACTGATCCCTGTGGGACCCCGCTGGTCACAGGCGCCCACTCTGACACTTCGCCACGTACCGTGACTCGCTGCTGTCTTCTTGACAAGTATTCCCTGATCCATTGTAGCGCCTTCCCTGTTATCCCTGCCTGGTCCTCCAGTTTTTCCACTAATCTCTTGTTTGGAACTGTGTCAAACGCCTTCTCACTGTCCAAGGAAATGCAATCTACCCACCCCTCTCTCTCTTGTCTTACTGCTGTCACCCTGTCATAAAACTCCAGTATGTTTGTGACACAGGATTTCCCATCCCTGAAGCCATGTTGGCTGCAGTTGATGAGATCATTCCTTTCTAGGTGTTCCACCACTCTTCTCCTGATAATCTTCTCCATGACTTTGCACTATACATGTCATTGACACTGGTCTGTAGTTTAGTACTTCATGTCTGTCTCATTTTTTAAAAAATGGGACTACATTTGCTGTCTTCCATGCCTCAGGCAGTCTCCCTGTTTCAATAGATGTATTGAATATTGTTGTTAGGGGTACACGTAGCGCCTCTGCTTCCTCTCTCAGGACCCGTGGAGAGATGCTATCCGGCCCCATTGCCTTTGAGGTATCTAGCTCACTCAGAAGCCTCTTCACTTCTCGGCTGTATGTACGCCACCTGTCTCCTCTGTGAACACTTCTTTGAATCTCTTGTTGTGTTGCCCACATACTTCACGATCATTTCTTGTTGTCTCCTCTCCTTCCTTAGCCTGATTACCTGGTCCTTGACTGTTGTTTTTCTCCTGATGTGGCTGTATAAAAGCTTCGGGTCAGATTTGGCTTTCGCTGCTATGTCGTTTTCATATTGTCGTTGGGCCTCCCTTCTTATCTGTGCATATTCATTTCTTGCTCTACGACTGCTCTCATTCTCCTGGTCCTTTCCCTAGCACACTTGGGTTTTGCCTCCTGCACCTTTGAACATAAGAACATAAGAAAGGAGGAACGCTGCAGGAGGCCTGCTGGCCCATACTAGGCAGGTCCTTTACAATTCATCCCACTAACAAAACATTTGCCCAACCCAATTTTTGCCTCCTGCACCTTTGGGTGAACCATGGGCTCATCCTGGCTTTTTCAATTCCTGTTATCCTTGGGAACAAACCTCTCCTCAGCTTCCTTGCATATTGTTGTTACATATTCCATCATCTCATTTACTGGCTTCCCTGCCAGTTCTCTGTCCCACTGAACCCCATTCAGGAAGTTCCTAATTCCCGTATAGTCCCCTTTCTTGTGGTTTGTCTTCATTCGCCCTGGCCTTCCTGCTTCCCCCTCCACTTGTAGCTCTACTGTGTATTCAAAGCTTAAACCCACATGATCGCTGGCCCCAAGGGGTCCTTCATATGTGACGTCCTCAATATCTGCACTACTCAAGGTGTATACTAGGTCCAGTCTTGCTGGTTCATCCTCTCCTCTCCTTTCTTGTAGTGTCCCTTACGTGTTGGTACATGAAGCTTTCCAGTACCACCTCCATCATCTTAGCCCTCCATGTATCTTGGCCTCCATGTGGCTTCAAGTTCTCCCAGTCGATTTCCTTGTGGTTAAAGTCACCCATGATCAGTTGCTTTGCCCTGCACGGATGAGCCCTTCTGGCCACTGCAGCCAGTGTCAACCATCGCTCTGTTGCTCTCATCATACTCTTGCCTTGGCCTCCTGCTGTTCTTTGGTGGGTTATACATCACTGCAATTACCTTTTTGGGACCTCCAGATTGAAGCGTTCCCGCTGTGTAATCACTTGCTTCTCCACTGTCTCCTCTCTCCAGCTCATCAAAATTCCATCGGTAAGACTGTGTGGGCGAAACGCTGTCGATAAAGAATTACATTATACTGCATATGTGTTTATATTTCCAGAGAGTCGTAAAACTCCAGACCGACGCGTTAGCCATTGGCTAACGTATCGGTCTGAACTTTTACGATTCTCTGACCGCAGGTTCAAGCCCCTCCCGTGGTATGGCTTATTATAAGACCTGCCTAAACAAGTGTTTCCACTTACATACAGCCACTTCAATGTGCCAGGTACCAAACGTTAAATCAAATGATCCTCACCTTGAGTTTCAGACCAGTTCTTGTGGATTTTATTAGACAATGTGCAGTATGGCTGGTTATATAGTAAGACTGGTGCCAGTTTTGGATTAAGGAGTTAATCAACATCCAGTGAATTGTGAATCATGTCTACTGTCATTGTTTGTTGTCGACAAAGAGTAAACAGGGACGGGATCGTCACATCTGTCTAATGGAAGTCTTTCTTGACGGCTTTCACGCCATGATGCTGAGGAGGAAATCATTTCATTCCCGTGGAGGAAGCCACTGTCTGGCATGTTTCAGATGCTAACAATACACTTAGTTCTGCACTTCTTGCTGTCGTATAGGTTGATGATGATTGACTAGAGGAGCAAGAGAAATACTAGTAAAGGCCTCAAGCAGGGGTGTCATATCCTTGGTGGTAATATTCCAGTAGTCACTGAGTTGAAGACAGACTTCTTTTTCCACAGTGTACGGTTACTGAGCATTTAGGCCATCTTTGATGAGACCAAGTACAAGATAGTACGAGATGCTTTGCCTGAGTTAATATAGCTTATCCGCAAGTTAACGCTTCCAGGTTAGTGTGAATCATAATTCCTAAATATATTGGCAACGAAGTTAGCTTCTCTGTTGTGTCTTGTTTTTCATTTGGTCTGGAAATAGGGTAGTTCATGAGTGGAACAGTCTGCCTAGTAGGGATACTGAAGCTAAAACCTTGGGTAGTTTCAAGTTTAGGTTGGACAAATACATGAATGAAAGAGGTTGGATTTGAGAGAAACTTGCACGTGAGTAAATAAATTTGTCAGAGCTTATTGTTAGGGTAGCACTGAAAGTGGGTTAAGCAATTGTTCTGTTAGTCAGTGGGTTGGTATTGTAAAGGACCTGCCAAGTATGAGCCAACAGGCCTACTGCAGTGTTTCTCCGTTCTTATGTTTTGTTCTTACAACGTGACACCAAAGAGTAACTATACAATGTCATTACAATGTAATACAGTATCATACCAGAAAGTACTGTGTATCAAAAAGAGTTGGTTTAGAAAGACACGTAAGCAAACACTATAACATATTTATTAGAAAACCTTTCGGTCCTGGGACCGAGAGTACAGAAATACCTTGTGTAACGCAGTTCTAAACAGCGCGGGTTTTGCTCTAGAGCGGTTTATAATCTGATTTTGACATTTAACTTTAACAGCAGTAGAGTAGGAAACTATATTTTTTTAATACTTACAAGTACTTTTTATACTCAATTATGAGTTAGAAGAAATGCGAAGAAACTTATGAACTTGATAAATGGTTAACACTATTACAAAAAGTTGAAATTATAAAACGCCGTAAAGAGAGAGCATCATTAGCTAATATAACGAGAAGTCTCCATTAGGCTATAAATGAAAACGGAGATGACGGAGGAAGTTTTTCTGCGAGGTTTGGCTGCTTATATAACTTTAGGAAGGTTATGGGGCTCCATAACTCAGTATCCTAACATTCTGCTAAAAAAATTTCCCGGTGAGTTAAAAGAAATTATTTAAAAAGGTTGTTAAAATGATTAAAAAATATTGACGAAACAGGTTTATTTTGGAAGAGGATGTTATAGTACATATATTTAACAACAACTGTTTTAAACAACGCGGTTTTGCATAGCACGGAACTTTATTGGCATCAATTATGTGTACTTTTAAACTACTCTTTTAGTGCAAAGCGCTAAAACCATAGTTTAAAATGTACAGAAATATTGAAAGGTTATAATAATTAATAAGTTACTGAAGCTACGCAGAATAATTCCAGAATTATTTTCCTATAAACATTCTTAACAGTGTATTGCTTTTATATTAAATTCTCAAACTTTTTTTAGTGCTTTTTATCTTTCTGTTCACAAGTTTTGTTACCTCAGTACGATAAGGGATAATGAGCCCAGAATGACTGCAAATTGTTACGAAGCCAAAAACTGGCTAGATGCTAGACGAGGTCAATAGCTGATCTTCAAGTATTTTCTGGTAGGTGTCTATACCTGGAGAAGGTTTCTGGGGTCAACACCCATGCGGCCCGGTCTGAGATCAGGCCTCGTGGTGGATCAGGGTCTGATCAACTAGGCTGTTACTGCTGGCCGCACGTAAACTGACGTACGAACCACAGCCCAGCTGGTCAGGTACTGATTTTAGGTGCCTGTCCAGTGCCTTCTTGAAGACAGTCAGGGGTCTATTGGTAATCCCCATTATGTGTGCTGGGAGGCAGTTGAAAAGTCTTGGGCCCCGGACACTAATTTTGTCTTTCAGTGCACTCGTGGCGCCCCTGCTTTTCATTGGGGGAATGTTGCATCTACTGCCGAGTCTTTTAATTTCATAGGGAGTGATTTTCGTGTGCAAGTTTGGTACTAATCCCTCTCGCGCCAGTGTTCCATAGAATACAAATCAAGGGACTTCAACCATTCCCAGTAATTTAGGCGCCTTATCGTACTAAGCGTGCCGTGAAAGTTCTTTGTACGCTCTCCAGGTCAGCAATTTCGCCAGCCTTGAAGGGGGCAGTTAGTGCACAGCAGTATTTCAGCCTAGAGAGCACAAGCGATTTGAAGAGAATCGCCATGGGCTTGGCGTTCCTAGTTTTGAAGGTTCTCATTATCCGTACTATCATTTTTCTAGCAGATGAGGTAAATACATTGTTGTGGTCTTTGAAGGCGAGATCCTCTAACATTATCACTCCCAGGTTCTTCACATTACTTTCTTGCTCTATTGTACAGTTAGAATTTGTTGTATACCCTGATAGTTTTAATTTTCTCAAGTTTTCCATATCTGAGTTGCTGAAATTTCTCTTCATTGAACTTCATATAGTTTTGAGTCGCCCATTTGAAGATTTGATTGATGTCCACTTGGAGTCTTGCTGTGTCCTCGATGAAGGTCACTGCCATGGCAATCCAAGTGTCATCCACAAAGGAAGACACGGCTTACATTTCTATGTCAAATATGAGGATGAGGATTAGGATGGGAGCGAGTACAGGGCCTTGTGGAACAGAGCTTTACTCTGTTATTACTCTTTCTGTTCTATTTGTTAGGAAGTTATAGATGCATCTACCAACTTCCTGTTGCTCCTTTATCACGCATTTTGTGCGCTATTGCACCATGGTCACACTTGTTGAAGGCTTTTGCAAAGTCTGTGTAAACTACATCTGTATTTTGTTTAGCTTCTACAGCATCCAGGACCTTGTCATAGTGGTCCAGTAGCTGGAGCAGGTAGGAGCGACCTGCTCTAAACCCGTGTTGCCCTGGGTTGTGTAACTGATGGGTATCAAGGTGGTTGGCGATCTTGCTTCTTAGAACACTTTCAAAGATTTTTATGATATGGGATGTTTGTGCTATCTGTCTGTAGTTCTTTGCAATTTCTTTACTGCCACCTTTGTAGAGTCTGTTGTTTTTAGCGAGATCGATAGTATTTGAGAGAATGTCTAGTTTCAAAAACTAACTAGCGAGATGATAATCAGTCTTACTGATTCACTAGCTCGGTTGTCTACACCATATGTGGCAGGTGTGTACCAATTTGATTCTCATGATCCTTGGATATGGAGATAAGACTGTGCTCTATTACAATCTAACTTGCTGGAATAATCTATTCTAATTAGTCTTCTACGATCACACAGTCGGTGTACACTTGAATTCATGTACATGTAACACAAGCAATTGTTTCTCTGACTGACGACGTTAAGTACACTATAAGTTCAGACATTCTGGCAGGTGGCGAAAAACCTGGGACAATCAGAGGATTAATTCATGATATACTGTCTCCTTCATATGCAAAGACTTCTAGATCAATATTGATTCAGAGGAGAGCCTCTTGTCTCATCTAGATAAAATGTCCCCTATTAATAAGTCAGAAGATGATAGAGTTAAGTTCAAAAGTATTAAAGTGTAACCACTATTTTCACTCTCCGCTTGTTGCCTCACTGGAATATTTTCTGAGTGTAGCAGACAGTATGACTCAGCTACATACTAGTAAAATAGATGATATTTCTTTGTACACTAATCACATCTAGATTCTCAAGAAATGTCTGGACAAGGCACCATACATAAACGTCAACGGAGATTCGTTCAATTCCAATATGCCAATAGGCATATTGGCTCTATCTCTAAGGATCAGTTTGGGAGGATGGAAAGTCTAATGCAATTGAATACTGCACACAAAGAGGCACAGAGGAAGTTAAATAAGGAAGAATTATTTGAGAAACTGTTCGTTAAGAGAAACAACATTCTGGTACGTCAGAGCAACCTGCTGACATAATATTAGATGCACCAAACGTTCAAATAGAACCACTAAACACATGATCTGATGTCAAGACTGAAGAAAAAATGGCCAGGAAGAACTCCAAGCAGTATACACAGAAAGACTGAGAACGGAAAAAAGTTAATATACCTACTCCCTAGTAACCCCACGACTGCCTGATATTATAGTTTAAAAATTCCAATACAACTAATATCCCTCTCAGACTCATCACTTCAGGGATAATTATTGCTCCTCATAAACCAATAGCTTCACTATCATAATTTTCCAAGCTGCTGGGGACCATTAGCTAATCTCATGTCAAACACTTAACGCATCTCATTAATCATTTTAAAGATGTTAACACCAGGAATAAGAAGATAGTGAGCTGTGACGATTCTGCTGTTTCCTGACATAACCACACAAGCATTTGCGTTACTACTACATAATAAAACGGAAATAACTTAGATTCGGTAACCAACTGTGTCGTAAATGATTTACAAAACCGACAAATTGCAGAATGAGACACTTAGCAACATTTGAAAATCTTCATTACGGAAACGGTTCTCCAGCCAGTGGCCTTCTTCAGTCCATCACAGAGACGAACTCCATCTTCCACCCATCGTCTCTGTAATAAACTGAAGAAGCCACTGGCTGGCGAAATATTTCCATAATAAAGATTCCCAAATCTTGCACAAGTGTCTCATTCAAGAAGCTGTGTCATCGAAGATCTAAGTTTGAACTCAATGCGCTATGCATTAATCACATTTATTTCATATTTGTAGACAACCACTTTAAACAGTGTTTCAAGATGGGCTCCCCTTCATATGGATCATTTGAAGACTTGAGTGCGTCCTATCCATCATCCTCAACAATATTACATGTCTACGCTACGAAGACAGTTTTCTGCTCAGCGTTCCAAGATCATTGGATATTAATTCTGTGATGATCATGATCAGTTGCGTTGAGCCAGCCGTCAAATTTTATTATGAAGAAAATGGAAAATAACTTCATTTTTTAGATATGTTACGAGACGCAGGAGGGAAAGTAACTTGAAAAATACACAGGAAACTCCTATGTTACTCGAGCTATGAAACAGTTCTTAAAAGAGGTGTCATCGCTGGGTTTGTTCTAAGAGCTCGTGGGATCTGAAGCTCACAGATGCTTTATGAGATGGCACACGGCATTATCAACACGGCCATACAGGAACGGTAACTCATTAGGTAAATAGGTCTTCCTATCCGTGAGGTGGATAATTTTACACAGGCACTCACGAGGCTCAAAATCAGTGAAGGCGTATTTCTATGTCCACCCCATGACGGTACTGGTGAGACCAGCGCAGACCTGTTTTCCCCCATGCGGGAGATGTCCTAAGATATTTGTTGAGCCAGTGATGAACTAGAGCCATCATGTTGGGGAACTCATATGCGTATGCAGTAGAACAAATCTGATAACGTTTCTATAATACACTGTATGAGTGTGTGTAAATTAATGCCTGCATAACTCATTGCGTTACAACTGTAACGTTCATCTATCAGAACTTTGTGGTCCAGCGTTACAAAAAAAAAAAACGATATCTAAGAAGCATAGAGATCTCCAATAAATACTACAATTGACTGCTCCTCTAGCATCCAGCCTGTTACTGGGTTTTTGTAACAAGTAGTCAGTATCCTGGTCCAATTATCCATTAGAATTTAATAGTAAGATTCAGTAGTGCTTCAGGATTATAACTGGTAGGTTACTAACTAAAGAAATTAATATTTAAGAAGTTTATTAATAAAGTTGTCTTGGTGGACAATATCAAAGTAAATCAAAGTAATCAATTTAACATAATATAAGATACAAGTTGCTACACTTCTCTCGTGTACAGTAGTATTGTGCTGAAGGCACATATATCTTTATTGCTTCTAAGTAATGTCTGGTACATTGTCAGCATTTAAGAACATAATACTAATATATACAAGTGAGTATGTGTGTAAGTGCTCTTAAGTAGTTCTCACATAAACTAACTTCTTGACCAACCTGGCAATCAGAACAGCTTACTTGAACAGTAAGACGACCGATTCGCCGAACAACAATATAACAAGCAACAGCGACACAGAATCAGGAACAAGGAGATAATATATCGACACTAAGTAGGGACCATCTGCAGATCCTCCACAAAAGTCACAAAACTCCCATACTACTGAATCTAAGTTCAGCATTAGAAAATCCCCGACTGTGAAAGTACACAGATACCAGTACAAATTAGGTCAGAAGCTACAGCTCAGGACCTGAGTTGCTCAGAGTGTCTATGAAACACACAACCTCAGTACAACGTCGAAAATCACTAAGTCTAGGCTATGGTCTGTGAACCGAGTTACACAGAACTAACAACAAGAGTGACAGAGGTGAAGTTCTAGCAAGGGTCAGCAAGGGAGAGCTGGAAAGGGAGGTGTTGGAACCACCACCAACAAAAGAGAGAGCGATCGGCAAGGTAGACTCCTCACCCAGGTGAGGTGTGATCACCCCACCCTGGTCACGTGACCCTCCGTGGACTGCTAGCGCCCAGCGACTACAGAGAAGCTGGCATCGAAACAAGCGAGGCGGTAGTTATCAAGGTAGTCTGCCAATGTGGGCAGCTACTCAAAACTCTCGAGCAATGAGCACAGAATAATGTGTAAATGTTACATCCTACCTACTAATATAGCCAAGTCAAATAATACTATAAAGCAATATATTTACGATTTAGCTAATATTGCAAATATCAGCAATAAAAAAATATATGAACAGGCAATATACATTATATACATTGTGACCCCTTCAGAGGTCACAATATCCCGTCCCTGGACCCATTATGTACCTCTGCCATCCTTTTACTATCACCCACAGGATGGGTATGGGGTACATAATAAAGATATTAAGCCAACTTTATACACGAAGATTAACAAAGACTCTTGATGAGGTAAAAAGCTGCCAAGTTGGTCGTAGAGAAAGACAAACTTGAGGCTGCCATGACCACTGTTTCTGACACACAAGTCCATAACTCAATTAATTTAGCATCTCAGTTCAGTCTTTCGGCCAAAAGACTAAACGAGCAGGTGATGAACGCTCAGATATCTGATATCAGCGGATCTGATCTTCAATTTTATTCTTTTATATATTCTCAGCTTTTTTTTCTGATTTCTTAATAAATTATAGCAAGTATTGTGTTTGTGTTTTAATCCCTTATTTTCATACCTGTAATTATATGCTGACAGTGACGAAGGTGGTGATATTTTCTCCTTCCAGATGGTCCACGTATTTCGAAGTACTGGAAATATTATTCCAGAACACTGTACGGATAGGTATCAGAGAAAAAAACGTTGAAAATGATAACAGTTGGAGACAAATCATAACGTGCTTTATCTGATTTGGCAAGGATCGAGGTCGTCGTTGACCTCCTAAGGTCGTCGCTGACCTGCTCCTAAGGTCGTCGTTGACCTGCTCCTAAGGTTGTCGTTGAACTGCTCCTAACACCGGTTTCCAAAGGTTCCAGATGTGTCGGCACTATGTTCCTAGTGTGACTGAAAAAAACATAACAGCAAGAAGAAAAGGCGGATTAAGCATATCACCCATAAAAATCGAAACCAGTAGATAAAAAAGATAAATTCACTGTTCTTTTCCTATATGCAACAAAAGTGATTCGAATCCATGGAATTAGTCTCGAGTTTAGCTGGATTCATTAATTATTGTTCTCGCCTATGAACACTGAAAATTATATTACTCACCGTAAAATGTTGCGTTTAAAAAGCAATTTTATAAATATATCGAATGAAAATGAGGCAAATTTTTAAATAATAGATAACTGAGGAACGACCTAAAGTGAAAATTATTTAAGTACCTGAATGATCACTATGTGGAATATATTCATATGTTCCAGTTAGAGTGCATCTTTTGACTTTAATGAATTTAGAGAAGTACTGCATATACAGATGAACGGGTATGTATCTCAGTATGTTTACGGATCTTCCAAGAGGTAAGTTGAAAGTACGCATTGAGGATTAAAGTAACCTTGAGTGGCGAACTGCCAGAGAATTATTGATCTTCAGGTAGTCGATGGTCCTGATGTATAATAAACTATACAAAGAACAATGTGTGCAAAGAGGGAAATAGCGAAGTCATTTTGAATAATAATAGTATTTTCAGTGCTACATATGTTACCACCGGCAGCACCTGAACCACCACCGGCAGCACCTGAACCACCACCGGCAGCACCTGAACCACCACCGGCAGCACCTGAACCACCACCGGCAGCACCTGAACCACCACCGGCAGCACCTGAACCACAACCGGCAGCACCTGAACCACCACCGGCAGCACCTGAACCACCACCGGCAGCACCTGAACCATCACCGGCAGCACCTGAACCACCAGCACCTGAACCGCCAGCACCTGAACCACCACCGGCAGCACCTGAGCCACCACCGGCAGCACCTGAACCACCACCGGCAGCATCTGAACCACCACCGCCAGCACCTGAACCACCACCGCCAGCACCTGAACCACCACCGCCACCACCTGAACCACCACCGCCAGCCCCTGAACCACCACCGCCAGCACCTGAACCACCACAGGCAGCACCTGAACCACCACCGCCAGCACCTGAAACACCACCGCCAGCACCTGAATCACCACCAACAGCACATGAACCACCACCGCCAGCACCTGAACCACCACAGGCAGCACCTGAATCACAACCGGCAGCACCTGAACCACCACCGGCAGCACCTGAACCACCACCGGCAGCACCTGAACCACCACCGGCAGCACCTGAACAACCACCGGCAGCACCTGACCCACCACCGCCAGCACCTGAATCACCACCGCCAGCACCTGAATCACCACCGCCAGCACCTGAACCACCACCGCCAGCACCTGAACTACCACCGCCAGCACCTGAACCACCACCGGCAGCACCTGAACTACCACCGGCAGCACCTGAACCACCACCGGCGGCACCTGAACCACCACCGGCAGCACCTGAACCACCACCGCCAGCACCTGAATCACCACCGCCCGCACCTGAATCACCACCAACAGCACCTGAACCACCACCGCCAGCACCTGAACCACCACCGGCAGCACCTGAACCACCACCGCCAGCACCTGAATCACCACCGCCAGCACCTGAATCACCACCACCAGCACCTGAACCACCACCGCCAGCACCTGAACCACCACCGCCAGCACCTGAACCACAAACATCACCACAACCGCCAGCACCTGAACCACCACCGCCAGCACCTGAACCACAAACATCACCACAACCGCCAGCACCTGAACCACCACCGCCAGCACCTGAACCACCACCGCCAGCACCTGAACCACAAACATCACCACAACCGCCAGCACCTGAACCACCACCGCCAGCACCTGAACCACAAACATCACCACCACCGCCAGCACCTGAACCACAAACATCACCACCACCGCCAGCACCTGAACCACAAACATCACCACCACCGCCAGCACCTGAACCACAAACATCACCACCACCGCCACCACCTGAACCACAAACATCACCACCACCGCCAGCACCTGAACCACAAACATCACCACCACCGCCAGCACCTGAACCACAAACATCACCACCAGCACCTGAACCACAAACATCAACACCACCGCCAGCACCTGAACCACAAACATCACCACCACCGCCAGCACCTGAACCACAAACATCACCACCGCCAGCACCTGAACCACCACCGCCAGCACCTGAACCACAACCGTCAGCACCTGAACCACAAACATCACCACCACCAGCACCTGAACCACAACCGTCAGCACCTGAACCACAAACATCACCACCACCGCCAGCACCTGAACCACAAACATCACCACCACCACCAGCACCTGAACCACCACCGTCAGCACCTGAACCACAAACATCACCACCACCGCCATCACATGAACCACAAACATCACCACCACCACCAGCACCTGAACCACAAACATCACCACCACCACCAGCACCTGAACCACAAACATCACCACCACCGCCACCACCTGAACCACAAACATCACCACCACCGCCAGCACCTGAACCACAAACATCACCACCACCGCCAGCACCTGAAGCACAAACATCACCACCACCGCCACCACCTGAACCACAAACATCACCACCACCGCCACCACCTGAACCACAAACATCACAACCACCGCCAGCACCTGAACAACAAACATCACCACCACCACCAGCACCTGAACCACAAACATCACCACCACCACCAGCACCTGAACCACAAACATCACCACCACCACCAGCACCTGAACCACAAACATCACAACCACCGCCAGCACCTGAACCACAAACATCAACACCACCTGAACCACAAACATCAACACCACCGCCAGCACCTGAACCACAAACATCAACACCACCTGAACCACAAACATCACAACCACCGCCAGCACCTGAACCACAAACATCAACACCACCTGAACCACAAACATCACCACCACCGCCAGCACCTGAACCACAAACATCAACACCACCTGAACCACAAACATCACCACCACCGCCAGCACCTGAACCACAAACATCAACACCACCTGAACCACAAACATCACAACCACCGCCAGCACCTGAACCACAAACATCAACACCACCTGAACCACAAACATCAACACCACCGCCAGCACCTGAACCACAAACATCACAACCACCGCCAGCACCTGAACCACAAGCATCAACACCACCTGAACCACAAACATCAACACCACCGACAGCAACTGAACCACAAACATCACAACCACCGCCAGCACCTGAACCACAAACATCAACACCACCTGAACCACAAACATCAACACCACCGCCAGCAACTGAACCACAAACATCACCACCACCGCCAGCACCTGAACCACAAACATCACCACCACCGCCAGCACCTGAACCACAAACATCACCACCACCGCCAGCACCTGAACCTCAAACATCACCACCACCGCCAGCACCTGAAGCACAAACATCACCACCACCGCCAGCACCTGAACTACAAACATCACCACCACCGCCAGCACCTGAACCACAAACATCACCACCACCGCCAGCACCTGAACCACAAACATCACCACCACCGCCAGCACCTGAACCACAAACATCACCACCACCGCCAGCACCTGAACCACAAACATCAACACCACCTGAACCACAAACATCACCACCACCGCCAGCACCTGAACCACAAACATCACCACCACAGCCAGCACCTGAACCACAAACATCACCACCACCGCCAGCACCTGAACCACAAACATCACCACCACCGCCAGCACCTGAACCACAAACATCACCACCACCGCCAGCACCTGAACCACAAACATCACCACCACCGCCAGCACCTGAACCACAAACATCACCACCACCGCCAGCACCTGAACCACAAACATCACCACCACCACCACCACCTGAACCACAAACATTACAACCACCTCCAGCACCTGAACCACAAACATCACCACCACCACCAGCACCTGAACCACAAACATCACCACCACCGTCAGCACCTGAACCACAAACATCACCACCACCACCAGCACCTGAACCACCACCGCCAGCACCTGAACCACAAACATCACCACCACCTGAACCACAAACATCACCACCACCTGAACCACAAACATCACCACCACCGCCACCACCTGAACCACAAACATCACAACCACCGCCACCACCTGAACCACAAACATCATCACCACCTGAACCACAGACATCACCACCACAGCCAGCACCTGAACCACAAACATCACCACCACCACCAGCACCTGAACCACCACCGCAAGCACCTGAACCACAAACATCACCACCACCGCCACCACCTGAACCACAAACATCTCAACCACCGCCAGCACCTGAACCACAAACATCACAACCACCGCCAGCACCTGAACCACAAACATCACCACCACCACCAGCACCTGAACCACAAACATCACCACCACCGCCAGCACCTGAACCACAAACATCACCACCACCGCCAGCACCTGAACCACAAACATCACCACCGCCACCACCTGAACCACAAACATAACCACCACCGCCACCACCTGAACCACAAACATCACCACCACCGCCACCACCTGAACCACAAACATCACCACCACCGCCAGCACCTGAACCTCAAACATCACCACCACCACCAGCACCTGAACCACAAACATCACCACCACCGCCAGCACCTGAACCACAAACATCACCACCACCGCCAGCACCTGAATCACAAACATCACCACCACCGCCAGCACCTGAACCACAAACATCATCACCACCGTCAGCACCTGAACCATAAACATCACCACCACCGCCAGCACCTGAACCACACACATCACCACCACCGTCAGCACCTGAACCACAAACATCACCACCACCGCCAGCACCTGAATCACCACCGCCAGCACCTGAACCACAAACATCACCACCACCGTCAGCACCTGAACCACCACCGCCACCACCTGAACCACACACATCACCACCACCGCCACCACCGCCAGCACCTGAACCACAAACATCACCACCACCGCCACCACCTGAACCACAAACATCAACAGCACCGCCAGCACCTGAACCACAAACATCACAACCACCGCCAGCACCTGAACCACAAACATCACAACCACCGCCAGCACCTGAACCACAAACATCACCACCGCCAGCACCTGAACCACAAATCTCACCACCTCCACCGCCAGCACCTGAACCACAAACCTCACGACCACCGCCGGCACCTGAACCACAAACCTCACGACCACCGCCAGCACCTGAACCACAAACATCACAACCACCGCCAGCACCTGAACCACAAACATCACGACCACCGCCAGCACCTAAACCACAAACCTCACGACCACCGCCAGCACCTGAACCACAAACATCACCACCAACGCCAGCACCTGAACCACAAACATCACCACCACCGCCAGCACCTGAGCCACAAACATCACCGCCAGCACCTGAACCACAAACATCACCACCACCGCCAGCACCTGAACCACAAACATCACCACCACCGCCAGCACCTGAACCACAAACATCACAACCACCGCCAGCACCTGAACCACAAACATCACAACCACCTCCAGCACCTGAACCACAAACATCACCACCACCGCCAGCACCTGAACCACAAACATCACCACCACCGCCAGCACCTGAACCACAAACATCACCACCACCGCCAGCACCTGAGCCACAAACACCACCGCCAGCACCTGAACCACAAACATCACCACCACCGCCAGCACCTGAACCACAAACATCAACACCACCGCCAGCACCTGAACCACAAACATGACCACCAGCACCAGCACCTGAACCACAAACATCAACACCACCGCCAGCACCTGAACCACAAACATCACAACCACCGCCAGCACCTGAACCACAAATTTCACCACCACCGCCAGCACCTGAACCACAAACCTCACGACCACCGCCAGCACCTGAACCACAAACATCACCACCACCTCCAGCACCTGAACCACAAACCTCACGACCACCGCCAGCACATGAACCACAAACATCACCACCACCGCCAGCACCTGAGCCACAAACATCACCGCCACCGCCAGCACCTGAACCACAAACATCACCACCACCGCCAGCACCTGAGCCACAAACATCACCGCCAGCACCTGAACCACAAACATCACCACCACCGCCACCACCTGAACCACAAACCTCACCACCACCGCCAGCACCTGAGCCACAAATATCACCGCCAGCACCTGAACCACAAACATCACCAACACCGCCACCGCCTGAACCACAATCACCACCACCGCCAGCACCTGAACCACAAACATCACCACCACCGCCAGCACCTGAACCACAAACATCACCACCACCGCCAGCACCTGAACCACAAACATCACCACCACCGCCAGCACCTGAACCACAAACATCACCAACACCGCCACCACCTGAACCACAATCACCACCACCGCCAGCACCTGAACCACAAACATCACCACCACCGCCAGCACCTGAACCACAAACATCACCACCCCCATCAGCACCTGAACCATAAACATCATCACCACCAGCGCCTGAACCACCACCGCCAGCACCTGAACCACAAACACCACCACCACCGTCACCACCTGAACCAGAAACATCACCACCACCGCCAGCACCTGAACCACAAACATCACCACCACCGTCACCACCTGAACCACAAACATCACCACCACCGCCAGCACCTGAACCACCACCGCCAGCACCTGAACTAACACCGTCAGCACCTGAACCACCACCGCCAGCACCTGAACTACCACCGTCAGCACCTGCACCACCAGCGCCAGCACCTGAACTACCACCGTCAGCACCTCAACCACAAACATCACCACCGTCAGCACCTGAACCACAAACATCACCACCACCGCCAGCACCTGAACCACAAACATCACCACCACCGCCAGCACCTGAACCACAAACATCACCACCACCGCCACTACCGCCACCACCGCCACAACCAGAACCTCAAACATCACCACCACCGCCAGCACCTGAACCACAAACATCACCACCACCGCCACCACCGCCACAACCTGAACCTCAAACATCACCACCACCGCCAGCACCTGAACCACAAACATCACCACCACCGCCACCACCTGAACAACAAACATCACCACCACCGCCAGCACCTGAACCACAAACATCACCACCACCGTCAGCACCTGAACCACAAACATCACCACCACCACCAGCACCTGAACCACCTCCACCAGCACCTGAACCACCACCTCCAGCACCTGACCCACCACCGTCAGCACCTGAACCACAAACATCACCACCGGCAGCACCTGAACCACAAACATCACCACCACCGCCACCACCTGAACCACAAACATCACCACCACCGCCAGCACCTGAACCACCACCGCCAGCACCTGAGCCACAAACATCACCACCACCACCAGAACCTGAACCACAAACATCACCAACACCGCCAGCACCTGAGCAACAAACATCACCACCAGAACCTGAACCACAAACATCACCACCACCGCCAGCACCTGAGCCACAAACATCACCTTCAGCACCTGAACCACAAACCTCACGACCACCGCCAGCACCTGAACCACAAACATCACCACCACCGCCAGCACCTGAGCCACTAACATCACCACCACCGCCAGCACCTGAGCCACAAACATCACCGCCAGCACCTGAGCCACAAACATCACCGCCACCACCTGAACCACAATCACCACCACCGCCAGCACCTGAACCACAAACATCACCACCACCGCCAGCACCTGAACCACAAACACACCGCCAGCACCTGAACCACAAACATCACCACCACCGCCAGCACCTGAACAACAAACATCACAACCACCGCCACCACCTGAACCATAAACATCACCACCACCAGCGCCTGAACCACCACCGCCATCACCTGAACCACAAACAACACCACCACCGCCACCACCTGAACCACAAACATCACCACCACCGCCAGCACCTGAACAATAAACATCACCACCACCGCCAGCACCTGAACCACAAACATCACAACCACCGCCACCAACTGAACCACAAACATCACCACCACCGCCACCACCTGAACAATAAACATCACCACCACCGCCACCACCTGAACCACAAACATCACCACCACCACCAGCACCTGAACCACAAACATCACCACCACCGCCACCACCTGAACCACAAACATCACCACCACCGCCAGCACCTGAACCACAAACATCACCACCACCGCCACTACCGCCACCACCGCCACAACCAGAACCTCAAACATCACCACCACCGCCACAACCTGAACCTCAAACATCACCACCACCGCCAGCACCTGAACCACAAACATCACCACCACCGCCACCACCGCCACAACCTGAACCTCAAACATCACCACCACCGCCAGCACCTGAACCACAAACATCACCACCACCACCAGCACCTGAACCACAAACATCACCACCACCGCCACCACCTGAACAACAAACATCACCACCACCGCCAGCACCTGAACCACAAACATCACCACCACCACCTGAACCACAAACATCACCACCACCGCCAGCACCTGAACCACAAACATCACCACCACCACCTGAACCACAAACATCACCACCACCGCCAGCACCTGAACCACAAACATCACCACCACCGCCACTACCGCCACCACCGCCACAACCAGAACCTCAAACATCACCACCACCGCCAGCACCTGAACCACAAACATCACCACCACCGCCACCACCGCCACAACCTGAACCTCAAACATCACCACCACCGCCAGCACCTGAACCACAAACATCACCACCACCGCCACCACCTGAACAACAAACATCACCACCACCGCCAGCACCTGAACCACAAACATCACCACCACCACCAGCACCTGAACCACCTCCACCAGCACCTGAACCACCACCGCCAGCACCTGAACCACCACCGTCAGCACCTGAACCACAAACATCACCACCACCGGCAGCACCTGAACCACAAACATCACCACCACCGCCAGCACCTGAACCACAAACATCACCACCACCGGCAGCACCTGAACCACAAACATCACCACCACCGCCACCACCTGAACCACAAACATCACCACCACCGGCAGCACCTGAACCACAAACATCACCACCACCTCCACCACCGCCACAACCTGAACCACAAACATCACCATCACCGCCAGCACCTGAGCCACAAACATCACCACCACCACCAGAACCTGAACCACAAACATCACCACCGCCAGCACCTGAACCACAAACATCACCATCGCCAGCACCTGAACCACAAACATCACCACAACCGCCAGCACCTGAACCACAAACATCACCACCGCCAGCACCTGAACCACAAACATCACCGCCAGCACCTGAACCACAAACATCACCACCACCGCCAGCACCTGAACCACAAACATCACCACCACCGCCAGCACCTGAACCACAAACTGCAGTATTTTAACGACAATTCAACCAACAGCAGCACAAACACTTCGTTTCACTGTAGCATTTTAACGAATATCAGTTGAAGATATTCTTTCTTAAAGAGTGTTTAACAAACAGCACTTCAGGTGCTTCGTTAGTAGTGAGAATCTAATCAACAGCAGTCCTCTTGCACCATTGCCATCTAGAATTTTAACGATCAGCTGTCAAATGCTGTCACTGACAACGAGAGTTAATGAGCTGACGTCAAAAGTTTTCGTTGTTTACAAATGTTTCAGCGATCAGCCGTCAAACTGCATCATTGTTAATGATGTTTTTTTTCACGAATTACTCCAGTGTCACTGAATATTTTAAAGTAAAGCTTAACAAGAGCCTCATTGCCAATATTTTAACGAACTGAGGACCGAAATATTTCGTTGGAAGCAAGAAATTTAACGAACAGCAGTTTAAGAACATCACCGCCAGCCAGAGTTGAAAGTATAATTACCTGGTGTTTACTCGGCCATGGTCCATGTATTCAAAGCGTTTTACTCCATAAAATACTTGTAAATGGTCGAATTCGTACCGATTCATTGTCATAAGCTCCTCTCTCCTCTGTGCGTGTTATTTGTGTATTTTTCCAGTAGTTGTATTGTGCCTTTTCATTCTTTAAATTAAGTGAATATATTACTATCAACTACAGTTGTAATGCCACCTGTTACTATGAAGTGTTCTGGTAATACCACCTATAACATTCCTCTGTGTTACTGTTATATAAGAATGCTTGCTATCATAACCACTGAGTATTTTACAAAATATTTCTCATCATAATAATTGCCTCATCAGGCATAGTATGATTTAGACAAAAAATATATATTTTTATAAGGCCACATTAAAAAGTTCAACTTAATTGTCTAATAAAATGCTTTTCAAATAAGCAATTAAGTCATTATAAGGCATTAGGGTGATTTGCTCTTCTGGGCACCTAATACCCATTAAGTGATTACATTCACATGTACTCAGTGTTTATGCTGTGTGACTGTGAAGTGTATTACCTCCGGCGTCGGTCCTTCACATGGCTGGATGGCTTGATGGGCTCTTGATCCAACATGTGGAGTTACATTTCACTTTCCAAGAGCAAACGTGATTACTTCATTCCAGAGACGCTGCTGGATAGTGTTTGATACTACAACTATTACTTCTACTACTACTGTAAATAACAATAATAATAATAATAATAATAATAATAATAACTAGATATAACGATCACTGCACTATCTGAGACAGGTATTCCTCACACACCAGTGCAGGGTTGTGGTTGTGTGTATGTACTCACCTATTTGTGGTTGCAGAGGTCGATTCATAGCTCTTGGCCCCGCCTCTTCACTGATCTCTACTAGGTCCTCTCTCCGCTCCATTAGCTTTATCAAACCTCATCTTAAAACTATGTATGGTTCCTTCCTCCACTACATCACTTGCCAGACTATTCCACTTCCTGACAACTCTATGACTAAAGAAATACTTTCTAACATCCCTTTGACTCGTCTGAGTCTTCAGCTTCCAACTGTGGCCCATTGTTGCTGTGTCCCATCTCTGGAACATCCTGGTCTTCCCTAACCCTCCTGTCGTCCAGTGTCGTCAGGCACACATTTACGCATGTATACATGTGTATATATGGGGTTGTGTATGTATACTTATAAGTATGAATACACGAAATTTTACAGTTTTTCATGTTTTCACGTGCAGAGTTTCACTTATGCATATGTGTGCATGCATGTTCACGTGTGTATACTGTATGTATACGTGTATTTATAAATGCGCAAATGTGTCATTGTTCACATAAATGTATAAGTATGCATGTGCAGATGTGTGCATGTTTATTCATGTATATATGCTAGTAAAAAGAAAAAATATCTGGCAAGTATTTACAGATATCGTATTGAGGATGCCTATAAATTATGATAACTAGGTGTACTTCGGCATCTTGGCGATCCCAGAAGGTATCCCCAACAGTGCAAAGCATCAGCGCTGTGTACCTCAGCGCATGCGATAGCAACAGTGCGGTGAGCGGAAATTTCGACTTTTTTTGTAACAAGTATCGATCCACAGCAAATCTACATAAACAATCCTTGGGTTAGGTTATGCCAGGTTTGGTTGAATTGACATGAAGTCAGATCCCCTGAAATAAGAGAGTAGGGGTATGTTGTTTTGACATTGGTTCAGATTTCTGAAGTGATAATTAGATTAGGTTGTGTTGACATACGTTGAGAACAAATGAACTAGGGGAAGTTGGATTAGGTTGTAGTAACTTAGGTTCGGAACCAATGAAAAAGGTTAGGTGATGACGTGGTCTCAGAATTCCTTATGTAGGAGAGACTTATGTTTAAAATTTAAATTAGCGCAATTTTGTGAGCATCAATATACTAATGACGTTGCACCAGTGAAGCCACTAATGATGGAGCGCTAGTAATACCAGCAATGATGGAGCAACAGTGATGTTACTGATAATGTAGCAACAGTAAAACTACTAACATTGGAAACCTTTGATACCATTAACGATGGAATAACAGTGATGCCACTAATGCTGTAGCCCCAATAACACAGGTTATGCTGATAAACCACTGACGTTACTAATGACGGAACACAAAACCACTAATAATGGAACTCCAGTGATTCTACTAATGATGGAACACCATAGTGGTTGATCATCATGGTCACTAATAGTGAAGCAAGTGATGATAATATAAAAATTACCCGCACAAAGGAGAGAGAAGCTTATGACAACATTTTCGTCCACAAATAACCCGCACATAAAAGAGAGAAGCTCACGACGACGTTTCGGTCCGACTTGGACCGAAACGTCGTCGTGAGTTTCTCTCTTTTATGTGCGGGTTATTTGTGTATCGTTCCAGTCACGGTATTGTGCCTTTTTTTTGTTATTTTCGTCCAACTTGAACCATTTACAAAGACACAGTAACAGAAAGGAGAGAATGAACCAATGTAGACAGCCTGTACTGTCTGCACAGACAGCCTATGCTGTCTGCCAGCTTAGTTCATATATCGCGCCATGCTGGTGCTGCCATCTATAGGCGTTGCCACTTCAGCCTGCCTGCCCTTGCCTCGCTCTCACTCACACAGCGGCCTAGCAGGAAGACACAAGGCCTACTCCTAGCTCTCTCTCGTGGGATGGCCCTCCCGGGCCATGGGCACAACACACAAGCCTGTGTACCCACCACGACTTAACAATAAAGTAAGAAGCCTCCGAAGACGTATCATTTACTCCCCGTTACCAGAACACCAAATAATCCTTTTATAAATGGTGGAAAGCGGTGGTCGCAGCAGTGTGTTTGCCCAGAGAGAGGAAGGAAGGAATGAAGTTGTTCATTTCATCCCCCTACACAACAAGCATCCGTCTCTCAACGAGTCATCCTGACGTCGTGTCTGCATGTTCGAGCATCCAGATACAGGTACAAGCAGGATCCTGCCGAAATTTACCGAATTTCTTCGAGAATTGTAAGTGGCGTCCCAGTGACCCCACGCTACAGCATCCCACGCTGTTTCTCAAGTCACGTGTTCAGCGTCACTTGTATGTTGCTGTTGTTATTCAGCTCAGCACAGCTGTTTCAGCAAGCCAGAGGTGAGTTTCGTGGTGATTTCTGCGTCCAGTGTGTTTCCCTGTGTTTGTGGGTGGGAGGAGGAGGAATGGCCAGATGCTCCCTCGCCATACACTCATCCACGCTCCTCGCCACCACACTACCATACACCACTCACCACTACTCACTCCCTCTGCTGTGTTTTCTGCTGTTTGTGAATTCATTGCCAGAGCTGTGTATCCGAGTGCCCGAGGCCACTCGAAGCTACGTGGATCAGCATGCCACGTAGATCACGACACCACGTGGATCACGACGCCACGTGGGTGTGGGCGATGTCACGTAGACCTACGAAGCCACGTGAGTTACCAGATGTCCCAGGCCTCATGCTGTGGTCTGCTGCCCGTATCACATCGACGTCACAGTGCTGCTGACGTCACCTCGCGACATCACGCCTGACATCACATGATGTCACATCGAGTGTTTCTAGTAATTATTTCAGTATTGTCGAGAAGATTGAGAGAAAATATATGTCGTGTGCTAATTAATTCCTTTCAGTCAGTGTTCTCACATTTTAGTATATGTCTTAGTGTCAGTTTTGTGCACAGAAAAGCATCATTTGCTAGTTTAAGCCATGTTGTACCGCATGTACCGTGGGTGTGTAAAGTTTCTGTGTGTCCAGTGAGGTCTGAGCCAGACCTGAGTAGCACCACTGTGCTAAGTCACCCGATGTGACCAGTGCATTTGACAGCTGATATCAAGTAAGCCCCCGAGTGACCGAGCCCTCTTGTATAGAAAGCTTTTATGCTCGTCGCTCGTGATGTTTTGCAGAATCGTACCTGCTACGATTCCCATCGAGATTTGTTTCACTTCACCTCCAGACCGTCAGAGTGCAGTTATATGTAGAGAAACAAGTCTGGGGACGCTTAGACTAACCTCTGCTATAACTCCAACTGCCGAATGACACTCGTCAAGCCACAGTTAGGCCTGTCGGCAGGTGCTGTGTCAGCCTTGTGTCACAAGCTTCAGTGAGCAGCCTGCACAAAGATGTCACTTTGACTGCTAGCTCTCTCACTGCAGTCTGGTGAATGATCTTACGACTCCCAGATGTTTCGCCCAGTCGTCTCTGCCACGACTCGCTCCACAACTCGCTCCACGCTCGTCGGCAGTGACAGCCCAGCGACAGTACCAGTCGAGAAGTGTCCTCCTGAGTCGCTTACCAGAAGTCCTGCCCAGTTGCCGAGTTTTGTCGACGCCTCACTCGAGGGCACCAGCATGTCGTGCCCCAGGTTGAGTGAAAACCTGCAGGCGACTCCTACGATGACTGCTGCTTCACCGTTCCAGAGGAGACCGTACCCTGTTACGTCATAGCTCAGCCGCAGCGATGTCTCCTGTGTTGCAGTATCTGTCCAGACGCAGGAAGGCGTGCAGTGATGCCCTTCAACGCTCACTGCCTATGACCACGATGTTTAGCACACCCACATGTTTTTTTCTTCCCTCCCTGTAGGAAGTTTTTTTTTCCATATCCATATGTATATATATGTTTTTATTTTGTGTTCTGTCCCCTGTTCCTACGAGAGAGAGACCGAGTTCCTTTTACCACCAGTATTGTCGCATCGGGACGACGCGCGGTAGGTGGCCGAGCGTATGTAGACAGCCTGTACTGTCTGCACAGACAGCCTATGCTGTCTGCCAGCTTAATTCATATTTTGCACCGTGCTGGTGCTGCCACCTATAGGCGTTGCCACTTCAGCATGCCTGCCCTTGCCTCGCTCTCACTCACACAGCGGCCTAGCAGGAAGACATAAGAACATAAGAAGGGAGGAACACTGCAGGAGGCCTGTTGGCCCATACTAGGCAGGTCCTTTACAATTCATCCCACTAACAAAACATTTGCCCAACCCAATTTTCAATGCTACCCAAGAAATAAGCTCTGATGTGAAAGTCCACTCAAATCCAACCCCTCCAACTAATGTACTTATCCAACCTAAATTTGAAACTACCCAAAGTCCCAGCCTCAATAACCCAACGAAGTAGACTATTCCACTCATCAACTACCTTATTTCCAAACCAATTCCTTCCTATGTCCTTTCTAAATCTAAACTTATCTAATTTAAATCCATTACTGCGGGCTCTCTCTTGGAGAGACATCCTCAAGACCTTATTAATATCCCCTTTATTAATACCTATCTTCCACTTATACACTTCGATCAGGTCTCCCCTCATTCTTCGTCTAACAAGAGTCTTCAATCTTTCTTCATAAGGAAGATTTCTAATGCTATGTATTAATTTAGTCATCCTACGCTGAATGTTTTCTAACGAATTTATGTCCATTCTGTAATATGGAGACCAGAACTGAGCTGCATAATCTAGGTGAGGCCTTACTAATGATGTATAAAGCTGCAGTATGACCTCTGGACTTCTGTTGCTTACACTTCTTGATATAAATCCCAGTAATCTATTTGCCTTATTACGTACGCTTAGGCATTGCTGTCTTGGTTTAAGGTTGCTGCTCACCATAACCCCCAAGTCCTTTTCGCAATCTGTATGGCTAAGTTCTACATCATTTAACTTATAAGTACTAGGGTTATGGACACTCCCAAGCTTCAGAACCTTGCATTTATCTACATTGAACTGCATCTGCCACTTTTCTGACCAAGAATAGAGTTTGTTTAAATCCTCCTGAAATTCCATAACATCTACGTTTGAATCAATTATCCTACCTATCTTTGTGTCATCGGCTAATTTGCTCATATCACTAGTAATTCCCTCATCAAGATCATTGATATATATTATAAACAACAACGGGCCCAAGACTGATCCCTGTGGTACGCCACTTGTTACAGATCCCCACTCGGATTTAACCCCATTTATGGACACTCTCTGCTTCCTGTCAGTGAGCCATGACTCGATCCACGAGAGCACTTTTCCCCCAATGCCATGAGCTGCCACTTTCTTTAACAGTCTATGGTGCGGAACTCTATCAAAAGCCTTACTAAAATCTAAGTAAATAATATCAAATTCTTTATCGTGGTCAAAAAGCTTTACTGAAGAAAGTTAATAAATTAGTTAGACAAGACCGGCCTCTTGTGAATCCATGCTGAGTATCATTAATCAAGCTATGCTTATCGAGATAGCTTCTTATAATCTCAGCTATAATTGACTCTAGTAATTTGCCTACAATTGAGGTCAGGCTTATTGGGCGGTAATTTGACTGTAACGACTTGTCCCCTGATTTAAAAATAGGAATTACATTAGCCATCTTTCACATATCAGACACTACACCTGTTTGAAGAGATAAATTAAAAATATTAGTTAATGGTTCACAGAGTTCCATTTTGCATTCCTTAAGAACCCTTGAAAAAACCTCATCAGGACCCGGCGACTTATTTTGCTTCAGTCTGTCTATCTGCTTCACAACCATTTCACTAGTGACTGTAATGTTACATAATTTATCTTCTTCTAGCCCACTATAAAAATTAATTGACGGGCAAAGATGGCTGAAAAAGAATCTCTGAACGGAATACCTCTATAGGAAACCAGAAGATCATATCCCGCTGACCATGCAGCAGCATCCGCTTGTTCATTGCCCTGCACATCAACATGTCCAGGGACCCGACAGACAACGACGTCTTTATGCTAGCCACACGGCGCAACCATAGCTGAATACAGACTAATGGATGAGTGGAATCAAATTGTTTAATGGCATGTAAAGCGCTGAGGGAATTTGAAATTATCACAAACGTCGAAGGAGTCGTGTATGCAATATGGAGAAGGGCTATAAGGATGCCGTAAACTCAGCAGTAAAAATACTGGCTGAGTCTAACAAATGACCTCGGAGAACATCGTCAGGGAATACTTCCGCGAACCAAACAGTGTCAGAAGATTTAGAACCATCTGTATAAAGAGGAATTGCATGAGCATGCGACCGGAAGTGATCATGAAAGAGAGTAACAAACAGTTGTAGATAGCAGAACTTTGGCACACGGAAGTAGGGGAGAACATAAGAACATAAGAACATAAGAAAGGAGGAACACTGCAGCAGGCCTGTTGGCCCATACTAGGCAGGTCCTTTACAATTTATCCCACTAACAAACATTTGACCAACCCAATTATCAATGCCACCCAAGAAACAAGCTCCGATGTGCAAGTCCCTCTCAAATCCAACCCCTCCCATGTACTTATCCAACCTAAATTTGAAACTACCCAAAGTCCTAGCCTCAATAACCCAACTAGGTAGACTGTTCCACTCATCAACTACTATATTTCCAAACCAATACTTTCCTATGTCCTTTCTAAATCTAAACTTATCTAATTTAAATCCATTACTGCGGGTTCTCTCTTGGAGAGATATCCTCAAGACCTTGTTAATATCCCCTTTATTAATACCTATCTTCCACTTATACACTTCGATCAGGTCTCCCCTCATTCTTCGTCTAACAAGTGAATGTAACTTAAGAGTCTTCAATCTTTCTTCATAAGGAAGATTTCTAATGCTATGTATTAATTTAGTCATCCTACGCTGAATGTTTTCTAACGAATTTATGTCCATTCTGTAATATGGAGACTAGAATTGAGCTGCATAATCTAGGTGAGGCCTTACTAATGATGTATAAAGCTGCAGTATTACCTCTGGACTTCTGTTGCTTACACTTCTTGATATAAATCCCAGTAATCTATTTGCCTTATTACGTACGCTTAGGCATTGCTGTCTTGGTTTAAGGTTGCTGCTTACCATAACCCCCAAGTCCTTTTCGCAATCTGTATGGCTAAGTTCTACATTATTTAACTTATAAGTGCTAGGGTTATGGACACTCCCGAGCTTCAGAACCTTGCATTTATCTACATTGAACTGCATCTGCCACTTTTCTGACCAAGAGTAGAGTTTGTCTAAATCCTCCTGAAGTTCCCTAACATCTACGTTTGAATCAATTATCCTACCTATCTTCGTGTCATCGGCGAATTTGCTCATATCACTAGTAATTCCTTCATCAAGATCATTGATATATATTATAAACAACAACGGGCCCAAGACTGATCCCTGTGGAACGCCACTTGTTACTGATCCCCACTCGGATTTAACCCCATTTATGGACACTCTCTGCTTCCTGTCTGTGAGCCATGATTCGATCCACGAGAGCACCCTTCCCCCAATGCCATGAGCTGCCACTTTCTTTAACAGTCTATGGTGCGGAACTCTATCAAAAGCCTTACTAAAATCTAAGTAAATAATATCAAATTCTTTATTGTGGTCAACAGCCTCAAAAGCTTTACTGAAGAAAGTTAATAAATTAGTTAGACATGACCGGCCTCTTGTGAATCCATGCTGAGTATCCTTAATCAAGCTATGCTTATCGAGATGGCTTCTTATAATCTCAGCTATAATTGACTCTAGTAATTTGCCTACAATTGAGGTCAGGCTTATTGGGCGGTAATTTGACGGTAACGACTTGTCCCCTGTTTTAAAAATAGGAACCACATTAGCCATCTTCCACATATCAGACACTACACCTGTTTGAAGAGATAAATTAAAAATATTAGTTAATGGTTCACAGAGTTCCATTTTGCATTCCTTAAGAACCCTTGAAAAAACCTCATCAGACACGAGCCGTCGAAGCTTCCCAAGTGGGAAGTGAAAAGACAGACACTAAATGAAAATACAAGGGAAGCAACTGGAGAGAAGACGAGAGTGAGTGAAGACGAAGAGAAAATGGTCGGAGTAAGCAGGGGCGTCGAACAAATAATGGGCTTTCACTAACGTCTGAAACCAACCTATACGTAGATGGAACACGAAGGTCATGGGAGTGAACAAAGTAACGAAGGCAATGAGGATCACGACGATCATCTATGGAAGGAACATTCGCTTCAGTATAGAGGCTTTCATTAGCAGATGAATGAAAGGCACCAACACATAAACGTAGACCTTGATGATGAAGGGGCTCTAACTTAGAAAGAGTGGTAGGAAAAGCTGCAGAATAGACTTGGTCTCAATAATCCAGCTTGGATAAAACTAAGGTGGAATGCAAACGGAGGAGAGTCCCGCGATCTGCTCCCCATGAACGATGCGCAAGAATTTTAAGGAGATTCAACCGACCATGGCAAGCTGCCTTCATTGAGGAAATGTGAGGTTTCCAAGTCAACCGCCGATCGAAGTGACGGCCAAGAAACTTGACCGTATCATATTCTGGAATACATGAGGGGTGTAAATACAATGGAATATCTGGGACAAGAGGACTTCTAGTGAGGGTAATGAAATGGGTTCTCGTACTAGAAAATTTATATCCATGAGAAGTGGCCCAGTGGAAAACTCGGTCAATTGCATTTTGAAGGGAGGCCGCTACCAGGCGACAATCAGCGCCTGCATAAGCTATAGTGAAGTCATCCACGTGGTGACGTGTACTTAGCTCTGTGAAGACCTGTTTGTGTGCTCTCTGTGAATCTGTACCAGGATGCTCTCTCTTGAGCAACTTTACCAGCAGCTGAGAGAAGAGCTCAGAGTTGCTAAGATGGAGATACGGCGATTAACGGAGGAGAACAAGAGGATTCGTAGTAATCCTTCTGTTGTGAGTCCCCAGGTTAAGAGGGGAGCGTGGTCAGTGGCCGGGCAACATGGAACCAAGCTGAAGATCAAGAAAACGGTTGGAGAGGCAGAAACAACGAGAAACCAGAAGACTACCTTGGAAACTTCCATCCCTTTCTCGGTGCTACCTGACGAATGTGAGTGTTCTACTGGGAATGCCACAACGAGCACCAAAGAAGCATTGGCAGACGTGAGTAAGACATCCCTAGAAACCCCAACGAAGACCATCGATAACGTCTTGACGAATTCTACAAGTGGTGTAATGCTACCTGGCGAATGTGAGTCGACTACTCGGAGCATCACGACGGACGACGCCAAGGAAGGTAAAAACATTGTTGTTGGGGATAGCCAGATTAGGTACATGGATAGGGCATTCTGTTTGAAGGATAGGAGTAGGAGACAGTGTGTTTTCCTGGGGCTGGGATGAAGGATATTGTTAGCCATCTGGATGACATCATGAGAGGTAATGGGAGCAATCCTATTATCTGTCTCAGTGCTGGAGGCAACGATGTTGGCAGACGTAGGAGTGAGGACCTGATTAGGAGGTATAGGTCAGCAATAGAGATAATTAGGAGGAAGGGTGGGAAACCTGTCATATGTGGCATTTTGCCAAGGAGAGGAGTTGGAAATGAATGGTTGTCCAGAGCAATTGGTGTCAATTGCTGGCTGGACAAATACTGTAAGGATAATGCGGTAACATTCATTGACAACTGGAACCTCTTCTATGGCAGAAATGACATGTATGCCAGGGATGGGGTTCACTTATCTAGGTGTGGGGTGGGAGCACTGGCCAACGCAGTGGAGGGAGCTGTTAGGTCTTTAAACTAGGAATAGTTAGTGGTATGGGTTTTGGCGGGAAAACTGTGAAGTTGCAGGGTAGTAACATGAGTACTAGGAGAACTAGTAATAGGCAAAATGAGGTGGATATTGGAAAGCCAGTGGCACTAATTGACAAGGACAGTAATAGGTTTAGTGGAATAACAGAAAGGAGCAGGAAGGGTAAAGA